>NC_059473.1:43884190-44187221 GCF_018139145.2 Gymnogyps californianus
TTGTGTCTGGGAGACCTGCAGCGGGCACTGCTGCAGCGCTTGGAGGCAGAGGCGAATGGTACAGCAGCACTCCTGGGAAATGCAGGTAGATGAGCTCTCCAAGAAACTTCAACAGGAACTTAAACCATCTGTTTGATCCTCTACCCCAACAAACCCTGGAGAGACATAACTTACACCGATCTGTGGTGATGCAGACATTAGAGGGCTATTCTGGAAAGGGCTAGGACAGGAATATTGCATGACTGGACTCACTGCATACAATAATAGTCCATATAGTCTCTTTCCACTGAACTACACTGGAGCTATTGTTAGTGTCTTGCTGAACATCTGACCAAACATATACAACAAACATTGATGAGACTTACTTTTGACTGCTTGTGTAACCATGTATAATTTTACTTGTGTTTTCAACTAACTCTCTTACCAGGATGAAAATTAGCAGAAAGTGCTGAAGAAAATGGCTGAATAAATTTCTGTAACCAATAGTTGACATCTGATACCAAGTTTTCCTCAGAAAAGGAGCTGCAATGCATGAGCTAAGTAAAAGTTATTTAGAGATATAATCACAGAAAGTGTAATGCCACAGTCAGGAAATCAGTACGGAGAGAATCCAGCAGCTTATCAGGTAATGGTAATCGTATAATGTGATATTTGCAATGAATGCATTTAAAGGCAAATATTAATGGACTCCTCTGATAAAAGATCAACTTTATTTTTCAGTCAAAGCATAGACTCACAAGCAGTGTAAACCAAAACTGTTTGTAAGTGTAATTAATATACTTGTGGGAAAACCAAGCATTTTCTATAATAAAGATAGCCAACAAAATACCCAGTGCAATAAAAACTAATGAGCTATGTGATATTTTATACCTCATTATATGGTAGTAATATTTTGGTAGATAGTCAGCTTTATTCAAAATGAGTAATATGCACTTTGTTTTCTGTTTGTTTCCAGTGTAAAATACTTCAAAAGAAAATCCCAAATACCCTGGGCTGTGAAGTATGCACAATGCTAAGCTGAGCTAATGAGAACATCCTGCAACTAGAAAAAGAAAGAACAGTCTTCTGCATATGAGGAATAACAAAAGGAACGAGAGCTACGATCGTTATATTAAGCCATGCGCCACTTACTAAGTGCTAATCAATAGAGACAGATTTAGAAACAAACATAAGTCATTTCCAGTAACAGAAGTAAGCAGAGGGCTCGGAAATAGCATAGCAACAAACCTGCTCTGTCTGGAGGATGCCGCTTCCATCACTCGGGCTCCATTGCCGTCAGCTGTGACACACGCAGGCATGGAAATGGTACCGTTTCAGGCTTTTCTGTTCCCAAATTACACATACTTGCAATTCGGTCTGAGCAGAAGTGTCTGTTTAAAATTGTACTCACGGTAAGATTTATGTCCTACCTGGACTGGAGCCAGCAAGTGACAAATTGACTTTGTACAACATGCATATAGACTTGAAAGCCTAACGCTCTCACTCTCTGCCAGAAGAGCATTTCCAGACTTTAAGGTGCTGCAGACTTCTGGACCTTAATCAGGTGGTTGTGCTTGTCTCCCAGTATGTTGGGCACACCCTCAGGGTGAGCAGGATCTAAACTCTACCCTGGCTTTGGACCTCTGCACTCCTGCTCAGCATGTGGTTCCTCTGCCCACAATAGTCACCTACCTGAGAGAGGAGACCTCCCTTCCCACCCTGGTGCAACTGCATGGGCCCTGGGACTTGCCGGTGGCCTAAGTACACCCTGTACCAGACCTCCAACCCTATGGACACTCTGGTTTCCCATTCCATACGCAAACGATAGCTCAAGAAGTTAGAAGAAAATAGGCTTGCACAAGTTTCTGACAGACCTGTGCATAGCTTAGACAGCACTTGATGCACACAGCTCTAGATTACCCTCACAGCCCACTTCATCCTCATGAATCTGAGTTTTCTTTGGTTCATATCAGTCCTTTAGTGAGTCCAGGGGAGTTCTTTCTTCAGTTTAAGGCACTTGCCTTGGCTGCTTCTATCATCAGTGGAGAGAGAGGGAGAGGGGCATTTTCAGGGGCCAGTTCACCCCACTTATGCAGCATACCTGTGTTAGGATGGACTGATTTGTCTTCTGGAGGTTCCTGTCTCTCCCCACTGACCATATAAGAATTTTGGTTTAGACTGCATGTCTAATTTATTGCGGGGGAGAAGTTAAATGAGACAAACCTCAAGCCTCATCTGCCTATTGCAGATGTCCAACTTCAAACCAAGACCCTAAGGAGCCATCAAAATTTTTATAAATGCCCAGGCAGATGTACAAACAGGTTGCCTGGTCATCTTATGACATGGGGATACTACAGCACCAATGCAGGATTTGTTTTAGGTTTCTGTGTCAGACAGAAAATTCCACTATAGTATTTCATAGCCTCCTGTGCCAGGTTTTGTCTCCTTGAAATTGAGAAGCAGCTTTCTCTTGGTATAAGAATAGAAAGGACTTTTACATCTGGAGAATTTCCAAGAGCTTGACAAAACTGAGAAGTCAAATTAAATAGTGATTACGTGTTTTCAGCAACATTGCACTGGCGGTGATCTGGATCTTCTTCCTTCATACAAGCTGCTCCTTGCACAGAGATTGCCTGAGTTACCCCTCAGACAACTACAAATTTGGAGTAAATCCTCTGAGGTTAAGGTGGTGTAGGTCTGGTGACTGTAAATGCAGACTCAAGCACAATACAACTGTGCTTAGCCAGGACCTGCGTTGTTCAGCGAGTGTGTGGTAAACTTTGCCTTCACGGTGAGGCTTAAGAGACTGACATGCAGACTGAAATCAAAACGGATGGCGCTTGCAGATGCATGTCCCCCTCTCCCTTGTGTTGGCACAGTACTCATGACTATGCCACCAAACAGGTCAGCAAGCTGATCTGGTTGAAAACTTGCCCTAGAAAAATAGCAGATTGTTTTTCAGCTGGGTCAGTGGGCTGATCCAGCTGACTGCAAGATCAGACAAGCACAAGCACTCCCTTTCCAGCACCTGGGCTTAGTGAAACTGTGCCCTGAGATGCAGGTGTGACTATGCAGAAAGTGAAAAATGAATGCGCCCAGCAAATATTTGAGGCAAATCCCAAGACCATATTGTACTGACAGGAGAAGCCATAAAGGTAATTCAGTATCTTAAGACTAATGGGTAAATTGGCATGGTGATATGTGGCAGGGAAGCTCAAAGAAGCAGTCTAAACCAGCAATTCTTCATGAGAAACACAAATATTACATTGACAACTCAGCTCAGTGCTCAGGGAGGTGCATTGAGAGTTAGTGACTTCTCAGTTCTAGCTGTGCTTTTGGCACCTGGCTGCTGCCAGTACATTTACAGTGCATAGGCTTAAAGATCACCGTCTTAAAGGGTTCGCGGCTCTGGATCTCTTCCCATTTAGCTGAAACCAGCACACCAGTGGTAGCCATAAGAGGATTGGTGCCTATGCAGTTGTGATCCCTCACATTTAGATCAAGCAATTTGGTATTTTAGAACAAATATAATTTCTTTATTGTGACTAGAATAAGAGGACCCTGGCCTTGCTGTCCTTACAGATGGAAATTCAAAAGCAGACATCTAAAATTGCAGGCTCAGAAATGTATGTGCAGATTTTGAATTGCATGGTTTGATCACCTTTTTCTTTTTTTAATGTTGTGCTTAGAGAAATAACATCACTTGGAGACCAGAAATTTCTTTTTGAAAATCAGCTCAGATTTGCTCATTGAAAGTTTTTTTGGCAGAACAGGACAGAGTTTTGAGTTCTTCACAGTCGTCTCAGTTCATGAATGTGGCCTTAAGCTGAACTGTTACCTTTTTACATGCCTATATACAATACTCAAGCAAACACAAAGGAATGGCATATTGCAAAGCTTTTAGCCTCTTGCACCACTTAGCACAATCTTTTTAGCTGTCTGCATTGTTTACTCATCCTCCTGCATCACTGACAGTAAAAGCCTGCACGAGTTTCTTTTTGTCTTTCTTTCTTTCCCTTCCTTTTGTTTTTTCTCCAGCAGCACTGCAGACACAGTAGCACAACCAACTCAAAGAAAAACAAGCCAAAGCTACCTCCAAATTCCAAATGTCTGCAGGACAGGCTGCTTGTGTGAAGCTGAAAAGGAGCCAGAGCATACCAGCAAGGAAGCTGTGATTTCATCCAGCAGCCTGACAGAAACTCCGAGGCTTCACTGCAGCAGTTTGTGAAGATGCAGCAGCATCCCTCTGACCGGGTCCATGTCAAATGCCAGCAGAGGAGTCCCCAGAAGGAGGATGCCCATGTAATTCTGTGTCACTGCCCCCTTGCTTTTTAGTTGCAACTCTCTGAGGAAACCAGGTATGCTCTACAGGTTTTTAAACAGTTTTTATTCCTTAGGATGATGCTTAATTTCCAAGGGAAGGGTAAGCTGCATGGAAATGGGGAAGATTGATGAGAGAAAGAAAGGTCCCCAAGGAGGCTCATTCCCCTCGCCGTGGAGTGGTGGTAGTCAGGTTTCTTGTGGGAGGAGGTACAGGAAAATTAGCCTAAGCGGAGGTGGCTGGGGCATTTGCCTGGGGTGCAGGTTGGCAGGGAGGTTTCTGGTGAGGTCTGGTGTGAGGGCTCAGGGGTGAGTAGCAGCTGTCACACATGTTTTGGTGCTTGTCTGGGGACTGATCGGAACTGGGGACTGATATTTGTGGTTTGGTACCTGTGCGTCAGCTTGTGTGTCAGGTCAGCAGGCAGGGGAGCGCTACTGGCCTAGTGGGGGAGAAGGTTTAGGACAGCATGTGCTGGGTTGGGGAAACACTGAAGATTATAGCATTTGCACCAGTGTGACTCTGGGGTGACTCTGCTGAAAGCAGTAGAGTAATGCTGACAAAACTGTGAACAGGATTTGGCCTTATAATGCGAAAACGAGAAGATCTGGCAGAGGGCCTGGAGGGGTGCTGGGAGCTAGTCTCTGAATGTATAAATGCATGTGTTTCTAAAAAAGTCTGTGCTGGTTGCTGGATAGATGTCTGAAGCCCTATGAGCATGCATCACCTTTCATAGGAAACAAAGAGGCTGTTGCGTTTCAGACAGCCTCCCCACTGAATTATTCAATGCAACTAAATAACTACAGAGCTCCACTGAGTTACATAAAAATGCAAAACTGGCTCCTTCCCCTGCCTTGAATCAATGCTATTTTCTCTTTCTGAATGCTACATTATAGCCTCAAATGGGTGGCTTGGAGCAATGCTCAAGACGCTTGGAGAAAGAACAGAAAACATAGTAAGACGAGCATGGAGGGGAATGGACATAACACTGTCAGAAGGGTTCAGACCGAAGCACAGACTGCTGCTGGTCGTGGGGAAATGACAGCGTCTGAAATAGAGCATGCTTTGTGCCCTGTTGTTTCTTCAGAGCTAGTGCCTGTCCAAAAATGCTAATCTGGAGACAACACCACCTAAAGAAAAGCAGAAAAGCACAAATGCTGAGTGTTGTTACAGTGACTACTTCATGTGCCGGGTTTATTCCAAAGCAGGCGATGCAAACCCTGCGTACCATCTACGCTGGCTTTCTTGCACCCTTTTGCTTGCTCAGCATCATCATTCTTCTTGTCAGATCCCCCCACTGTGCCAGAGCTGAAGCTGGTATACGTACCAACAGGGAACCAAATGCCTCTAAATGTCCATTCTCTGGAGCTGCCGGGCTGAGGGGAGCAGTTTGTCCCCATTAGAGCAGCCCTAAGGAAACGTCGTGTTTGCAATGCTGACACGAGCTCCCATGAACACCGTGACATGTGGGGAACAGGCACTGAACCAGCCCCTCACCTCCCCCTGACACCACGCCAGTACCTCCTGCACAGGGGGACAGGCAGCCACAAGCCCCCCAGTGCCAGGGGAGTATTTGAGAGCAGCCCTGTGATACCTCTGTGTCTGCTTTACTGGCAGCTAAGGAGCACCTCGAATGCCCCTTAGCATTCCATGCATGGAGGTGGGTTACTGCTTCTGAAGATGAAGACATCCAATGCGCTAATCAGAAAAAAAGTGTTTGCAAACATCGAACACTTACCTTTGCTGAATTACCTTTCCTTTTCCAGCAAAGATAATTCACAAAGAAATTAATGGCCGGACTGGAAACAAAACTATTAGATTGCTAATCAGAAATCACAGGGAGAAATGCAATACGAGTCTCATGCAGAAGCAGAAATGTCTTAAGCAGGTTGGTTGGTTTGTTATGTAGAGTTAATCTATTTGTAAAAATCATGGTCAGTTTGCTAGAAAATGTTTATGTTTATCTCATAATTTATTCATAGTGTTGTGATTAACCACTTTGTGTTGTTGATCTGGCTTATCTGTTTTCCTTTTTAAAAAAACAACAAAAACTAATCAATATAGAGTGACATAATTTTTTTGTGAAAGACAAAGTTTTGCTGTTGAATCTTTCTAACGTTACATTGACTATAATGAAACTCATGAAATTTAGAAAGGCCCAGCTTTAAAAAAAAAAAAGAAAGACAGATTATCACAACAAATGCTTTATGTTTATTTTTTGATATCTGACCTGAAGTGACCATAAAGAGTTGCAGAAATATTGAACAAATTGGTAGAAACTATAATATGTAACGTAATTAGCAGGTGCATGAACATATGTGATATAATGAGGAAAAATCATTATAGCTTTTGTAGAAAAAAATATCTTACAGCTCTACTGGAGTTTTTTGGGAGGAGGGAGGAGAGGGGAGTCACCAGTGAAGTCTCAGAAATCTGCCCCTGGGCTTGTGTTGTTTGACATAGAAGTTACCTGGAAAAAGCAGCATAGTTTGAGGTGAGAGAGTTTCCTGATGGTAAGTTACTCTAGGTAGCAAAAATGAAAGTCAGCTGGGAAAAGGATTTCAAGCTATGAGTTTTTGGGTTAGACTGTCAGAAAAAAAATCAATGTTGATAACAGCAAAGAAATGCACCCCAGTCAAAACAATCCTAACTGTGCATACAGAGAGAGAAGTGATGAAGAGAGAAGTTCTAGTACTTGGGTAGAAGAGATCTCTGAGTTACAACACACAGTTTTATGAAGTTGTCAGCCCAGTGCTCAGTAGCGGAGGAGGAAAGGGAGTATAACATTAGGAATTATTAAGGAAAGAATAGAGAGGAAAACATAAGCATAGTATGCAGGAAATTTATGGTGAACTCACATCTTGAATATTGTCTGCAGCTCCAGTTCTCTCATGTTAAAAAAAACAAGAAAAGTTTCAAAGAAGGGCAAGAAAGCTGAAGCAAATGGTACACAGCGAATGATTAAATAGTCTGGGACTCTTCAGAGCGGAACAAAAGGGGCAGAAGGCAGATTTGACAGTGAGTCTTAAAACCATGAGCAGCATAGAGAGAGGGACTAGAGAGTAATTACTCCCTCTTTCACAAAGCAGAAGAACTAGAGGAAACCAAGAGAAATGGGCAAGTAAAAAGTCCAAAACAAATAAAAAGATGTGCTTTTTAGACAGCCGTGTAACTGAACTTTGGAACGCTGCAGGACTTGGTGGGTGCCAAAGCCTTATGTGGGCTCACACAGCTACTGGACAAATCAATGGAAGAAAAATTAATCAAAGTCTATAAACCATGAGGATACCACATTTGTCCCAGGACGTTGTTGAGCTGCAGACTGCTGCGAGCTGGAACAGGTACTAAGTGTCACCATATACTTGACCTGTTCATGTGGCTTTCTGCAGGCAACTGCAACTGATGCTGGGCTGAACAGCTCTGTGGTCTGACCCAGTTTGGCCATTTTTAAGACATGACTGGAATCCAGCAGGAAACGGAAACAGTGAAAAAGCCATGGAGGTATTTGCATTGAAACAAAACCAAAAAGTGTCCCCCCTGTCAAACTAAACAGCAATAAAGAACGGTTAGCTGTCATAAGAATAATGAGCAGTATCAGACTGTTTCAACTGTGTCCAGGCAAAATGAGTAATGTTTGGGTTTTTTCCTTGCAAAAGAGAAAAGGAGAGATACGCCAGGAGTGGGAGGAACAGGGTGAAAAGATTCAACGTGAAAGCTTGCCTAAGCTTTATCCAGACAAATATAAACTCCTATCACCCCTACCATACAGCTGATGGTGTTTGGACCTGCAGTTCCCAGATCTACGGCTCTGATGATATGCTCCTTTAAAAGATAGCTTGTTATCCCGACAAATTCTTGGGGGTAACCTTTATTATGATATGAATGGATCAGCAAGTTATGACAAAAATGTGCATATGGCAACAAAGTCATTTTCAGGGGCCTCCTAATTTTGGTTTTGCTTTCTCTTTATAAAATATCCACCCATCCTGAACTTTTCAGTCCAATTTTAATTTAATATTTTAAGAAGAGCAGGGCAAAAATTCAGAAATTATGTGTAAGTGGTGAAAATGAAAATCTACTAGGACTTTTCCTATGAAACAGTACTAACAAGAAATTAAAAAAAAATAATAATACATCTTTCTATGAGTTAGCTAATTTCATAGTGTTTATTGGGAAAAGATAAATATAAAGTATTTGTTATTGTGAACTGCAGATAAGGTTTTTGCAGTGGATTAGGAAGATAAAAAGAGGCCTGGTATTTTCGCATGGGTTGTAGATCCAGCTAAAGACAATGACGGACCTCGTAAGGACATGTGAGAACTGCAGCCTGACATGCCTTTATTGAGATTTCACCTCAGTTTCACCTGTTGAACTGATTCAGTTCAAGAACACATCCTTTGCCTGATTATTTACTGTAGAACAGGGACGAGTCTTTAGACATTGTTACAGACACATGACAATGTGTAACTGTAAGAGACTGTGATCTGGTGTAATGCATACATTTGAGAGCCGTGAGAAGGTGCAAATTAAAGCTGAAAGTCCTGTATATAGGTTTTTATACCATTTGCATTTCTCATTAGGCTTCTCATTCTTTGTAGCGGGAATAATTCTATGTTCAATCATTTCTATAGAAATTGATTTCAGTCAAGTTTTGTTACATCATCTAAACTCACTGCACTAAAGGCAATTTAATTCTAGTTCAGCATACATTGCAACTAGTGATTTACCTCAACTGTTTTTGAGTAAACTTTAAACTGGTTGAATTCCTTCTAAATGGGAAAGCCAAAGCTGGTCAAAGTAGACTCACTGATTCACTACTGATAATGCAAGTCTTTTTTAATTCTTTTATCTAGATTAGACATTGGACAAATTTAGGGGTCATACAATGTGTTACAGCCAGGCTATGTGGCTACCTGCTCTTTTATTCTGGAAACGGGAACTAGAACCATCAGTAAATATATCCTTACATCAGTGTGTGCTGACCAGGAATTACCGCAATGAAAGATCAAGCGTCACTGGGAATCAAGCCCTGCTTGCAGTAGGCAAGCCTAAACAAGGATTACAAACAACCAGGGAAGGCTTCCCGCAGCTCCTGTGCTTTACGTTCCGTTTAGAAGCATTTAATTCCGCCTTTGCTTTCTACCCATTGAATGATGTTTTCCTTTCCTCTCTGGTCTTTCTATACCACTGTAGTCAACTAGTCAAACATGAAGAATGCACACATGAAATGTGACCAGCCTGGATTTGTTTGTCCTTGAATTTATTCAACATTTATCTCCTCCAGCATAGATCTGGAAGTGCATCTACTCACAGACAGTTTCTCCTCATGATATAGATAGGCCCACATCTAAACTAGTATGTTTTTTTAATGAATCCCCCAGACCATTCATTGATTCCCTAAGTGCAAAACTATTTCGCTATTTTATTTACTCTTTCAGATTTTTTACAGTAGCATAGGAAAAAAATGGAGCAATGTGCTTCCTTAGGAAAACAGACCGTTATTCATTCCCTACTGAAAGACTGCTCATCTCAGCTGACAAAAGATGCCCTTTCCACAAACCTCCCTGATTTAAGATCGTGGATTCAAGACAGCTCACATATTATATGTATTACTCCACATTTTTTATTGTTGACTTTATTATACCATTAAAACATACGCAAATTTTCCTAGACAGGTACATACCCATTGGGAAGGAGAGAGAGAGAATGAGGCTGTAGAAATGGCTCACAAAATCTGGGCCTTACATTATCTTTGTAATGCTTTCAGCTGAAACTTTGATGATGAGAGTAGATGGAGCCTTATGAAAAATGTGTAGTGGGTCCTTAAGAAGTTCTGGGAATGGACAGTGGCTCATTGACCACTAAAATTTTGGAACCGTTGATCTAAATCCACTATCTGTGAATGTTCCTATCACATACTGAAGAATTTGAGTACCAATGTGACATGTGCAGGTCTCAGTGCTGTGCGCTTGTTCTATTGTCCAGGAGAACAGTAGGGAAATACCACTCATACTCTTGTTTCTTGCTTGTTTTCCATCTTATTACCTTCTGCATGTATGCATAAGAGAGAATGATAGTGGAAATTCAGGAAGAATTCTGGCATGAACTGGTGTCATTCTACTCACTTTCATGGAGCTGCTGCAAATTTATATTGACGTACATGAATTCAGAATGCATAGTACTTTACTGAAAAACTCAAATTTAAAACTGAACAGGCATGCTGTCATATCTCTAGCAGGAGCTTTAATTACTATAATTAAAAAAAATCCGCATGAGCTGAAAGATAGGTTGCACTTCGAAGCATTCAAGTGAGAAGAACATTACCATTCTGATAAAATCTTTAATTGCACCTACTTACCTTTCTCAACAATTTTTTTAGTCCAAACAGTTTATAATCTTTTTTTAGGACACACATGACAACTGCTTCAGTGCATTTCAATTTAGGCTATGGCTAAATTCCCTTCCAAAGATTTTAATAGATACCTTTCATAGATACACTCAGATGTTTGTATGTGGTGGCCAATTCTCATCTGAAAACTCTTAGTTTCAGTAAAATTTGTATTATCAATCTGAAATGCTCCTATTCTTTGCACTTTAAAAGCTAATATTCCAAGGGTGAGTTGATGTACTGTTGGCTGTTGACCTCTTTCTCATTGCTACTGTTTCAGTTCTGCCATACAACCACACAAGGAAATGTACGGGCTGCTTAGTTTCACTGGTGCCCTTGAGAAAAGCATAGACAACATGTAAATGTCAAGCACATCTCTTGTCAAATGTCAAATGTCTCTGCCCTACATGTGCTGTTGAGGAAAACCGGGCAGCAGCAGAGGTACCAGCAAAGAGCCTTGGAGTTATTGGCAGGCAGGAGTTTCATGGGAGAAACCAGTAGAAACCTCTGTCTTCCTGTCGCTGCCAGCACTGAGGAGGGGCACATACATGTAGTCATCCTTTGGCAGCTGGAAGATCTGAAAGAAAGATAAAATAGCACTATCTCTTCTTTTTGGTAAACAGGAAGCCCTGGTTCAGAGGTAAAAGGGACTTCTCCTTCTTCTCGGCTGCAGGAAGTGGAGCGGCTTCACGTGAGCATTAGGGAGTTTGCTTCAGGGCAAGGACTCCCCGAGCCCAGGGCTGGAAATCTTGGCTCACTTTCCTCTCCAGTAGCTGAAGTGCCAGCTGGGATAGGCTGGACCAAATCCTACCACGTTCTCCAGCAGTTTAAAATAAACTGGCTTAAAAGTGGGATTTAGTCCGCCTGAATTAGCAACTAACTGGCATCTAAACTCCAGGGCATCGAGTGAACCAGTTTCCCAAAGTCCTTAAGTTCTCTGTGGCCACTGAGGAGAGCTGAGTGCCCTTGAAGGCCACTATCTCTCTGAGCTGAGATCTGGCCTTCCCAAGGGTAGGCACCTAACTGGGGGCACAGGGTGCCACCGGGGCTCCCACGCCTGCAGCTCCGTGGCTGTGCTGTGTAACCTCGCTCAGCAGCAGAGCGGCACGTCAGGCTCCTTGCCCTTCCTGGTTTTAGTGAAATACCGGTGTCACTTGCCTAGGATTTTTTTTTTCAGGGATTTAAGACATTTTCAAGTGCAGAAGTGTTGCCTAGGTGCCTAACTTCCAGAGAAAGGCACTGTCTTGGGGTCTGCACAGCTGGCCCTTGCAGGGAAGTTGCTCTTCTGGCTTGGACCAGAGGTCCATTTAGCCCAGTACCCATCTGACAGGGACAGGTTGCTTCCTGCCGATAAGGCGAGGACCAACACGAACAACAGCCAAAAGCAGGTGCCAAGGAAAAAAATAAGGAACATGGCCATAAATAGATGATGCCATGGGAAAGAGCATGAGAAGCAGGGTGTACAGGCAGATCAAAGTTTATATTTGCAAAAGACTTAACCGCTGTTACCTCGTGTGTATCTAAACTTACTTTGGCAGGTGGGTCCTGGGATCCTGCTGTCTGAAGCATTCCCAAGGTCTGGCTCTGTCCATCCGTGTAATCCTTGCAGGCAGTCTGGCTTAAGTTTTACAAACCCAATATGCCACTGAGGTAGCCAGGAGGCCCTGGGATGGTAACTGAAATGCAATCACAGAGTTGAAGCAAGTCCTCACCAGGAAAGGCAGCAGAGATCAGTGAATAGGAGGCCAAAGCACCAGGGAGAGGCGTAAGGATGTGAGAGGGATGCACTAAGGTAAGGACACTTGTGCACCCTGTGTACCTTTTTCTGATTTCAAGAAGCAGGAAGATTATGCCAAACCTGGGCATGTATGAATATATGAAGCGTGTGCTTGTTAACATCGCCTGTAATGTATTGCTGCCACTTTCAAAAAATTAGTAAGTGCCCTGGCCGTGCGAGGTGAATTCCTGGATGGGGCGAGAGCAGTGACGTGGAGTCAGGGCATATTATCGATTTATTTGCACATGTGAACCAGTTCCGACAGGGAGCTGATCGAGCAGCATTCAGGGCAATCCTTTCTTCCAGGCATCTCAGCCAAGTGCCAAAGCCCAGCTCCGCAGCCGTAAATCTGCTCCAAGAATTTACTCAGAGCAAATACCAAAGCAGAGTGCAAACTCTCCTGCTACTTGCAAAGCCTTTCATATCCAGAGCCCTTCGTTGTGAAATGAGTAACGCAATGCCACATAACTCGGGAAGCGGGTTGCAGCAACCAGGCAGCACCAGGTACGTGCTCCAGCAGTGCTGGCGCTGATGCCAACGTGCGTACTGGGTATAAATACGTGACTCGTATGATACGAGCGTTTTTAAATGTTGCCATTAAAGCTGGGGGGGGTGGGGTGGCGGTGGTCTGAACCGGCTGAGCCGTTAGATGGGGAGCATCCGCCCGGTGGGCCCCGGAGCAGGAGCTGCAGGCAAGCAGGCAGGCAGGCCATGTGGCAGCGGCCGGGCGCACGCGCTGTCACGATCCGATCCGACCCGACCCCGGGAGCCAGCGGAGCCGCCGGCCCCAGGCACCCCACGGCACTTCCAGAAGCGCCCTGCCGCCGCCGCCGCCGCCGCCGCCGCCGCCGCCGCCGCCGCCGCCGCCTGCCCGGCCGCCGCCGCGGAGCGCCGCCCCTCCGACCCGCCGCCGCGGGGCGGGTGAGAAGCTGCCGAGGGAAAGCCCGCCCCCGCCCAGAGGGATTCCCCCCGCCCCCCGCTCGGCCAGGCGGCGGCGCCGATTGGCTGGGAGTGCGCACGTGATACCGCCCGCTGCCCACCCGCGCGCCGGTGCCGGCGGAGTGGCGGCGGCGGCGGCGGCGGCGGCGGGAGCGGAGGAGTCAGGTGTGGCGAGAGGCGGGGCGGGACGGGGCGGGCGCTGCGTTGCCCGGGTGACGGGGGCGGGCGGCGTGGCGGGGCCGGGCCGGGCCGGGCCCTCCCGCCATGGGCTGCCGGGACGCTGTCAGCGGGATAAGAGCGGAGCGGGCGGCTGGGCGCGCCGGCTCTGGCGGGGTGAGGAGCGGGTAAGGGCGGGGAGGGCACCGCCGCCTCCGGCCTCGGGTTGTGGGGGGCCCGCCTGGCGGCGCGGGGGCCGGGTGGGGGCCAGGCATCTCGGCGGACGCAGGCCCTGCTGCCGGTTTCGGCGAGGGGGCGCCCCGCGGCGGGCCGAGGCCGGCGCCGGGAGCTGCGGTGCGTGGGCCGGGGTGGGCTGTCACCCGGCGCCTGCCGCCTCGGTCGCGTGAAGTTGCCCGCTGGTTGCCGTTGGTGGCTCAGGGCAGCCTGGCGGGCGCGGCCGTGGCGGCGGAGGCTGTGGGAGGCGGAAGAAGCAGCCGCCGGTGGCGCAGGCGGGGCCCTGCTCGCCCCGAGGCTCCCCGGGGCAGGGGCCGGGCCGGGCCGCGGTGCTCGCCGGCGGCGGCGGGAGGGGTGGGTGGGCGCTCGGGGCCCGCGTGTTTCTCAGGGGCAGGAGTCGGGGCTGGCTCCGTGGGTCTGGTGGCTTTGTGTGAGGCGGTTTGTCGCGCCGAGTGCTTCTTCCGAACTTGTGGCCTCCGCTTTTACCGAAAGGCGACATTTGCTACTCCGTGTGCAGATGGTGCGTGCGGGGTTGTTTTCCGTCCTTCCCGTGCTACCGGGATGCTGTGGGCTCTGCGTTACGGCGGGCTGCGCTTTGCGATGTGTTTGTGCAAAACTGGAGCGCAAAGCCTCGCTGTCAACAAGGCATTTGTTGAAGATAGGAGATAACAATTGAAGAAAAGCAAATGTGGGCTGTTCACGGAAGCGCGATAACATTGATGGACGTGGAATAGAACAGTTGCAGCACTTCAGCACCTGAACTATGCCTTTTTTTTTTATCTACTAAAAAGGCTGGAGAGAAGAGCAATGAGAACTCTTCTAGATATTCCCTGAGCACGGGGAGAATGCGTGAAGGTAGTATTCCAATGAAAAAAAATAAATCTAAGAATTGGACATTACCTGGTATCCCCAAATGAACTAAAGAGCTGCCTTTTACTTACCTGTCCAGTGAGAGAGAAGACAGGGAAAGCAGGTGCATCACTGGAAGTGAGAATAAAACTTCTGGTATAAGAGAAAGCAGAGCAATTGAAGAAATTCAGAAAGAGGATCAGGTGATTGAATGTGGTGGCCTAGGAGATGGAAAAGCATCTAATGTGGTTATAAATGGGAACTGGCTAGAGAAGAAAATCTGGATGGGAGACTTTTTTTTCCTTTCTAGTTGTAGTGCCACATGAATCAGTAAGACTTCAATATAAGGATCTAGAGAAACTTGGAGTTAGTGACACAAGCTTGTGTCACTAACAGAATTGTACTGTGGCCTATGAGGTGGTGGGACAACCTTTGGCAGAAAAACCAGCAAGGAGATATGTTTTAGTCATGTGTATCATAATCTAATGCTAGGTAGCAGAAAAGAGATGTCTGGAACACTTAACCCTTCCTGAAGGAAGGATCTGAATTTGCTTGCTTGGACAAGAGACCATGTCTGCATGGAGCTTTTATCATAATGGGGTTACAGTGTGGTAAGGAGTGAAGAAAACACTCTGAGTCTCCTTTTGCCTTTAACTGTAGCTCACAAACACTCTGAGTCTCCTTTTTGCCTTTAACTGTAGGCTCACAAAACACTCTGAGTCTCCTTTTTGCCTTTAACTGTAGGCTCACAAAACACTCTGAGTCTCCTTTTTGCCTTTAACTGTAGGCTCACAGACCAATAGTGCAAAGAAGAAAGTATCCTCTTAGATACCTTAGAAAATCTGTGATTTTCTGAGAGTTTCTGGTGGATGTTTAAAATAGAGGGAATGAAAAATGAGAATGCTTTCATATATTGTCATAGATAAGAAAAAAAATCAGCTTTTTCTAGGGTATTTTAATTTTACTCTTCTTTCTTCCTCATTGTGCTTTGGACAGAGAATCTTGCAAGCTAAGAGCAAGTAGCTTTCAATGCCTTACTTGTAAAACCAAAGTTAGTAGTAAATGAAACCTCAGGAAGTCAGTTGTCATTTGGTTTGTAAGACTGTATACAGATTTCTTAAGAGGAGCTTTTTTAATGTCACTCCCTTCCTGCTTTCCCTCTGTCCTTCCCCCATTAGTTTTTTTACCGTACTCTTTCCATTAAACATGTTTGTTTAATTGTAAGAAGTTTTTCTGTTAGGTTAGTAACCATTTAATTAAGATTCTTCTTAAAGGCTTCTTTTGCTGCCTCCTTTCTCTTAGTCCCTGGTAGGTTTTTCATGTGCCTCCACATCAGTTTTTAGTGTGGTTTAAGACAACAAGAAAAGAGACTGTAAGCACCTTGAACAATAGCATAGGATCTCTTGGAAAGTAAGACACTGGATATGTAAACATTAGAAAAGAGAAACTACATTCTTAACACTTACTAGAAGTAAGTTGCTGCTTTTATATAGTTCTCTTTACAGTTAAGCTCAAAGAGTGTAAGCAAATACTATGAAATATGAATAAACACTTCAGAAAGCTGTAAGTTCTGTATTTTTTATTGTCAGTGATTTCTTTAATAGACCGTGTGCATCCTTATTAATATACAGTTGTATACCCTTGCAGCTTGTGCAGGGATCTAATTTCCTTTGTATTTGAAGAATTTTGCCACTGTCATGGTGGTCTCTTTTCAAATAAGATAATGTTACATGTAGAGGAACATTGAAGCAAAACTGGTTTTGATACTTGTCTTTTGCGGGCAGAAGGGAGCAGAGGGAACGTAGGGTGAAATGATTATTTTATAAGAGGATTCTGGCGTACCAGGAAGCGCTTGCTGTCCAGAACACGCTTGCTTGTCCCCTGTGGGCGAAGTTAAGTTCTTTAGAGTGAACAACTGTCATCAACAAGACCTCACTAATATCTATTTTATTCCTTTTTGAGGAGATGTAAAGCTCTGTGGGCTTCCTTAGTGAAGAACTGTAGTAGCTGTGGCCTGAGATGTCACTACTTCATATTGTTGATTCAACTTCAAGATCATCTTTTTTGTTATGTTTGTTGGAAAATTAGATTATAGTGTTGGAAGAGGACTGTGATATGCAGTGGAGGGAGGGCTCTATGTATATATGTCTGGAATTACTTTGACTCTTGCTTTCTTTTCCAGTTCAGCGGCGGTTGTGACAATGTCCATTACTCTGGCTTAATGAAGATTCATAGGCCTTTAGATAGTATCAAGCAATTGAGCTGATGTCATCAGAGCTATAAGCTCCTGCGAATGCACTGATCTGTAGAAGTTATACCTGTTTTTAGACTAGGACAGGATCAGGTAGAAGAGATCTGTGGTTGCTTCTGTTCTGTTACCTGGACTGATTTGTCTGAGTTGGCTAAGCTGATCGAGCAGCTTGTTACTGCTGAAGGGGGAGTTCTCCCTCCTGCCTTCTTCCCTTTGCTGGCAGTTACAACTGCCTGATCCCTCAACATGGCAATTCAACAAAAAAAAGTCCAGCTGAAAAAACTCATTTTCTGCAAACCTGTGGAGATGAGTCATGTTGAGAAGGAATTGGATGAGTGCAGTGCTGGAGGAAGAGATAGGGAAGAGTTGCTGAGGAGGAACAGAAACACCTTCTTGCTTGTCATGAGTTGTCAGGTGGGCTGAGCTGTCTTGTGTAACTGTACCCTAGCTGCTCCTCAGGAGGTGGGGGCTTTTGCTTAGACTTAGCAGAGTGTCTGCTTCAGCTGTCATGGTCATTTGAGAAGAACTAATAAAGCAGCATGGTATGCACTAGATTCAGATTTTCTTTTCCTCTGTTCAGATTCAGGTCTTGCATTTGAACAAGTCTTTCAGTGACTTGTTGAAATTAGTGCATGGGAATGTCTTGCCTCCAGATAAAGCACTCTGTACAGAAGTGATACTGGAATGTGGGAAGGGAAAGGGGAAAAAAATGCTATGTGCAGTCTTGAGGTTTTTCTTGCTATAAGCTATTAGCTCTTTATGGCTCATGTTTGCAGCCTGGGGTCTGATTAAAATCCCATTTTTCTAGGAAGTCAGGTTGTTTTGGTATTAACTATTAGAGTAGAAGTGTGAGTCTTGCTAGTGTGATTTTTAGGTAACTATGCTGTGCTCTGTGTGAAGATATAGCTTAAATCTGATGCTGAGTGTGAGAGCAAGACAGAACAATATTAAACGCAAAATTCATTAGCTTATGTGTGTTGAAGAAGGGATAGATATATAATGCTGTGATCAATGTAGTGAAGTCCTGGAATAGTGCTGTATCTTGGTACCTGTAAGTGCTGAAACTTTTGTTGTATCTTTGTTCCAGATATTTTTCTTAAGTTCCACTAGCTTTTTTAGTCACCACTGCACATTTCATCTTCTTTCATATTCTGTAGCTCAGGTATTTTGTGGTTTTAGTGTGTTACAGAAGAGCAGGGCTTCCACTCTTCTGCTTTTCTGACTTTTTCTTAGCCCTCTTCTCCCCCATAAATAACTCGCTACTGCCTGCTGTCACTGTGGGTGGGATTTTGCAGTGGCCACACAGTGCATAAGCACTGAAAGGGTTGTCTTCTGCACTTCTGAGCTTGTGTAGTTCACTGCAGGCATCTGGGGCTTGCCCTGTGACACTTGTGTTTGTGTGGGGTTTTTGAGCCACGTGGAGCTGAGGCACTGTGAGAATTACTCTTACTTACATTGTGAAAGAGCTTTTCTGTGCTTTCTGGATAATTTGAAAGGTGGGAAGTGGAGGGCAAAAGTGATGAATGGTGGTTTGCAAAAGATGGTGGGAGACTAGTGCCATTAGACTGTGTCTGTGTTAGAGTGGTTGAGCAAGCATCTGACAATCTCAGCTAATCCTCACGTTTAGGCATTCTTTGCCCTCTTTTCCTGCACCCAGAAAGTTGAGCTTCTTGATTTCAGTTAAAAGCATCACCATGGTCCATGGAAAAGTATGGGAGCATGAAGTACTAAGTGTGAGGTGGGAGGAGAGAGTTCCTGGTTCTTCAAACTTCTGACAGTAGAGAAAAACCTTTCTGCTTTCCCAAGAGAAAATTGGGAAGATGAAATATCAGAAGGAATTATTGTCGGGTAGTGCCAAATGCAAGGCTTCATTGGAAGCATTAAAACTGATGTTAACTTCGTCCAGTTTTATTTCAGTAAATGCCTGACTTCATCTGTTCCTCTTTAGTATTGTGGAGGCATTTACTGAAGATTTGTGTTCTTGGCGGGGATAAATGGCAAAAAGCATCTAACTAGATCTGTTAACCTTAGAAAGCAACTGATTTGGTTAAGCTTTATTGTGTTAACTAAAAGATGAGGAATAAGTAACAGAAACAGCAATCTGAAGGGATGCATAGTTCTCAATGTCTTAATTCTGGAAAAGAGTGAATTAGTAAGGAAAATATTAAGGAAAGATATTATATAGTCTTAATAGTATTAAGACTTAAGGAAATATTCCTGATAGTTCGTAATTGTATTGCAGGAACTGATAAAAGTCCAGCAATATACTTTCATTACAGTATTTCGAGTTGAAATTTGTCCAGTTTTGATTCAGTAATTCAAACACACTGAAGTAGTCTTAAAATTAACCAAAAAGAGCAAGTCTTTCACCTTCCTATTCTCTTTCTGTTGGAAGGCAAGAGAGTTTAACACTCTTAATTTCAAAGAATTGAGAGCAAACTTTCTTATGACTTGCTGTAGAGAAAACAACACCAAAGCCCCAAAGTGTAAAACTTTGTGCTACCTGAGGTACATATTTATCTTTGTATTACTTGCATCTTTCAATTATAAGGAGAGATTTGAGTCACTGAAGAGTGTGTAGTTTCATTCTTGATTTGTACATTTCAATTAACAAAAGATCAAAGGAAAGCAGAATTTCCTTTATGTGTCTGGATATATAGATGAAATGCTGTGTGTGTGGGTCTTTTCAATTCCAGAAGGTACTCCCAATTAATCTACAACTATTTTTAGAAGCCTAAATTACTTCAGTTTCAAAGTCAATTTCATTATTGGAGTCCTGCTAAATCCTTAGCATTTGCAGAAAGAATTATCATATGATGTTTGGTTACTGAAAATACTACTTGGCTATGTATGTAGCCTTCATCTGGCACATTTCATTCATCTCCCCAACTGTCTCTCAGCAGTGTGAAATCTTGTTTGTGTGTGCATGTGTGATAGACATCTATAGTTTGGGGACTTCTTAAACATAAAGTTTGGCTATTTTTTGCATTGTGGATGGATTTAGGGTTTTCTCCAGTGGTTCAGAATTTTCTTAAGTATTTGTCTATCTAGTAATAGGTATACTGGGAAATTTCATACTCTTAGTCATTAATATGTGAAATTAAGTATAATTATCGATTATAGCTTCTCTGTTGGAGTCTGTACTGCTTGACTAATTTTGAGTGCTGTTTAAACTTCAAGAATAAAATAAAAATCCTAGCTGTTCCTTATTTGGATTCCCACTGGGGAAGAGCTACCTGAAGTGAGGTGTTATGCGAGTCATTTTGCCTGTAGTTCTCTTGATTGCTGACTGGGTGTTCTGGGGCCAGTTCAGTGCAAGAGGGGTCAGCACAGCTGGAACAAATACCTCTTTGCTGTAAAGCCTGGGAGAAGTACAGGGTCTGCTTCCCTAAAGCAACCAAAGCTGTTTGCACTTTGTAAAGAAGCTGGCAGACTGAGCTCAACAGGAATAACAGTGTATGAAACTCTCAGATATTTAGGTAAATGATTTTTTTTTTAATACCACCTTCAGAATTGCTACCTGCTGTCTTGTCTGCATCTGATTAGTAATAGAAAATATGGACTTCACTGTCCAGTTTTAAAGTCCCAGAAGCAGAATTAGTCTTCTGCCCATTAATGGCCTCTTTTTTTTTAACTCTGATCATTGACCTTCCCCTCTTATTTAATTGCTGTTAGCGGGTACTTTAGACACAATGCCTATATAGACAAAATATATCTTAAGCACTTTACTTTCTAGTTTTAATCTTCTAACTACTAAGCTTTCAGTTTCAGAAATAGCCTTTACTCATTCATATCCCTTCAGCAAGAGTGCCTCAAGATACTACTCAACTTTTTTGCCTCTTCTATCTCTCTGAGTATTGGTGCAATCAAAATGTATAATCTTATAAATTACAACAAGATTTGTATGGTCCTCCAGATCACGATTTGGGTGGTATATTTCTTGTTTAAAATAGCCTCCAGGTAGATGCAGTGTGGTCTGCATACTTGTAGTGTGGTCACAACTACAGCATTTTTCCCAGTTGTACCGGAGACCACGCTATCTGCTGTACTGCAGATTAATGTAAGACGGTAGTCACGAAGCCTGCCTGGTCTTGCAGGGCTGGTCTGTGTAGACTCGCTACTGGAGAGGCCCTGAACTTCTGACTTACCTTCTGTAGTAGAGTGCTTCTTTCCTTTCACTACACAGAGTCTGTGGAGGTTAGTTTTGATCTTTAGATTTAGTCATTAGTCATTACTGTGCAACTATGGCTGTCAAGGCTTGCTTTGTAGTCTGTTCTGGGGGTAAGTATCAAACCTCAAGCTTGGAAGAAGATATTTAGGAGTATTACCTGTATATATTTTAATTTGGGGAAGAACTTGCTAGCACTCTTTGAGTGGTGTTCAGAATAAGGCTCACTTGGGAGCTATGCCATTTCAGCCTTTTCACTGCTGAATGTTTTACAGAAGATCTTTGTACTTCAGTTTTCTTTTGGAAGAACTTACTGGTCTTTTGTAGCTTATTTTCTACATAGATTCTGTCTTGTGGTGGACTATTTGTCAGTTCCTTTCTCTAGTACCATGTGTTTCTTACAGGTGTTGTGCTCTGGCACTTCAGATAAGATCTGGAACAGATCCTTGTCTTCAACTCTGCTAACAAAGCTTGTCTCTAGCATTTTCATGGTGTTGGTAACAGCTTGGTATTCTTCAGTGCCTTTTAGCTGGTTTCCATGATAGCAAGCGTATTTGTTTCTAACACAATTAATGTTGCAATGATTATCTTTGAAGGCCCACAGTTTTCCCCATGCCTATACTAAGGAATGTTTATTCTCTGTGCCTGCATGCACTGGTCTGAAATATGCAAATTTTAAATGAATCGGAATGGATTTAATGTGGCTAACAACTATATTTTAGTTACTGACTTTGGATAGTATAAGACCACAAGCTAAGCATAAACTTGAGTATAGCATATGTACAGGGTTAATGCATTACTTGAGTGTAGGTGGTTGTTTGAGAGCCTGTCTTTCATTAGTGCTGTACTTTTTATCTTGTAGATGAATCATCTCCCATCTTTTAACTTGATTTCAGGCTCAACAAGAATGCATTCACAGGTGTTTCACATTGTTTGATGACTAAATAAAATTCCATGTTAAGTTGAGAAGCTGTCCCAAAGCACTTGTGTAATATGCAGCTAGCCTGTGGGATTCTTTGCCATTAACCCTGTCTCAATGATATTTCATCCAGACTCAAAAGGAGGAAATTGTTGATAATCTGCTAACTTGTAAAGGGGATACAGATCTTCATAGCTCAAGGCAGAACCTGATAACCTGCTGAATTTTAGCAAGAAGAACCTTCCTAGCATTGATCACTTAATCTCTGGTGCTGCCTTCTTAGCACACAGTTGGTATTGCATTGCTGTATTCCATTACGACAGCTTGCATTGGTCATTATTGCAGTGAACACTTCTTAAAACTTTGCACTAAAGACTCCTAAAAATCTTAATTTAATGTTTTTTCCAAATAAGTGTCAGAGATGTCAAGTAGGTATTTATGTGTGGAAAATCTAGGACGACATTAAACTAAAACATTGAAAGGTGCAATTTTCCCGCAAACAGATTTTCCCTACCCCTTTCTTACATGATGGTACATGTAGTCAAAGTTTTTGATAGTGTGTTGTACGAGTAGACTGTTGGCATTTAATTCTAGTCCCCAAGGTACTAGTACTTTCCAAGAAGTAAATATTAAACATGAATAGGGTTTGCTGGTGTTATATGTGTTAAGTTTAACAAATTCACTTTTTAAGCATCCTGAAATTACAGCAACATAATAAACTCTACTTGTAAAAGCCCTGTGATGAGTTAAACAGGTAATACAAATTAGTTTTTCACAAGTAGACTTTAAAATGATGAAGAACAAATCATGATGTGGATACTTCACAGTCAAGTAGGACAAGAAGTTGTAGTTTAAGTTAAATGTTGATTAAATGCTGTTTGTGTTTCACTGCTCTGAATGTTTCAGTAGCTTATGGTGCACCAAAAGCTGCATCAAAAGTCACTGAACTGACCTTAATGAGCCGTTCTTAAAAATGACACTCCTGACAAAGTAGACCAATTAACTAAATTAAGTAAATTTGCTATACAGAATTATGTTAGGGATTTCATGTAAGACATGGAAAACTGTTGTCCATGTTCCAGAAGGTATTACATTGCAGATATGGTGTGAGTGAGGACAACTAACGCTTACGAGGAACTAGGATGAGAGGGATGTTAGCCCTTTCCGTCTCTAAAGCTTGTTAGGTTTGAGTAATATGTAGTTTGGCCTCTACTATACTCTAGTACAGACTTTGCTATGTATTCTCTCCCTGAATTGTGAGGCCCTGGTAGGCTAGGGATGTTGCTGAAATCCTAAGTTTTGCCAGTAGCTTCATCATGATGGGTGTCAGAAGTAGAATATTCATTATAATCATAATGATTATGGTTTTAACCTTTGGAATTACAAACCTCTAAAACGTCATACAAACTGTGTATGCTCAACTTTATTCGTAGATCTCTGGTGCATTGTTTATATGTGGAAAAGTCTGCAGTTAGTTTAGATGTGAGCTGGCTTCCTTATGGGGCACTCAGATCCTGCATCACTTGCTCTTTTCTTGCCAAATTCTCTCTTCTGGTTTTGGTAGTCCCTGTTTGGTCAACCTTTTAAATGCAGTTTATTATATCTTAATGTTATTCTTGCCTTGGTTTCCAGTCACCTGTGTGCTGCTACTAGTTACAGTCTTTTTATAGTTAGTGGCAGCTAATAAATGAGAAACTTGCTGTTTTGAGTTGATAGTCTCCGTTGGCCTTGTAGGACAATCTTATGCACTTCAGAGCCAGTAGTAGGTTTTCCATTTAAGGGACTGACATCTCTGTCAGATACACAGAATAATGAAATGACAGTATACAGTGGAAACACTAGGGATGTAAATCAGACTTCATTTAATGGAAGTAATGTCCTAAGATCACATCTTGGAAACTGTTGAACAGGAAAACTGAATTGTGGGTAAATAGGATTTTTTTAGTTGTATGTAAATAAAATGTTGTATATATCTTAATCTGTTATACCTTTTTGAGTTGTGCTTCTATCATTCGTTCAGAGCTGTTACCAATAATTATGCTAGAGAAAAGTGAGATTCTAGAAACAGTCATGTTGGGGAGAGCAGACTTAAACACTTAGAGGTCAGAATATATCACAGGAACCAGATTAAACTCTAGCAAACACATTTGAAGTTACTTTTTGAAAAAATACACTGGCCAAGTTTGGGAAGTATAGTCTGGAACAAACTTTGTGCCCAAAGAAGTTGCCCATGAGTTTCACTTCTAACTGTCAAAAAACCACTGAGGCCTGAAAATACATGGCAAATGATAATTTGGGGGTAAGGAAGGGTTTGGGTTTTTTTTCTTTGCTTACCTCACATTCAGTGTGGTGCACCACAGGTCTGGGTCTTGATCAGAAGACTGACATCTCTGTTTCTGAGAAGTTGACCTGCCTGTACATGTAATGCCACTTTGTGCGTCTCTAGGTGCCTGTAGCCTTGGGTATGTTTGCTAATTATAGGTTTGCTGACTTGTTTATATATATATCTGATAGGTATTTCGGAAAGTGCCTGTTTCTTTAATTTGGCCAAATCTAGCATAGCATTTGTCTGATCTTGTTTTCTTTTTTTCATTGGCATTCCTATTCTACAACAGAAATGGCTAGTTTAGCCATCCATGTCACAGTGTTTCCTGACCATACACAATATGAAAATGAGTATTTTTATTTCTTTAAGGACTATTTTTTTTCAGAAAGCACAGATAATATAATTCCTTGAAACTCTGTCTTTTTTCAGTGTAAGCTGTAATGCTTTCACATCCACTTAGAGGTAGAAATTTTCTAATTCTCAGGTTGTATAAACACTGAGCTTCATGGATTAAATTTTGTTTTAATACCTAGGCAGCAGAACATAAGTAGACTACATACTTGTAGGAGGCTTAAGATACTTGTAGAAGCAGGACTCTCAGACTTTGGGTATTGCAAGACAAGCATCCCACATAGGTGAGGTGGGAGTTAAATATACTTTTGATTTTACGTAAAAGTGGCATTAGTAAGATTATACATACATAAACACACTTGTATATACAGCAACACCATTGCTCTGAAGGTCTCAACATGCTTTTCAGTGTTCATTAAAATAATACTTGTTTACTGTCTTGTGAACTTGACACACTTTTCCCTGGTTAGTTAAAAGGACAGTGCATGTGTCACTTATCCAAACGTACTAAGCATTTTTGTTTTTTGCTTCTTTATTCTGGGGAGAGAGACTCTGAATAACTTGTTTGGAAATAATATTCATCTAGTGGATTACACAGCAGACTGAAAGCTAGTTACTGAACTCCTTGATGAAATCAGGGACTTTGTCAGAAGTAGAACTATGCCAAGAAAACTGACATCTACCTGCAGTGTTATGATAAATTCTGTATGTTAAGAGGTTGCTTTTCATGTGCAACCTAATGGCTGGAGCAACACTGCCTTAGAATGTTTTAACAGGTTGTCTGCTTCTGTAACCCCAAATAGTTAATAAATAATAGCAAAGGACAGAGCAGAAAGTAGTTGGAGATAGAGTAAGTAGGAGATCTGCAGAGCTGGGGTGTTGTCTGGTATGTCTGTTTTGAGAATGAACCAAACTTGAAGTGTCTTGGTTTTGCTCTTGTTTGCTCATGTTTTTGAATATCAGAGTTGTTGGATGGTTAGCAAATGTTCACTGCCTTTTATAAGCTAGCTTTAGGCTGATTGCCTTGCATTGGTAAAACAAGGCATCAAAGCATCTCAAGCTTTCTGTTGATGCTCTGCTTGAACTGCAGGTTCCTGTTTTCTTGAAGGTTTGTGTGTTACTCCTGCTGTGTAACCTATTTTGGCAATGTCAGCTGGGTATTTGTTTCTAGCCTGTTTAAAGTTTTGGAAGATACCAAAAGGACAGAAAAGGAAGAATGCTGATTTCAGTGACGCGTTAGTTTGAGGCTTTACTTGAATTTCACCAGCAAGTACAGACCTCAAGGCAGCACTGTAGGATACGTTCCAGTTTTGTTCCAGGCTATGCTATTTCTCTATACGTATTTCTCTATTGCAGTCTCTCATGCTCTACTTTCTTTTCTTTTTCCAGTTTGCGCAGAGGAATTAATCGTAGTATTCCCCTAGTTTTATTGTTAACAAATTTCTTTAAACAGAAGGCAGTCAAATTTGGTGTCTGCTACTAACAAGATAAACTTAGTTTCTGTAATAAACCCAGCAATCTGTGCCACAGTTGCAAAAGCCTATTATGGAGTGTCTTAGTTTTAATAATGTGCTGGTGCTCTTCGTTATGACCGTTGTCCTCTGCTAACAGAAGCTTGAGCTTAAATTGAAAGTTTAACCCCAAAGTAAATCTGATTAAAATCATTGTTGATATAATCGTATTAATGTTAAAATCATTGAAGAGGTCACAAGCATATTCTCCAGAGCGTAAATGTTAAGTACAAGCAATGAGGCTGGGACAAGTATTTGCTAAATGGAATGAATACTGTATAAAGTAAATGTAGCATTTATTGGCCAGTGGTGACTCGTATTCCCATATACTTTATTCTAGAGAATGGGTAAAAAGGCTACAAGTTTTGAACTGGAGGCCAGAAATAACTGTATTGTGCAATGGCTTATAGAAATTACATTTTTTCCAAAGTGTTAATTTTAATACCTGTTAAAAATGCAACTGCATTGTACTCTGTACTCAAAAGGACTTGCAGCCATGTTCAGCCAACATGCCTGTTCAAAATTTGTCTCATGTGAAACAGAAAACTGGGGAAGGTAAACAAATGAACGACTTCATGTAGATACATGTTCTCTAGTCTTCTTTGCATGATCTGTAGAATAGCTTCTTGTAAGTTTATTTTTCTTATGAGTATGGCTATCACTCCTTTCGTGCAGTAAGATACTTGTATAACCTGGTAGACAAGACTGTTTTTATTGCAGGTAACATAGTGAGCTATGGGAAATTAAGGCTTGCAGGTGGCTCGTATGTGCCATGCATACCTTGTTAAGTACATCACTTTGTTTTGCTCAGGCACTCAAGCCTGACTATGCAGCTGTATGAACAGCACTCAGTAGCATGTTCATTTTAGACTGATGTAACTACTAATGAGCAATTTGAAGAAATTTGACATCTCCTTCACAACAAATAGAGGTGGTTTAAGTAGTTCCTCTTCTACTAGTACTATAAAATTGTTTAAAAAAAAAAAAAGGCTGTGGAGAGGTAGGTTTATTAGAGCACTAATCTGGGCTATTGTGTGAACTGGAGACCACCACCAAACTTTCTGCCTCTCCTTTAGTCTTGCTGTAGCTGCTGGACAACATTTACTGAAAGTAATAATTTAAATTAGTGTCCTGGGATTTTGACTTCATTTGGCTTAGTACTGTATTTTATTATAATGCTGCTGTAGTAATTTAGTAATTACTACTGTTTACTGTATTACTGGACATTCTAGGCCTTTCTGGGCAATGCATGGTTGAAAACATAACCAAGTAAAAGGCCCAGTTCACTCTCATATACAGAGTACTAGCTCTGACTTTAAGCTTTTGCTGCATTTTCTTCCTTCCCCAAGTTGCGCTGATGTTAGAGATAATACCATCTAATCATTAGCACTATATAGAGTTAGAATATTCATGATTCAGTATCCAAGACTGCTAAATTGGTCTTATTTTTAAGGTCTGTCCTTTAAATTATTTAAGGAATGGTTTTGGTATTTTCTTTTAAAGACTTAAAGTCCACTGAAGTAAGTACAAGGCATTCCTATACTTTAAGATGCTCAGCTGATGAGCAACTTCATAAAAATGGAAAGAAGTCCAGAGAAAATACAAGTTTCAAGTGCAGAAAATGGATCTATACCACAACAGCAAATAGAAAATAAGTCCCTTGAGAGCTGGTGCAGAAAGGGACCAGAGGGCAGATGTGATACGGTTGAATTGAGGATGATAAAGATGGGCATGAAGAGGGCAGATTATATGTGAATGTCAGATCATTCATGGTTAAGTGATTCATTCTTTTTAAAGCTTGTGGATTTTTTCCTTTCAGAAATAAATACTATCTGTTTGAGGTGGTTTTTATGAAATATGATAATCATCTTCTTCTAGAGGTTGAAATGGAATTTAAGAATGTGAATTCTTTTCAGGGCTAGCTATCTGAAGTCCTGACACACTGTATATTCCAAAATTGTAACTGTCCCATTAGGGACAGTACGCAGCAGTGGTGAACTGAGATTCCAGTAGGTTTTTTTCTGCTCTCTTATGGCTTAGTTAATGTATGATATTTCAGTTTTTGGGTTTTTGCTGTAGTTAAGATGACATCCCTGAAGTCCAAAGACAGGTTAAGGCACTCTACCTCAGTACGGGTGTTTTGTGCAGCATCTGCTTCCATATTACCAGGCACCACAGCAATTAAAGATGTGTCACTTTAAACAAAAGAAAAATTCTGCAGTAGAGTAGTTCCTACTAAAGCAAATTCGTTGGCATACTTTCTCAGAGTAAGATGAAATGCTATGCTGCGTAGAGTGTAGTATCAGTGTACCACAATCTGCAATAGAAAGAGAAGGTGACAAGCAAGCTGAAACCCTAGAGTGGGGGTGGATTTTTTGTTTTTAAAATAAAACAACCCCCCCCAAAACACCTCTGCAGAGTGTTTGCTATGTTACAGCATCAGTAGGGCAAGTTGTTCACTGAGTTCTTTGAAAAGCAGTGTGCTTTAAATGCTCAAGTCTTGTCAGGAAACAAATATGAAAGGGAAGAAGGTGGTTTGTGCATATGCAGCTTTTTTTTGACGTTTCTTAATTATTTCTCAATTCTCCTTGTATTGTTCTCTGTCTCTAGCTTCAAGATGGGATGAATAATGAGGTTATATCTGAAACTGTTTCCAAAGATATGTTTGTGCTGTCAGTCCATTTCAAAACTTAATTGCAGAAAAAGAAATAGGTACAACTGAGGAGTAGCTAGCATTTGTTGGAATGAGTCCTTCTAAAAGTGCTTTATTATCCAGTATGGTATCTCTTTACAATTTTTTCTGCACATAGAATCAGAGCATCTTAATTCCTTACCAATTATATATTAAATTCTTGCATTAAGAAGACATGCTTGATGTCTTTTTGCATTAGCATCAACAAAATACTGCTTTATCTTACCACTGACACTGAGAATTCACCCTTTTGCTAGAATATGGCAATATATGTTAAATCCATGTAACAGTGCAAGCAATGCAGGAAACCTGGAGACTGAAGTTTCAGATGGAAGGACACTGAAACATGATGGACAGCATATTTTTACACATTCTAATAAAGTCTGGTACAACTGCAAAACCGCTAGCTGCTTAAGCTGTTCAGTTGCAATGAATTGTGAATGTTAGCTGTATGGAGAAGTTGGTTTTCTGTGAGGCTGTGGATGAAACGTGTTGTTCCCAAGCACTCAAAGGGGGGCCAATTATTAGGAGCTTGCCTGGGGAACCTACAGTGTTTCTCTCCTTCCTTAAGGAGGTCTTTCATGTAATGTTCGTGCTTATCACAATTTTAAGTTTAAAGTTGAAGTTTTTATTTAATTGCCGCCTGAGAATACTAAAATAATGAATTTAGTCTTTCTTCGTTCTCTTTTCCTATCCCCATCTGTTTTTTTCCTCACGATTAATTAATTGTGGATGAGCGCTCACCTAGAGACCTTTGTAGCTGAATGTTTGAGGCTTTTCTTGGTTACTACCCTTTGCATTCCCATTGATAGCAAATGCATTTTTGGCTCTTTACCATGTCTAGAGAGCGAGGGTTTAACACTTAGACTAGCTTGCAACTGGAGCACCCCAATTTGTGGATGCTTCAGTAAATGTGGGTTTGGACAGTTCATCTCTGTATATGCCTGATGTGTCAGTGGATATAACTTCTGAGAATTTTAGGGCTTTGTTAGAAAATGGGCTCAGTTAAAATGTACTCAATGGCACCAAACACAAATATTCTAACACTAGTTTAAAAAATTGGCGTTAACTATAAGGAAGACTGGTAAGGAGTCCTGTTACCATTGAATAGCTAAATAATTAGCACTTGTTCAAGATTTGAAAATGGTAGCAAAAAATGCTGAGAGGTTGCAGAAATAAACATTGCCTTTGCAATTATTAGTGTCTCTCTTCTAGGAAACAGCAGAGAAAGTATTCAACCAGTCAGATGAAACCATACATTAGGATTTAAAGCATGTTTAAGGAGCTCTTCAATCTTTAAGTAAATAAGAGTATTTCAGGAGGATTAAAATAGCTTTTTCCTTTTCTAAGACTGAATACACTCTGAAGATGTGAGGAGAAGTGTGATAACTAGGAACTTGAAGTTTTCATTTGAAAACTTCATAAACCCTTTGACAGTTTAGCTTACAGCAAGGAATGTGGGATGTTTGGGCTTTATGATTGCATATTCTCTACAGCAGTCATTTTCCTTGAGTTGTTACAGAATCTTTTTACCTTTTGTGCAGAGCTCACAAAGACAGGGCTGGTGTATGTGTTGTGGTGTTTTGACTTTTTTGCTAAAGTATGTACTAGGGGTAACTGTCTTGCTATTTTTGACCATTCTGGAGTAAATTGGGAGATTACTTCTCCCTGTTGTTATCTTAGTCTTTTCATTACTAATTACAGCTCAAAACAGAGGTAGTTTAAAGTATTCCTCTTAGGCAAAAAAACTGCATTGCCTGTTCTCATCCTCTGTTAGGACTGCAGGGGGTTAAGGGGTTAGTAGGGAAATAACTCCTAAATTGCTTTAGTGAACTGTACAGAGCAGATACAATATAATTCTTTTCCAATTTTATTAATTACAGCTTCCCCAGTTTTTAAGGTAATAAAGATTGGTTATCTGTCAGGACAAAAGAGAAGAACAGGTTTGAAATGCACTTACATCAGCACCTGACTGCACAATTCAGTTTCTCATGCTATCCATTACTTGTACACAGAGTGGCAAGTGCTTCAAGTATTATGTATGCAGGTTGTGATCACTAAAAATTCATACTGTTTCTAGAGGGAAACGTTTAAACTTGCATACATACCTAGCTCATTTTACATTTTAAAAACACATTAACTTTATTATATTAACTTACCTTACATGCACAAATTATTTTCTCTGTAATAGGATTTTGGTTGTGCAGAATCATAAGCTAAAAGTGAAAACTAGAGCTTTAAAGCTCAAAAAAACCTCCTCAAGGACTCTTCAAAAAGTTCACATAGCTATCATAAAATGAATTTTAAAAACAAAGAAATTGCATATTAACCATGATGTATTTTTATCTTTTTTTTAAAACAGGTGAACCAAGGGTGGTATTTCCAGAACATAATTTTCTTTTTCTTCCACATAGAAGATAAATGTGTTAAACTGGCAAAGTAATTCTGGTAAGAATCTTCCTGTTACTCCTACAGAGAATGTCATTATATGTGTAAGTACTTACAGTCTTGCCACTAAAAGGAGCTTTTTGTACCATTGACGCTAACAAACTTGCTCTTTCTTACAAGGTCTTATTTTTGACCTAATAATTGTGTGTAGATGTTTCTTAATCAAGCAGTATTAATCCACCTGTTACATTTAAATATTATATTGAAAGTTATTCGGCTCTCTTTTTACATGTTCTATGCTTGGACATGATGAAAATATTTGAGTTTTGAAGATTTTACTTTAGCTGTTTATACAGACAGAGTTAAATATGCTGTAATATTCATTAAGTGGGTTTTATGTGGATTAAATGTTCTTGTTTCTATAGTTACCATCACTGATTATTGTTTTTGTTTTGTCTTCTTCAGTGATCCTCTTGATAGTTTTCTACAGCTGACTCTTGCATTTCTTTGATCTTGTTTGTTTTTGTTTTAAACTTCGACATGTAGTAGTGCTGACTATGTACTATGCTATAGCATAAGAGAAAACAAAAAAAGTGGTTTTATAAGATAGAATAATGAATAGACAAAGTTTGAGTGCCTTGTGTGCATTATCTAAAGTGAAATTAATCAGTTTGGGAATCAGCTTTTGGTATTTTCTCCTGAACACATACAGTAGAGTTGTATCTTAAGTACACTATAGTAGTGATTGCCACCCACTCAGCCTTGCTTGAAGGAAAACATCATCAGGGCTGGTAAATCTTAAGCATTGTACTTGTGAAATTCACATATTTATCTTAATTCATTAGTTTTTTCTTTTTTCCCCTTGAAACAATCTGCATACTGTTGGAATAGGTTACAGGGTAGAGGATAATGTATTCAAATAAACTATTAAAGAACATGTTTTCTGTACAATGCTGTGTAAGAGCTGCCTGTTTTCCCCTTATGCTTCAGGTCAAATATTTTCTAGAAGCACACAAAGATTGAAGCTCACATCAGGTTAGAAAGAAAAGCTGAAACGAAGTCATTAGCTTTCATTTACGCAGTGGGAGGGAATGCTGTGTGTCATGGACTTTTACCTGATAGGTTTATAAAATGAGTGTTTGGGGTCATTAGCTGTTAGCTAAAGTTTCACTGAAATAAATGAAATATCTCTAAGCTCATCCTTCTTGTTCCCTTCCACCCTGCATTGGTATATTGATTCCTTAGTCCTACAGACACGCCATCCTTTGGTGGGAGGAGGGAGGGATACAGGGAAGAAACACTCCTCTCTTCCCTCAGTCTTTTTTCATAAGAAATGTATTTTCTGATGGATTTAATTTCTGCGTTTTCGTCTGCTTACAGCTCAGACATGAGCAGTGCCAGTAACTCACTGGCACGGGAATTCTTGACGGATGTCAATAGACTGTGTAATGCAGTGGTCCAGAGGGCAGAGGCCAAGGAAGATGAAGAAGAAGAAACTCATATGGCAGCACTGGGACAATACTTGGTTCAAGGCCGTGGGTTTATTTTGCTTACCACGCTGAACTCGACTATTGATCAGGTAATAGTTTTTATTACCTGACTATAATTTTTGTATTGAGCTTTGACTGTGTGGATTTGTCTGGCTCATCTTGGTGCTGGTTTTCTTGCCTTTTTATGGTAGAGTTAGAGTGTATAAGTTAATTATGAAGACTAGAAGTTCAAAAGGATATGTTGCAGTTAGATTCTGTGCTTCAGCAAGAACAGAAAAAGAAAAAATAGCTAATCATATACCTGTTTGCCGGCTGATACTGATGGTTGTGCTTAACTTTTGACTAGTTAAGGCATGTGTGAAGCTCAAGTGCAGTAGCTGGGTGGAAAGAGGCAATAAGTTAGAATTTTCAAGAGAAATGAGTGTCTACTGTACGTGCAGTACAAACTGACAGTTTTTAATTTGAGAAGGTCTTCCTGGTTTAAGGCAATAAAATAAAATAAAAATATACACATTTTTATTTTGTTTATGGGTCATGAGTTATATTTTTGCTCTGTGTTAAGTAAGTTGCTCTTGAACATAATAGTAAATATTTTGTAACTTTAGCTCCAAAGAGAAAGCATTTTAGAAGAGGTGATGAGTTTATACTATTTTTTAATATCAGATCTGGCACACATGCCTGTAGCTGCAGATATCCATTTCCTTCTCTTCTTTCTCTTCTCCTTCCTCTTCAACACTATTGGATATGTACTAAGCAATGAGTAGGCTGAGATGCGCATTAAGTCTTTGTGTATTGAAAATGCAGATCCCAGTGTTTAAAAATAATGAGCCAAGTGAATCTGGGCTGAGTTTATTCAGCCCTTGTCTTGAGTGAGGTCAGCTGTTAATGCTGGTTAAATTCATCTTGGTGGTTTGCATTTCCTTCATGAGGTGAGTTGTGCTAAGACTCAAGTCGGGTCTGCTGGCTTGGTTCTGCATTCCAGTAGGTGCACTGGCTCAATAGTAAACCCACAAGACTGCAATTATATATAATTGCTAAGAAGAATCCCTGCCACTTGTAGAGCTGTGTGGTTTTTTAGATCTCACTAGAGTTCTGCATAGTTGCTGTTAATAGAGGCTTCAGGAGTAGAGCTGCTGGAAGAACAGCTGGCTTTTGTGTAAGAAGAACATGGAGGATTCTGTGTGCCTCCCCTCCAATAAAAACCCACTTCTGAAGTAGAAGGGAAAAAAAGCTTGTGGCATTCTTCATGAAACATCAGCAATTCAGCAATTATTTCCTGAGGAAATATGTTTTTTAAGAAGGTGGGGGGAAGAACAACTTGATTAGTGAGGAAAGTCAAATTCTGAAAGTGTACCACTGAAATTTGAAAAGTTAATATTTTGCTTTTTCCAGTCTTATTATTGTGCTTTGAATCCTGTATTGCTCATTCCCATTGCTAATTAATTTGTGTTGCTGAGAATACCTTTAGTAGCAGAAGGGAGTTGGGAGAATGACTTTGAAAAAGCTTAGTTTTCAGGTCTAATTGTATTGCATCAGTAGTTTTAGATTTTTTTTTTAAATTTCCATTTAAATTGATAGCCTCATCAAACAAATATTAACTATTTGTTATATATATAGCTCTATAACTATATATATAACTCTGTGTATTTGTTATATATATAACTATTTTAAGTTGCTTATCTCCATACATTTTAATTTCATTGCTACCTTGAATTTTTGGAGAAGGATGTTGCTTCAGCTGCATATCCCTGAACGATGTTAACTGCCAAAATGCTCAAGTCAGCTTTTTGTGTTTGAAAATTTTTTGATCTTTAGGACTGAAAGCATTCTGATAGTGCTGCATAGCACCCAGTAAAGGAATTGTATTTGAATTCTGTGCCTTCTACTGCTCCTCTCTGCATTGAAATTCTTAGTGTTGAAGTCTTAAAATCCCAGTAGGAGTGAGGGCTTTTTAGTGGTTATTCTGGGTTTTTTCAATTAGGAGTAAACTTCCCTCTTTCCTCACATAAAACTTCACCTTTCTATTGTGAGTCAGCCACTAATGTCACTTGATAAATGTAAGCTTCTTCATTTGCTTAAAGGTGTCATTTTGGATAAAGTAGAAAGTTTCCCATAAAGTTCTTTGAAGTTATATTTTTGTAACTACAGAAGTTCCAAACTTGTCTTGGGCTTCATGTTGGCTTTGTTTAAATCAACAAGTTATTTGCTTTTGACTTTTCTGGTTTTGTTCTTTGGGGGAGGAATTCCTTCAACAAGAGGGATTAGGAGAGCTTCATATAGCAACAGTTGCAGAGATGTAATAAGTATCTTAGATGCTTTCTGATTGGCTCTGGTTAATGATTATAGCAGTCTGCAGTTGGGTCATTTTTGCAATGCATAAAACAGCAGAAGGGCATGGGGAACTGAATGTTGGAATAGCTTTGTAAAACAAAGAAGGCTAATCTATTTTTTAAAAGTACAAAAACTTTTGTTTCTATTTTGTTTCTAACATAGGAGCTGACATGTCGGGAAGAACTTCTGACCCTCCTCCTGTCACTTCTGCCATTGGTGTGGAAAATCCCTGTCCAAGAAGAAAAAGCAATAGGTGTGTTTTATCACTGACAGTATTAAGGACCTAAAAAAGGTGATTTGTGTATCACTACAGAGCCTAGGATTTCTGACTAAAGAGTAGTAGTTCATCGTAATACATATCCCCTTAACGCAGAATGAAGATATGGATTCTGCAGAGAATTCAAACTCAAAAATACTAATGTTCTGTCAGCATACAAGGAAGATGAAAATTGTACAGAGAAGGTAAAGGCTCTTGGTCAGTGTGAAAGGCAATGCTCGCATTACTGTGTAGCTGAACTTGGTGGTGAGATTTTTTCTTCTTTTCAGGTGATTTGGGCAGAAAAGAGTTTTGAAAGAGTATATGATATTTTTGCTAATGTGTTTTGTGATGAGTAGAAGGAAAAAACATACTGATTCTTTTTTAAAACAAAAAGTCATACATGCTGACACTAGATTGGTCAGAGATAGAATGGGACAGACCTCTTTTTCTGAAATTCAAGAAATGGGAAGTAGAGAATAAGCTTAAAGCCAAACAGTGGACAGCAGAGTATGAAAGAAGAGCAATGTTATCAGGGAGGCAGGCCCTGAAAATAGAACAATGGATGATTATGAACAGAACCAGGCTGCATTCCTTAGAAAATATGATGTTCTGTGTCAGAAACTGCTGTGCTAATTGAAGAATGAAATCACAAGGGTTTAACTGCCAAAGACTCAATTTAGAATGAATTAAAGAAATGAAAGGGATGATACAAAATAAACTCTGTGCAAAAACTGAACCAGGAAATGGCAGCGATTTTGTTTTGTTTTGGGCTCTTGCATGTCTGATGCATTCTTTTCCCTATTAGAGGATAAAACAAAGAGGGTGAAACAAGTGAAGTTACCTGTCTGAGAGAGTTCCTAAGGATTCTTACCTGAAGCTCTCCCCGTGTTTTTTGCTCTTTTAAACTCCTGTAAATTGAAGGCGTTTGTTTGTAGACTTGGAGTATTTAAAGTGCCAGTTTCACAGCACTTTTATATAATAAACTTTCCTGCTTGCTCACTTGCATCATTCTTTCATGTTCCTGTAAGCATGATTGAACTAAAGAAATGTCTTGGTTATTTTTTGAGAGCTTAGTGACTTTCCCAGGGTTAGTTTAAAATGCTGTTGTGTAAATAGGTTTTAAGATGTTCTGGTTTTGCACTCTGCATGATATACAGTTTTTACTTCTACAAATTTCCTTCTCATGGTACTGATGCAGTAAACATGATGTATCCAGTTGTGCACCAAGAACTGTTTTTTCTGCCCCCCCCCCCCCCCCCCCCCCCCCCGCCTTGGACTGAAATAAACCCATGTGTATTAGGCAGCTTTTTTCTTTCTGTGCAGGAAATATCCTTTGTTTGATAAAGTACTCCTGGTTAATTTTCGTGCCTCCAAAGCAGATTATGTTTCTTCCTTAAGCATCACAACTATGACTTTATGAAACAGCAAGGCACAGTCATGGTTGCACATGGAAGCATCTTTTCTTTCAGTTTGATTAACGATTATAGCTATTGTGTGGGCTTTTGGGGTTTCGTGGGGGTGGGGGCTTTTATTGTTAACTATTTCATTTTTCTAAATACTGAACTTACTGGATGGTGGATACTTGCAGTTGTTTTATGCTAGGTATTTTACTGCCCAAAGCATCCAGACACAGTTCTGTCACTACTTAAAAATGATGATAGATTTTATCCAAGAACATACAGATTTTTTACTCTGCTTGCTTTTTCGACAGTTTATGATCTGAGTTTACCAATACAAATGAATTGGTAGTACTTGTGTTTTATTCTTCAAAATCCTCTTGCCCATTGAATCAGATTTAAATTTTATATTTGCTGTTTTATACTGCGTACTTGAAAGTTGGGTTTTTTTCATCTTGGCTTGGCTTTTGTGGGAATATTTGGCACCCTAAACATTATTCCTTTCCATCTCCCTCTTGTCCCTGGCTATTTTAAATCCACTAGATTTATTTCTGCTTTTTGTGTTTGCAACAATTAACGCTGAAGTAAAGACTGAGGTCCGTATACTTGAAGATCTACACTATTTCTAAGTAGAGAGATTTATTTTTTCGTATTACCACTAGTATGCTGACCATTTCTTCATGTATTCTAAGAGGACTGTGAGTTAACGCACCCAGTTCCTATAGTAGCTGAGTTGCAAAAAGTGACAATGGGTCATCAAGTTGAAAAAGATCTCTTTTTCCTCCCCTTAGTTTTTCTTCACTTGTTGTGGGATAGGGCTGTTTGGCAAGGCTTATAGTGAGACTTCGAATATGTCAAATGGTATACACACAGTAAATATTGCTTGAGTAACTGCTTCCATAGCTAAGTAATAGAGGAGATATCAGAGTTGGTATCCTGCTGATTGATATTTTACTTCTACTGTATTAGTATGTCTAACTTATGTCTAACTTCAATTAATTTAAATTGAATAGAACTAGAGGCTTGTGGCTATATTGTTCCTTTATATCCTATCTGTAACAGGCCAAAAGATTTTCAGACTAAACTTTTTTCCCTTTGCTTACCAAAAAGTCCTTTCATCTACCTTGATAACATCTTTTCTTAAGAGAACGGAATAGCTGTGCCTGCAAAAAAGTTTTAGGAAACCCTCTAGCAAGTTTTTGTCTAACCCTAGTTAGAAAATGAACTAATTTGTCTAGGCTTTGAAAATAGCCAGTATGGCCCCTAAATATGAATTCTTGCTGACTTTTTATACTGAAAGTGTCAGATGTAGGTATATGCAAAACCATGACCTATTAAGATACAAATTTGTTTCGTATTTTTAAGCTGGAAGTATTAAACTATAAAATTGGAAAAATGCTTTACATATTATAACGTTCCTGAATGTTCCTTTAATGTTCCTTTGTTATCTTTCTGTTTCAACAGATTTTAATATACCCTTTACAGTAGATATATGCCTGACCAAAGAGAATAATTCAAGTTCCATGAAATCTACTCAGGAAAAACTAGGCTTAGATGGAAGCACTCGTTCATCTCTTCAGACTTCTGTAAAACTAAATCCTCGATCTCGAAAAAGTGGACGTCTGCGGAAAACCACCCATCGTTATTCCGTGCGAGATGCAAGAAGATCTCAGCTGTCCACTTCAGACTCAGAAGGCAACTCTGATGGCAAGACTACTGTAATAACGAAACACAGACGCTCTCAGTTACTGCAGCCTTTTTTAACATATCCAGTTAGGGACAACTACCTTGTAGGTAGAAGTGATTGCCTACCTGTGGAAGCGGTACCAAATTCTAATCCTGATGCCCCTAATCTAGAAAATTCCAGCAAAATTATTCCAGCACATGAGCTAAACCCAGAGATTTTGAATGAGCCAGCTGCAGGAATTGCTGAGAGCAACATGGATAACTCTCCTTTTGACTTATGCCATGTCTTACTGTCTCTCCTAGAGAAAGTGTGCAAATTTGATATTACTTTGAATCACAGTTCTGCTCTTTCAGCTAGTGTGGTGCCCACATTGACGGAGTTCTTAGCAGGATTTGGAGACTGTTGCAATGTAAGTAGTAACACAGAAAATGAAGTAGTTTCTGCAGGGTGGACAGAAGAACCTGTGGCTCTGATCCAAAGGATGCTCTTTCGAACAGTGCTTCATCTTATGTCTTTAGACATTAGCAATACAGAAACAATGCCTGACAATTTACGAAGAAATCTAACAGACTTACTTAAAGCAGCATTAAAAATCAGAATTTGCTTGGAAAAGCAGCCTGATCCTTTTGCTCCAGGATACGAGAAAACACTAAAGCAGCCGGTTCAGGATGACTGCATATTTTCTAGATATCATCACAGAGCCTTGCTTCTACCTGAGGTAATAGAAGGGGTCTTGCAGATTTTGATCTGCTGCCTACAAAGTGCAGCCTCCAATCCATTCTACTTTAGCCAAGCTATAGATCTGGTTCATGAGTTCATACAGCATCAGGGATTTAAGCTGTTTGAAGTAACAGTGCTTCAAATGGAATGGCTATGTATGAAGAATGAGGGAGTAACTGGGGAAGCCTCAGAGCATCTGAAAGCCCTAATCAACAGCATCATGAAAATAATCAACACTGTCAAAAAAGTGAAATCAGAGCAGCTTCATCAATCAATGTGTACAAGAAAGCGGCACAGACGATGTGAGTACTCTCACTTCATGCATCACCACAGAGATCTCTCTGGGCTCTCTGTATCTGCTTTTAAAAACCAAGCTTCCAAAAACCCCTTTGAAACTGCTGATGGAGGAGTTCATTATCCTGACAGATGCTGTTGCATTGCTGTTTGTGCACACCAGTGTTTGCACTTGTTGCAACAAGTTTCTTTGAGCAGTACCTGTGTTCAAATTCTCTCGGGTGTACATAATGTAGGAATATGTTGTTGTATGGATCCAAGGTCTGTGATCGTCCCATTGCTTCGTGCTTCCAAGTTACCAATATTAAAAAACTTCCAACAGCACATATTGAACATCCTTAACAAGTTTATATTGGATCAGCTGGGTGGAGCAGAAGTTTCTCCAAAAATTATACAGGCATCATGCAATATATGTACTGTTGACTGTGATCAACTTGCTCAGCTGGAAGATGCCTTGAAAAGCAACTCTAGTGATGCTGGTCTTGCATCTAGTTCCTCTTGCAGAGTTCAGGGAATTCTGCCTAGCAGTGGATCTGAAGATATGTTGTTGAGATGGGATGCGTTGGAGGCTTATCAGGACATTGTTTTTGAAGAAGACAAACTGCGCGGCATGCAGATTGCAAGCCATATTTGCCACTTAATTCAAAAGGGAAATGCAGTGGTCCAATGGAAACTATATAACTGTATTTATAATCCCGTGCTTCAGAGAGGGGTTGAGCTAGCTTGCCATGCTCAACAACTTGGACTAACTACAGCTGATAAACACACATGCAGTTACCATAGCCAGTGTTTGCCTTCTGAAGTACTTCAGATTTATTTGCAGATGCTCCCTGTGTTGCTTAAATCCAGGTTGGTTGATTTTCTGTTTATTAATGGAAAACATGCTAATTATGTACAGAGCTTTGTATATTTGTTACTTGTCAGAACATAAGTTTTATTTGGACTGTAGGCAGCACTTGGATATTGTGGGGGTGGCAACAAGGTAAATGCTTGAATAACATAAGATATAATCCGAGATTCATAAACCATAGAAAGTGAGGGCTCTCTACTGATGAGTTATGGTCTTTAACAAGCCAAAGTTTGTAGAAACAAATAAAAATCTTTGTCCAATGTGACATGCTCTTTGCCTCTTCATTCCTCATGCTAAAGTGGGTCAGGAATGTTGAACACATTGACATGTCACTTTTCTATGGGAATTAGTTAGTTTTCTGATCTGTTTCCCTTTTCCTTCTAGAATGGTCTTCATAGGAACTACCTTTCAAAAATAAGGCTTGAGAGGTTTAGTTGTCCTGAAATAACTGTTTCCTAATTTACAAAATACTGTTCATTTAAACATAGTTTAAAAAAAAAAAAAACAACGAAACAAAAAACCCCCATAACCCACAAACATTCTTCCAAGGCATGAAATAGAAACTTTCCTATTTATTGCTGAATTGATGAAATAGCTGTTTAATACAATATATGGAAGTTTATTCAGAATATGAATGTGTCCTTTTGTTCAGCAAAGATTCTGATCTTTTCTATTGGAGTCTTGATAAACTGAAGTGAATTTAGTAGGGTTATCTGAGACAATTACAAAGAATAGACTAGTATTCCAGTTTATGTAAAGGATTGTCTAATATATTTTTAACTTTTATCCTAACCTAAACTGTATCAGAAGCTATTAATTTTTGAAAGTGCACTTAGTGGCAAAGAGGCAAGAGAAGTAAAGTTTAGATTTGAAAAAAGTTTAAGATATCCTGTTTCCTACTGGCTTAAAGATGGGAATATACAAGTAAGTACATGATTCATTTGATTCTAGAGCGTGTAACTCGGTTGCAGTAAAAGGTAACCCTGTGGGAAGGAGATGGGAGGGTAAGGAAGGTGGATGTCTACAAGCAACCATAGTACGCTAAGAAGCTTACGGATCCTTACCCCAAATTCTGTATGAACTCAATGTAATACTTGGGGAGTAGAAAGAAGGGGAAAATATACTTCAAAACAAATGCACTGAAAGGTTTAACGTTGGGCATCCTGGTGTAACAATTGCACAAAAAGTTGTGCTTGAAAGGCATTCCTGAATTCTATCTGAAATGCATTGTCCATGTAACTAATAGACATAGCTAGTAAAATGTCTTAAAACTTCAAGTTTATTTGAGAAGGAATCTCTGCTTTCTGGTGAAGTCACAGAACTGAGAGAAATAAAGATATTTACTAGCTCCAATTGCTAATAAAGTTAGGGGAAGGAAATACCACTAAGGAGCAAATGTCATAAAGTTAATTAAACACCTTTAATGTTTTGAACATCATACATCTTTGTGGTCTACATTTTAGAGGTTAATCAATATTTCCTGCATTAATCTTACAAAAAATTGAATTTTCTGCTACCAGATGGATGATGCTTACTTGGGATTCTAGAATACTGCAAACAAGTTCCTCCCCTCTTTAATTTACAGCTTACAGTAATTTACAGCAATTACTGTAAACATGATCAGTCCTTGGTGTTACTCAGGTGTGTAGAACAGAGGGTTATTTTTGGATAAGATGTGTCATCTGAACTACATAAATTTCTGGCTGATTTAGAAGGTAACTGTCTCTTATGCTTTCTCTTGCAGGGTAATTAGAGACTTGTTTCTGAGTTGTAATGGAGTGAATCAAATGATTGAGTTAAATTACTTAGATACTTTAAGAAGCCATTCTTTGAAAGTGTTAGAGACTTTGATACTCTGCCTTGGTGATCAGCAGAAAGATCAAGCAATGCCAGAACTGGAAGGCCTGAACAGTGAACAAAAGGAGTCTACATCTGACTTGCCTGTTTCTCTTTGTAGCCAGCATGCTGTTTCAGAAGTTCCTCAAAGCCTGAGCAAGTTTTATGCTGGCTTGAAAGAGGCTTATCCAAAAAAGAAAAAGTTTGTGAGCCAAGACATTCATGTCAACACAATAAACCTATTCCTCTGTGTTGCTTTTTTATGTGTAAGTAAAGAAGCAGATGGTGATCTGGATTCAGCTAATGACTCTGAAGATACGTCAGGATATGATAGTACAGCTAGTGAGCCATTAGGCCACAAATTACCGTATCTGTCACTGGAAAGCCTTACTTTGCCCTCTCTGGAACATATTCACAGGGCTGCAGATATTTGGTCCATGTGTCGTTGCATCTATTTGTATAGTTCAGTTTTCCAGAGACAGTTCCATAGACTTGGAGGCTTTGAAGCATGTTATAGATTACTAATTCTGATAATTCAGAAACTTGCAAAAAATAAGGAAAAGGAGCAAGAAAAGAGGGAGAGAGTATTGACTGAAAGCAGCAGAAGTTCACATGGGAGTCCTAGTGGTGAGCTTCTCAACAAGGATGACTCTGTTCAGTTGGCTAAAAGCAAAGAGGTGACACAATTGGAGCTCAATAGTTCTGACAGTCTTCCTGGTGCAGAACAGCTGCTGTCTGAATGTGTCTCCTGTGACAGCTCTTTCAGTAGGGAACAGACTTCAGTTACTTCAGTTGCCAATCTTGAAGGGATAAAGACTTCTGTAAGAGAAGAGACTAAGTGGGCACTTCAAGGTATCAGACTTCTAGAAGCTCTGCTGACAATCTGTCTACACAGTGCAAGCACCATGCAGCAGAAGATGGAAGTGGAGATGTTTCACCAGGTACTGTGCAACTTCCCTTAGCTTACTTTACTCATATTTGTTACATACAATATTCTTTTAACAGTAATTTAGTCAAAAGTGCTTTTAGAGATGAAAAAAGCTTATGCTCTTATTATAGTACCATATTTTTTGTGTAGTACTGAAAGCACACAGTTAAATGATGTGCTTAGTAGTCAGGGCTAGTGGTCAGCAGGCATGAAAGAATGGGAGTGGGTGGATGAACAAACTGGCAGTTGGTGTTTCTGAGGCATCTTCCCACGTGTCAGCTTGTCACTTTTTGTATTCAGTAAGATGCTGGTAAGGATCCTGTACCCCTTTGCTTGTTCTCCAACATGATCTATGTCCTCTGCTCTTTGGGGTTGGATCCCTCTTCATGCCAATTCCCTGCTTCCTGGGGGCTGGGAGAGGGCCTTCCGGAGTGGCAGATCAATCCAGGCTGGATAAGATTTTTGCCTTGCTTGCTTTTTTTAACTGTATTTTTGGTTTATTTTTCATGTATTTGTTACAGTTTGGGCCAGCATGGTCACTGTGGCTAAGGGCTGAACTCAACATCAATTGCTGTTTTCTGGATTAATGCATCTTGAGTCCCAGGGAAGACTGATCCTGGCAGATGAAGATTTTGTTTTCCTTTTTCTGCATAAAATGGTCCTGACTAGAGGAAAGGGATGGTTTCCTCTGACTACAGTCAGTAGTGGATGTCGTACAACTATGAATTGCTGGCTGATTATGCCTGTATTTTTTTATAGTCAGTTATGGCCTGCTTTTTTTTTTTCTTCCTAGATGTAGTCCATTTGTGCAGTCTCACGTTCTCTGGAAGCTGTCCGAGCTGATGGGCTTTGAACAGTGGGAGAGACTTTGGGTTTTTGTGGTGTGTTTTTTTTTTTAAGAGTGTTCAGTGGAGAATGCATGTGACAGGTAGGATTGAAAGAGAGCTGCGTAGGCAAGATGTGAGCGTTATACATAGTGACTCACACGTCATGTTTTTGATGACGGTTCTGAGCAGAGGATGGCACTTGAAAGAGGAGTATTAGAGAGCACAGGTACTGAAAGGACACCTGAAGAAACTATTGCTTAAGCCTTAGAGGTGAACTAATTCAGTGTTCCACAAAAAGTAGTTAATTCACAGAAGAGACCTTCACCATGCTTTAACGTTTTAATTGCTATCTTGAATTTTACTTGGCAGTTTGTTACAAAAGCAGGCGGTGTTAGGTACGGGAGAGAACTGGAAACTGGAGTTCTGTCTGGGCCACTTGCTATTTTTGTGAACTTGGACATGTTACCCTCTGTCTTGTTAACCTCTAGTAATGTTGTGGTGTGGTTTGAATGCACTATGTAGTTGAAACAGTTTCAGAGGTGTTTATTTTTGAAACACTGCTTTCACTTGCAATGTTTGGGAAACAGCATGTTGCCAGATTTTTTTTCAGTGTGCAGATTGCTTAACCAACTAAATCTCTGTCACGACAAACAGGATGAATCTTTCTTATTGCAAGAGACTGGATGAAGTCTGATGGTTTTAGCTGAGAAGTCAGATTAGTGTAGGTGGAAGGGGAAGTTCTTAAATGAAAGTACTAGACCATTTCTGTTAGCCAAAACAGAATAACATGAATCAAAATGTTTGTCTCCCCCAAAACACAGAATACCTGTGTGGATGATATCTTACTTCAAATAAGAGAGCAGCTTGCTCAATCAAAGGTGATAGAAACTGACTTGGCAAAGCCTCTGTTTGATTCACTGCTTCGTGTTGCGTTGGGCACTCTTTCTGCTGATCTGGATCATTCTGAAGAAAAAATTGAAAAGGTATGAAACACCAACTAAGTAGTCTAATTCTAAATACCGCAAGGTTTGCTCAGTCAGGTTTATGTTGTTTGGGTCTATTTTTTAAACTCGATAGGACATGTTTAAATGTGTTTGGTTACTGTGGCCGTTGAAGATTAATTCTCTGAGTCTCATATGTAAGTGTGTAAGTTGAATGCTGGTTATTGATATAGTCCCTACATTTACTGCTCAGAAATGAGTCATACCCCAGAAAGGAGCAAGCTGTGTTAAGCTTTATGGATATACTTGAAACCTGACATTCTCTTCACTCTTTCATCCCACAACAGTGTGAGACAAACTCTCAAAGGGAGAGCTTCAAACAGGGATGTTGACTGACCTTAGTAGCTGTAGACATATCTTCACCTTAGAGTGAATGTCAAGGTGCATGTTTATGGTGATAGTGATTTTGGAAACGCAGTTTTTCTTAATGCATTGGCCACCTGCTTACCAAAGCTTTGGTCAGGTACTTAGTAAGAAAAATCCATCTCTGCAGAATCCATTTTCTATGTAAGAATGAAGTATTCTTAAAAAGTATCTCAAGTTTCTTGAAAGCATATGATTAATTTGTTTCCTTTGCCAGTGGGCTTGGAGAGAATAAGCATCTGGAAGGTTCTAAATTACTTGCTTTTCTGACCAAAGATGGTAAATTTGCTTGATGTGTTATACAGAACCATTACACTGAAAAGGAGCCTGTGTCACAACCTGGAGATATTTCTGAAGAAACCGAAGAATCGCAGTGCTGTAGTCTTAAACTTTTTGCTGAAGAGGAAGGATATGAAGCAGATAGTGAAAGTAACCCTGATGATAGTGAAACAAAGAATGAAGGTAAATGTGAACTTTCTGAATATACAAAGCAGTCTTTATGACATAGCAAAGCTTGCTTGTCTTTTCAGATGTACAAAAATAGGGTGGGCATCAGAGACCTTTAACAGATAGAAATAGTTTAACTTTTTTACTTCCAGTAGGATGCAGTTACAGATGGAGAGATGATGCATATTCTTACTGAGTGTTACACGAACTGTTCTGTCTTTGTTGTCTTGGTTTATGTGACTCTTACTCTAAAGTCATGTTGCTCAAATGTATTATTGTGGTCTAGAAGCAGTTTTCTTCAGAGATGCTTATTGGTAGTTTGCTTGAAAATCAATGCTTAATTTTTTTGTTTAGTATTATAACAATCTGGTAAAAATTAAATAGTCTAATTATATCATAGAATCCCAGGTTGGAAGGGACCTCAAGAATCATCTGGTCCAACCTTTCTTGGCAAAAGCAGTCTAGACAAGATGGCCCAGCACCCTGTCCAGCCAAATCCTAAGTATCCAGTGTTGGGGAATCCGCCACTTCCCTGGGGAGATTATTCCAATGACTGTTCTCATTGTGAAAAACTTTCCTCTTGTGTGCAATCAGAATCTTCCCAGGAGTAACTTGTACCCTTTATTCCTCGTCTTTTCCATGTGACTCCTTGTCAAAAGGGAGTCTCCATCCTCTCTGTAGCCACTCTTTAAATACTGGAACACGGTGATAAGGTCTCCCCTAAGCCTTCTTTTCTCAAGGCTGAACAAACCCAGTTCTCTCAGCCTTTCCTCATATGGCAGGCTTCCCAGTCCTTTGATCATCTTTGTGGCCCTTCTCTGGACCCTCTCCAGCCTGTCCACATCTTTTTTGTATGGTGGGGACCAAAACTGAACACAGTATTTCAGGTGTGGCCTGACAAGCGCTGAGTAGAGTGGGATAATGACTTCTTTATCTCTGCTGGTGATGCCCTTGTTGATGCAACCCAACATCCTGTTGACTTTCTTTGCTTGCAGCAGCACACTGTTCTCACACTGAGCTTGTTGTCCACCAGGACCCCCAGGTCCCTTTCCACAGAGCTGCTCCCCAGCCGGGTAGATCCCACCCTGTGCTGCACTCCTGGATTATGTTTTCCCAGGTGCAAGACCTTACACTTGTCCTTGTTGAACCTCATAAGGTTCTTGTTAGCCCACTCTTCCAGCCTATCCAGCTCTTCCTGCAGGGTGGCTTTCCCTTCCAAAGTGTTCACTTCCCCATTCAATTTGGTATCACAGGCAAACTTCATCAGGGTACACTTGATCCCATCACCCAGATCACTTATGAAGATATTAAACAGCATTGGGCCCAATATCGATCCCTGCGGGACCCCACTTGTGACAGGTTGCCAGTTTGAAAAGGAGCTATGTACCACCACCCTCTGGGTGTGGGCTGTCAGCCAGTTCCCCACCCACCGCACAGACCACTTGTCTAGACTGTGACGCATCAGTTTCTCTAGGAGGAGGCTGTGGGAAACTGTATGGACAGCCTTGGAGAAATCCAGGTAGAGTGTCCACCACTCGCCCCACATCAACCGAGCAGGTTACTTTGTCATAGAAGGCAATCAGGTTTGTCAAGCACGATTTGCCCTTGGTGAATCTGTGCTGGCTTTTCCCAATTATGTGCTTCATTTGACTTGTGATAGCCCCCTTCTGATAGAATATATCTCTTTATATTCATTCAACAACTGATGTGCACATCTCTCGCTGTATTCTGTTTGTGTAATTAATTTTGAACATCAATTTGCTTTAATTTTTTCCTTTGTGCTGAACATCTGGATGCTTACGTTCTTGTATGAGGTCAGCATGAACAGTAATAGCCTTTAATAGAACTGCATTCAACTGTTGCTGTTTACCTGTGTGACTAGGCTTTATCAACAGATATACAACATCTTAAAAGCATTTCTGAATTAAAAATTTAACCTGAAATATTTCCATGAAACATATGTCTGTACCAAATAATTTTTTAAGTAACATATTTTAAAGTCTCTCCAAGATGTAAGAGGAGAGGCTTAAGTGCTTTTTTTCTTTTTTGATTGTAGTGCAGATATTGTCATGTGCATTTTCAGAGTTAAACTACTAAACAACTGCTTCCCCCAACCTTTTAACATAAAATAAAATAATTTAAATTTATCTCCTTTCTTGGCAGGCTGAGAGTTCTGTATAGAAGCTTGAGGCTCTATTACAATGATTTTACTGTCATGTTTCATGAATTGCGTATTTCATCATTACTGTGTGCGTCCAGTTCCCAGGAAATGAAGGCACATAGTTTAAGAGCACGTAATGGAAGAAACTGCATCCTTGCCCTTCTGTATTAGCAGGAAAATACGAAAATCTGAAGCAGAATAGAAGATTATACTAACTTCTGAAAACTGCTTATAAGTTACTGACCATTTTTGTTTTGTACCTATGAGAAGGTTGGAGAAAGTATGTCCTTGGATGTTCTGCTTAAATCATGCAAACTGTATTCAGCTGAGTAAGTTTCAGTAAGACAAGTGTTTTCTTTCAGGAGCAGACACAAAGGCAGAACCAGGATGTACTGGTCCTTCAGGTTATTTTAATGACCTAGCTGAAAACATCAATCAAGGAGAATTAATGTATCCTGAAATCTGCATGTTAGAATTAAACTTGCTCTCAGCTGGTAATGCAAGTTTAGATGTGCTTGCTCATGTATTCCAAAGCTGCCTGAAAATCATCAGCCAGAAGGAGAGAAATGCCACTGTACTTATAGAACAGGTAAAAATGTTACTAAACAAAGGCAACAGCTTAGCAGTTGTATATCTTATTTTCTTCAGTTTTATAGTACCAGTATATCTAATAGAGTGATCTCAGAAATATTCTCACTTGTTACGGCATTTGATAAGACCTGAAACAATGTAAATGACTGATATTGCCAGCTGCATTACCTTTAAGTTACCAGAAACTATAGTTAACTAATGTATTGAAAGATACTTGACTTACAAAGCTTTTGAGTTTCATAGTTGCCTTATTTTATCAAGACTGTTCAATCACTAGAGCTATAGATACAGATTTAATGACCATCAGGCCATTGAAAAAAACAAAAAAGCAAGTATCTTCTTGTATATGTATATATGTAAACATTCTAAATTTATATGTATTCAGTATGTATTTTTAGAAACTTTCAGTGATGTAGCTCAAAAATATTTCATGCTTTTATTCTTCATAAGTTTATGTTAGAAATTAGTTATGCATCTGATGTCCTCATGATCCTTTGGAATTTCTGATGGTTAGCTTGTTTTTTGCTTTTTAATAACTAAATTGAGTATTTCTCTTTTGCAAAAGAGGAAAATACAGTTAAGTAATCTAAGCTTAAAGTGCTTGTTTATATAATCATTTGACTAAGAAACAAAGTTAGTGCTTTACAGCTTAAACCAAAAGCAGGAAAGGAGAACATTGTTTTATTTCAGTACTTCTTTTTGTGTGTGTGAATTATTAGCTTTAAATCACTAGCACACATGTATTTCTTTTTTCTGAACTTCAACACATGAAACTACTTAATTCAAAATAATCTCATTTTCATTACTCTTCAATATCGTTTAGAAAAAAGCAATCTATCAAACTAATAAATTTAAAGATATTCGAAATCTCTAATTAGAGATTTTTTCAAATTACCTTTAAGATGCATTTGTGAAGGATGTTCTTAAGTACACGGCTTTGAATTTTTTTTTTTGTAATTACTCTTTAAAGTAATCTTGCATAAAAAGGTTGCGGAAAGGTTGAATTTGCTTTCAGTGTTGCATCACTATATACCAACATGCTGTATTTTGTCACAGCCTGTCAAATCCTGTAATTCTGTTATGGGGGAGAAGATGAGGGAGATCTCAGCTGCTGAATTGATAATGGCTCAAAGGTTTCTTTCTAGAATCACTTGGATTTCAAAGTCTCCCTTCTGCAGCTGAACGGTACAGAACATGAAAGAATGTTCATTAGCAAATGGAAAAAATATTTCCATAATTTAAAGTAACTGGAATTGTCTTTACTTTTAAAATCAATAGTAGACAAGAATTGATTGAAAGAAATTATTTCTTAGTTCTTTGAGCTGGTGTATATTCTTCAGATACCAATTTTCCTTGGTTTTTTTTTTTTTTTTTAACAGGGAGCTGTTAAACATCTTTTGGGAGGATTTCTGAACATATTGACACAAACAGAATCTAGTTTTCATGGTGAGTTCAAGGTCTAAGTAACTTAAATATTCGTTTTTTTAATAATTTATACACACTCAAATTTTTAGTTCACAATGCAAATGCAAAATTGACAAAGCAAATACATTGGCATGTGTGAATTTATGCAGCTGCTTTAACTTGTGACAACTATCTAACTTATGTGTAAATACAGGGTTATTTCTGAGTTAGTGGAAATCTGTTATTTAAACACATGCTGGCAGATCTGAAAATGATAGTTGAAATCGTAAACCCTAGGGTGACTGTTAACAAATGTTGCTTGGAAAAATAGCAGTTCTCTTACTGATTGAATCTGACTCCATCACAACATAAGTTTTTATTTCAAATTTCTTTGTAACACAGGTCTTAGTGATGTCTTGATTGAGTTTTATTTCTAACTGGAAAACAACTAGCTAATCCAAGAATGTGGAAGCAAATTAAATGCTTGCCCTAAGGTAGCTTCACATAATGAGGTTGCTCCACAGCAGGAGATGATGTAAGCCCATCCCAGGACTTTGATCCCTGGCTTTGTGGGGAGAGCCTTTGCAATGTAGATGCTAGGTTCCCAGACTTCCAGACTCCACTTTGCACACCTAGGAGCCAAGCTCGATGTAGCCATATAGATGCGTTCAATGAAATTTTGAATGATAGTGCCAGGAAATACTGTTGGATCTCTCTAGAATTCATTTTGTAATCGTTACTGCTTCCTGAATTTGAAATGTTTTCTCAAAACACTCTGAATTCCAAGTTAATCTTTCCTCATAATAGTATGGAATATGAATTTTTAAAGCTTTTAAAAAATTATTTTCAAGAATATTATTTTGCCTCCTTATTCTCAGCATGTCAGATGGTGCTGGTAGACCTGTTAGTTTCCTTGATGAGTTCACAGACACGTTCAGAAGAGCTAACTCTTCTTCTGAGGATATTTTTGGAGAAGACACCTTGTACGGTATGTATGGAGTAGCACATAGCAAAATTCAGAGGCTTAATGAGAAAAATGAAGCAAAAAGAAAATCCTTTTGTGTCCAAGAATTTTGGGAAATAGGGAGACTGTAACAGCAACATTCTAACTGATCAGAGCAAATAATATTTGGTTGTTGAAATAATTCATTCTCAAAACATGAAAAGGAAATAGGAGATAAGAGAGGGTTTTGAAGGGTATGTTAGAGGGAACTCTCTTCAGCACAAGAAAACAAGATTCCTCTTAAGGAGACTGACATTGTGGTTATGGATGACAGAACACTGTAATACTGTAAAATTTGAAGTCATTCCTTAAAAGCATCTCGCTATTTCAGGAATGCTTTAGCAGCAGGAATTACTTTCAAAACTGTCTTAAGTTGGTTTGTGTAACACTGGAATCTACTGCTTGTGTGGGATATACTGCTGAAATACCTATCTGTTGGTTTGTGTGGGAGTCTAGAAAAAAAACAAGTGGAAAGAAATAAAAAAAAATACTGTGAAGTCTGAAATAGTACCAGACCAAACAAGGAGACAAGTCAATTTTTCAAAGGTAGCTTGCAATAATTGGCTAAGTAACTAGAGAAACTTTTTGGCTTAAAGGCTCAGCTAGTTTTGTCACTGATTATGCAATAACAAGGTAATGGCCTGCGTGTGCATTCTTAACCAGCCTCAAACATGGGGTAAAATGTGTGGTCTTTTGTTGAGGTATAAGTTAATCTGTTAGCACATAACAAATGTGAGATAAGATTGTGCAATGACCACCTGCTGTGGTTCAGCTGATTCTGAAGCACGGTAACTTGAAGATTGATCTGCCCTGACTAAATCCCCAAAACTGTTGGGCTGTAGTCTGTTGAAGTTGCTACTTGATGCTTTGTAAATGTGTGTCAGTTTGGATACAGAAGTCCACCTCTGTTGGGAAAACATGAATCCAAATTTAAATGAGGAGTGGGGTTCTGTTTAGTTAGATGACACTTGACTGCATGGTGTAAACGGTTTGATTTTTTTTTTTCTCATTTGTTTGGTTTATTTCTTCTAGGAGATACTACTCAAGGGTGTATTGAAGATTATAGAAACTAATATTTATATGAACCCATTACAGTACCTTGCCTTCCCTTTGCTGCACGGCACAAATTTGAGTAGTAGTTCTTCACAAAAATCTGCTAGCACTTCCAACAGCAAAACTACTGCACTATTAAAAAGAGCGAAATTTTCACAGAGTAAGAAAGAGGCAGATAGTGAAAATTTGAGTCATCAGCTGCTTTCTTCTTGGCATGTAGCCCCAATTCACTTGCCTTTAGTTGGACAAAACTGTTGGCCACACATGTCTGAAGGCTTCAGTGTCTCGCTGTGGTTTCATCTGGAGCGTGCTCATGAAACAGAAAATTCAACAGAAAAGGGGAAAAAAGTAAAGAGAAGAAGCAGACTGGTAGCTGTAAGAGAGAACAGCTTTGACAGCACAGGTGAGGATATAGTTACTTCCTGTTTCTATTTATTTCTATTAATTCTGATTACAAGTATTACTGATCAATATGCCATATACAAAAGGTTGAATTTTTTTCTTATGATGGATATTAAACAGGAGTGATAGTCTTCCTGATTTTTTTGAGTACTGTATCATATACTTAAAGCATTTCCAGCCTTAGTCCTTAAGTTAGACTAATACCTGCTTCCTTAGAAATTTAGTATTCTCACTGAATCTGTAACTTCAGTAAAATGTCTTTATGCTACTTCATGTTATGATGAAGAAAATATTAAATGCTGCAGCTGAAAGATTCTCAAGTTGATTTGGTCTCATGTATTGATGAAGCAAGTGGCTTTTGTGTTCTTTCTCTTTAGTAGAGAGCTAGTAAATCTTTGTGATTTAAGAGTTCCAATATTTAAATCCTAGGTAAAAGATGCTCTGAATCCATCAAGTCAGAGCCTGAGGCTGACTCAGTATAAATCCTCTAACTTACCCTGTGTGTGTGCCATTGTAAATGTCAATAGCTGTACAACATTTCTCTGTTTATACTTTTGTAGAGACCCACCTGCTCCCAAACTCTTTTGAGCAGAATCTTTCGGATTTATAATTTGTAGGAGGAAAAATTCCTTAAGTTATTTAAAATGCCTCCCAATCACAACACTTGGAATACTTTTTGCTGTACTCTTTTCTTTTTTACTGTATTTGAATAAAAGGAGGGAAAACCCAACCCTGCATCTTGGAACTCACTAGATCTGCTTTTGTTAGAAGGTCTGTGCTTTTGCTTGGTAAAGGAAAAATATTGAATCCAGTATCATGCTTAAAGGGTAGTATGATTTGTGAAGAAAAGTCTAAAGATTTCTTGGTGCACACTAAGACTGCCAGTTCAACATAGGAATGTAATATGAGATGGCATGTCAAAAGCATCATTGAATTAGAGTGTATTCATGCTTAGTGGATTTACATGATTACAAACAAAAACATGTGAAGTGCTGAGTTAATGTCAGGCTCCTCTGTTTCAGTTTATTCTCTCTGAGGAGAATTGTGCATATTAGTCAGCTCACTTAAAAGGGGGGTGGGGGGAACAACCAAAAAAACCTCAGCTAAAGAAAAAACAATTCTATGCAGTACCTGAACTATTTCTTTTCACACTTGTTAGCTGGTAGGACAGGCGTTGTTGTATGGTATTGTAATTGTGTATAAACATGTTTTTGTTTCTAGAAGAAACAAAGTCTATAGGAATGGAATACCTAAGCCTGGGAGATAAACTTGTTGAAGATGGCTGTATTCATATAATTTCACTGGGTTCCAAAGCATTGATGATACAAGTCTGGGCAGACTTGAACACTGGAGCATTCATATTTCGGTATGGTGTATTAGTCCAAAAGCAGTCTTGTGAATGTATGTATTGTTACTTCCAGTAGCAGCTTGCAGAGAATACTGATGGAGGGTAGAGAACTAATTTCTATAGTAGAGTCATCTTGCACACTGATGGCAACATCAAGTAAGTTTATTGCATACAGATCTACAGGTTTACTTGCTTAAAGTGTTAGTCTCTGGTCTTGCATGTTTCCTGTAGTCATATGTAAATAATTGCCCAAAGTAAGATGCAAGATCAGTCATAAACATAATGCAATGCAAGCTAGCAAGTCAAGCATTAATGAAATGACACAATAAACGTGTGAAGATAAGCAAAAGCTTTTGTAGCTGTAGGTTTTCACACCTCAGGTGTGAAAATTGCTGTTATTTAATACTTACTATGACAATCTTGGTTTTAATCTTCTGAACACATTTTAGCCCTAACTTAGTTCTCATAAGTAATGTATCCTTAAAATGGGTCTAAAGCTGCAATTTTAGAACACTTTATTTCAGTGTTCAAAGTACTTGCATTTTTTCAATAAACTGAATTTAACTTCTCTGTAAAACAGAGATAACATCCTTACCTTAAATGTAAGCAGATTCATGCAGACAAGTTAAACAACTAAGTTGAAACCATAATGTGAGGATTTCCCTAGCTTATGTTGAGCACTTTACATATAGCATTGTGATGAAAAAAATTATCTGTGAAAGTTAAGGAATGCAATCTCGAAGTAACTGAGGCCAAAAAAAATTGCAGATTTGGGGCTTAAAATGCAAATCTGAAAACAAACACACACACACTTGTGTTTCCTTTTCTGTTGTTTTCATAGTATGTGCGTGGATCCAAATGATGAGATGAAAGCTGGTCTGCTGGCACAGGCTGAATCTCCGGAGAATGTTTTCCTTGTGGGCAGGTGGCAGCATTTGGCAATAACATATCTGCAGCAGCCAGAAGGCAAGAAAAATATCCATGGAAAGCTGTTGCTGTGGGTTTCTGGTCAGAGGTAAAGTATACATTAGTTGTACCTAGCTATTTATCTTCTTAAAAAGACGTTCTCTGGTAGGAGGACATCTGCACTGTTTTGGCACAAGCTGAAGTTATGGTTGAGTAGTCTTCTGGGGGTAGGAGAGGGGCATCTTACACTGCTAGGAATTTCCTAGAAATATCCAGAATTGTCTTGATTGCTTTGAAAATCTTCAGTTCATGCCATGGACCAATGCAGACATCAATGTTTTTCTTCATCAGGAATAAGTGAAAGAGGTAAGTAATACAAGACTGCGAGTAAGATCCAAAAAAAGGTGTGTCATGGAGTTAGCAGTAGGCATAATGTCTCTGGTTAAGTTAAGAATCCAAATTAAGGAGGTATAGTTCAGGTACTGACAATATTGTTGAAAGTAGGAATGAAGAGGAGATGGAGAGAAGGCAGTCATTTTGCTCCACTGAGAGAAATGGAGAGGGGAGAAGTTAAAAATATTTCAGACAAGATCTAAACTGGCAGTGGGAAGTACTACTTCTTCCACTGAAAACTTAAGGTCCATGCTCCTAAATGAGGTACCTGATGCTAGGTTGTGTGGGCCTGTGCCTGCATGAAATATTCATTGGTTAGAGAAAAAGGAATTTATTAAACATCACAGTTTTTATCCTTTCTTCCTAAAGTCCAGACTATGAATCGTAGAATCATAAAATGGTTCGGGTTGGAAGGGACCTTCAAGATCATCTAGTTCCAACCCCTCTGCCATGGGCAGGGACACTTTCCGCCAGACCAGGTTGCTCAAAGCCCCATCCAGCCTGGCCTTGAACACTTCCAAGGAGGGGGCACCCACAACCTCTCTGGGCAGCCTGTTCCAGTGCCTCACCCCCCTCACAGTGAAGAATTTCTTCCTAATGTCTAATCTAAGTCTACCTTCTTTCAGTTTAAAACAGCTACCCCTCGTCCTTTGTGTCCCAAATATGAAGCAGGTGGTCAAAATGCTATGTTGTAAAACAATTAGATGTATCACAAAAATTCTTTACTATTCCTCTAGAATTTGGTCAGTAAACAAGCAATGTTATTAAAGACATTCCTAAAACTATATCTAGGAAAAAAGCTGTTGCGCAGTTTTTATTCCTGCAGTTAAACCTGGAATTGTAAAGTATAATACTTGTTTCACTTTGTTCTCGAAACTACATGGAGCTAATTTTTAAGCAACTTGATTTCCTCCCCCACATTGTTCAGTCTGTGCATGCTGATATGCAGTAAAGTCCAAATATGGAAATATAGGGGAAACTAAAAATAGTACAATGTTCTGCACATGTGCAGTTAATGAGGACCCTCTATATATAGAGTTGGTTGCCGATTTGCTAATAGTTAGGCTCTTCCAGGAAGCGTCAGATGACCTTTACAGTCCAATTGGTCTGTTTATGTAAATGCACATAAGGTTAATTGGATGCTTTCTGAAAGCATCAAGCTTGTTGCCCATGGCTGTACAGCACACTAGCTCTGACAGCATTCCCTGGTATAAGCAAATCCTCAACATATTTTCCAGCATATGCGAACCACAGTTTTCATGATGTGCATTAGCATATTCAAAGGCCTTTGACTCTTTAGGAATAGTAGAAATTCTTGAAAAATTGTGATATTTTAGAAGTGTGTATAGTGTTATATGCAGTTTCTTCTTTGTGGTCAGAGGGAAGGAGGAAGGAATTTCAGGTCTAGGAAATTTTGACTGTATGGCAACCCTAGTTGGGACTCTATTTCTCTGTTCTGTGCAATATTTGAATACATACATCATTATGTAACTGAGTTTTAAGGTGCCTAGAAGTTCAAGATGGCTTTAGTAATTTAATGTTGATAACAGCATGGCTTCTCATCTACTAAATACTAAAATCTGTTTTAAGCCTAAGCTGAATACCTTAGATAGCAATTTTGATAACTTCTTAATATGTAAACTTGTTTCTTTATATGTATTTTTAGGAAATGTGAGATTAATTTAGATTACGCACTACCAAGGAAATCAAGCTTATCTGACAGTAATAAAACATTTTGTATGATTGGCCATTGTACATCGTCTCAAGAAGAATTGCTTCGATTATCGGGTAGATGGGATCTTGGAAATCTGCTTCTATTTAATGGTACTTTTGTATGCTTTTTTTCTTGAATAAGTCTTTCCTCATCCCCCTCGAAGATCAAAGGCTTAATTTGATATTTTTTTTTAACATGCCAAGCTTTTGCAGTAAAAGCAACAACACATTCTTTACCAGCATAATGTATCAGGGAGAAAGTAGGCAAATGTTTCAGTATTGGGTACTTCCTAATGTGTCCTTCTGCCACTATTCTCTTGCTTTCTTTTTAGTGCTGTAACTGGCAATTCCAGTTACTTTGGTGTTTCTTTAAATAATACCTTGGGGTAGGGGATGGAGAGGTGATGGTACTTGCCCTTGTTTTTTCTTAAAGCACTCAGTCTCTCCCAGCTGGAAAATTGATTTCACTTACCTGCTTCTAAACTACTAGTTTCAAATTACTTAAAGCATATTAATAAGTAAACAAAATCTGAAACACCAAATGCTCTGAGTTAAACATGCTTATTTCTGAAACTGCTGAAGTTACTTTGGGGTTTTCTTAGATGTGTAATTCTCTTCCCTCCTTGGAAAGCTTTGTCCAAGCCTTCTGGGTGTTTGCTTAGTGCTGAAAGCTGGAACCCTGCTGGTCGTCATCTGGCATTTCTTCATGTGCAGTGGCCCGGTCAGGACTACTACAGAAATGAAATCAGTTTGCCAGGGTGTGTGGTGTGTGTAGATATGGTGTATTTGTGCAGGCTATAGGTGAGATGCTTGTCATAAATGTAAGCTCTGCCTGGTGGATCTACATGGTCTGATTGCCGTGTGACTACAGCCAGCATAACTGATGTATCCAGAGAGCGCTGGATTTACTGCTATACAGTTGTCATGCACCCGTACGTCAGACTTGGGTGCTTCTGGATGCTTCTTTTGAATTTGCGTTCTCACACACAGATGACCTGAGATGTGCTGTCCAGAAAGGGGAGAGAGGTTCATTTGGCCTTCTACTTCCTACATACTTTTATTTTTTCCTCCCTGTTAGTTGTAGTGAGCTTTTACTGTTGTTGCATCGTTCTCAGTCACTCCACCCAGCTCTCCATGATGTTGTAGCATGTTGTTGCTCTCTATAATCTTGCTACGCTTTGAAAATTTTGAGGAGGCTTAAATAGGTGACTTCTCAATTTAAAAAAGTGTAATTGATTATTCAGAGCTGTTGGTTTTCAGTTCATGCAGATCATTTTCCTGACTTGGTTTCAGTTGCCTTTGCCACTGAATTGATCTGGCCTGTGATGTGTCAGAAGTCACTGATCTACAGTAGCTACTAGCAAACATTGGACTGTACTGATTATTTTTCATCAGCAGGGCCTACAAAAACCAGCCAGTGATCTCCCTTGTAAAGTCTCTGATGCAGTCTCCTAGCCAATGTATGAGTTTTGCTTTATTGTATACTAAAGAGTTAACAGCTGCTTTTCTGGATTTTAGGTGCAAAGATTGGACCGGAGGAAGCATTTTACTTATACACATGTGGGCCAGACTTCACATCTGTAATGCCTTGTAAATATGGCAAAACATTGACTGATTGCTCTAAGTACATAAGTAAAGAGATTCTACAGTGTGAACAAATTAAGGAGCTCTTCATGGCAAAAAAGGAAGTGGATGTTGGGCCTTTAATTGTAAGTTTCTACTTAAAAATGGTTGTTAATCTCCTGGAACTGACTAAGAAGCTGGGAACACATTTCCTGCTGTCTCCCAAAGTGCTTCACTTTCTCAAAGCAGGCAGGAGCAAATCTAATTCTCATTAAAATCACTGTAGGGTTCTTCCCACTTATTTCAATGGGGGTTGAACTCCACACAGGGTGGCCTTTTCATCTTGGCCACAGGGTGGCCAATCTATCAGATAAGCAGGCATCTCCAAATGCCCTAGGATGAATACGTGGCACTTCTCTCTGTTAGTGTAAAGGTAGCCAACGACAGCTTAGTTAACCTTTTAACATTAAAACTGAGAGGAAGGAATAAAGGAGGATTTATCTGGCTTTAACAGGAAGCAAAAGACTTCATCCCAATTCTTCGAAGGTTTTGAGGGAGTAAGTTTGCATCAAGTTTGGCTTAAAAGTCGTTTTCCAGCTGGCAGATCTTAGCTTTTCTCATCTTTCCTGACTGAAACAGCCATGCCAGATGCAGTTGTAAACATAGTTACACTAGAAAAAGAATTAAATAAAACTTTCTTGTCAGTGGAGCGTGCTATATTTGGGGAATTGTCTTCATGCACTGGTAATTCCTGCTGTATGAATAGTTTCCACTAGAGGGATTTTTCTGATCTTGTTCTACAGCAGCTCCATAGCTGTAGGCAGAGGGTCATTCTGTCTGGATGTGATCCTTGTAAACAACGGTACTGAATTTTGAATAGGTTAAGAAGGAATGAATGGAATAAGTAAAAAGCCTAACAAATCAGTCATGCAACTTCTAAGCTTATTTTTCCTTACAAAACACGAAATAACCAGAGAGAAGAACTATGTGCTCAAGTGATGAATTAATCTCTGCACTTTTGTATAAAATGCAAGTGCCTTAAATGTAATTATTTCTCTATTTTAAATAACCTCCCAAATATGATGATTTTACATTTTCTGTGAAAATGAGTCAGTTACTTTCCATAGGAGCTTTGGTTTAGATCTAAGTCTCTTCATCAGTAATGAAACTTTTTTCTATTGAGATCCTCTTATGGCAAAGCTGATTAAAGGACGGACTTAAAACATTGGAGAAATTTTGAAAAAATAGCAGATAACTTTCTATTTTGGACTCGCAACTTTAGAAAGGGAAAAAATTTGCCCAATATCTCTGTATGCTCATTTTCTTTTAAATTTGTCAGTAACTTTGTTTTTATGCAAAATAGTTGTAATGCTTCTTCAGGTATAAGAGGGGGGGGATCCTTGGTGGAATTTTAGTGCTTTCTTAACTTTGTGCTGTAGCTATTGCATACATTTGCTAAAATTTAGGAATCTTGTTGCATTTTAGTGCACACGCATCCACACAAAACTTAAGAGCATGCTAATGGTAAAGTAGAAATGAACTGCTAAAGTTGCTGCTACTTACTGTTAGGTGGGTTTTGTGTGTGGCTTTTTGTATTTTGGGGGTGTTGGGGTTTTTTGGTATTAAACTTTCTTGAAAAAACTTACAAACTTATCTCGTTTCAGGAGAGTCTTGCTGTTGTTTATACCACGTGCTGCCCTGGTCAGTACACCATATATGAACCTGTTATTAGACTGAAAGGCCAAGTGAAAACTGTACCTTCTCAGAGACCTTTCAGTTCAAAAGAAGTTCAGAGCAATGTGTTGGACTCTCATCACCTGAAAAAACTTCAGCCTGTTGAATATAAAACTCTTCAGGGTATACTACATGAAATTGGAGGAACTGGTGCATTTGTTTTCCTCTTTGCTAGGGTAAGGGGGCTGGAGGAGGGGGGTGCATGTATATGTTCTCCCATATAAAATTTTCCTTGGATCTTGGGTAGCAAATCACATATTCTAGGTGCCTTGCTCTAGTCTGCATGTGATTTCTTTTTTCTTAAAGAAAATTTGTGGAAAATACTTATGGCATAACACAGACTGCATCATGCAGGTTGTCTTAAATTGGAAACTTAATTATAATTCTATTATGTAATTTTTTTATAATATTGCTAGTATGTAAGTTGTGGTGTTACATTCTGATTTAGAGATGGGGCTTCTAAATGTCAAAAGATTTATTTTTAGGAGTGTTGTAGAAGTGATCATATTTTTGGTCTCTAATTTTCAAAGGCACTTAAATTCATTGCATATCTTTAACACTTTAAACACAGGATATTCATAATGCAAGTATGAATAAATGTAAAACTACATAGTGTGCAGATCTTTAATTTTATCTAATAAATAGTGAGAGCTTTTTTGAGAGAACTGTTCAGCCACGTTCAAAGGCTTATACTATCTAAGAAAAATTGTAATTTCAAAAATGTTAAGGCTATGAGCCTTAAATTAGTTACTACTTAACTGTAACCTTTACATGGAGAGGCTAATATTTGTGCTAGGAGTCTCTGAAGTACTACAGTTAATTCCAAATACTAATGTAAGCCTAAAACTTGTTTGGTTTGTATGCCTCTGGCAATGGTAGTGTTCTGAAAGGTGTGTGGAGAGTAACCAATGTGCATTAGACTAGAGACAATCAGGTGTTCAGACTTCTGGTTATGAAGACACTGCCTGATGTAATTTTAACATTGATAGTGAAATCTGAGGAGAAAATCCTTATTCGTGTTACTGTATTATGTAAGTTTATGCTGAGTACGTGCTACAGATCCTGCTGTAGACTCTATTTGCATCAGTAAAGCAAGCAAACAATAGATCAGCTGTCAGACAATACAGATATACATGTGTATAACTGTAAGTGCAGCAGAATTAACAGGTACACAGCAAAGGAACCTATAGGAACTGAAATGCCATTCATGTGAGATTTCCTTCTTGTACATTTTTGATAAAAATACTATTTGCTCTTTCTTTGGATTCAAGAATTGTAGGAAGCAGAGTGAAGAATGGTCCGTGGTCTTCATCTATCAAATTTTTGTCTCTTTATAGACAAAATAAAACTGTAATGTTTGACACTTCCAGGTAGAGATAGTCTAGACCTTTAGGAACTTAATTTAAAGCTTTCCTTAAACATTTAGGAAACATACTTTTCCAGGGCAAACAACAGAGTTTATTCTTATTAGTGGCTAATGTATTTCATGACCTTGTGACTTTGTAGTATAGCAAGAACAAATTGGTACCTTCTACTTAAATTTTATTTAGAACAGATTTTTTTCCTAAAAAGGGATGCTTGTAACAGGACTTTTATTTTTCTTAACAGAACATCATTTACCACAGTAAGAATTATCACTTCAGATATATCTGAAGGTACACACACAGGCAAAAATTAAGGTTATGTACATAACCTGAAAGTCTTTAAAACAGATTTAATCCAGAAGTTATGATTTGAGACTAACAAAGTGTTTTTAAGGCTTTTTTCTAAATGTTTAAATGAGAAACTGTTTTATTAAATTTGCCTTTTCTTCAGGTTGTAGAGATTAGCAGTTGTGAAGACACTCAAGCTTTAGCACTACAACTTATATTATCTTTAACAAAATACAATCAACAGAGAATACAGGAGATGGACAATTGTAATGGTTATTCTATGATTCATCGAGTGTTGATCAAACCAAAATGCATTGTTGGATTTTGCATGCTGAAGGTAGAGTGCTCTTTAAACCTGATATTTTGTTCAATGTTAGCACAAATTTAGAAACTTCTCTGTGATTTTAATTCTATGTTTGAAGCTGTCTGCACAAAGGCAGAACAGTGATTTGGAGTGAGTTTGGTCTAGGAGTGTTTTGCCTTGAACTAGAAATTCCTGATAGGTAAGGGAAGAAAAAGTGTTGAAAGACCCTGATTTCAGAGGAGGTGGGGGGAAGCAACTTTGTTTCTCTGAGAGCAAAGATATTCAAGTAAGCTTAAACTTGTAAGCAATTAATAAAAATACTTCAGTGTACTTGAAAATATTTTCAAAAAATTTTTTGTACTGGTGTTATAAGAATGAAGCCTCTTAAATGCCTCCGGTGGGGTTACTAAACTCAGTAACTATTTTCAGAGTTGACCAGGTAGATATATGCCTTCCCGATCAAGAGTCTGATGTCTCTTTAAAGATTTTTTTGATAAATTGGATAGGACAACTGTACTGCTTTGTGCTTATGACATTAAAAAAAAACTTTCCCCCTCTTTAAGACTCTCCTTGAAGGATGCTGCAGTGATGAGATTCTCTATATAAATGAAAATGGGCAGTTCATGCTTGATACAGATTCTACTGCAGTTATCCAAGATGTTCAACTGTTAGAAAAGCTGCTGCTTGACTGGAAGATATGGTCTAAAGCAAAGGTAATTACTTTCATTTTGGAAAGATTTTAAGTCTAAAAGTCAATATTAAAAAAAAAAGTGATAAAGTATTATGAGGTCTGAAATTAATTTCTCCAGTTAGATGTCAGTAATTAGTAAAATTTTCTAAAATTAATGGTCCTTATTTTTCTTTGAATAGCTGGTGGTAGCATCAAGCTCCCACTGTCAATGATGCAGGTAGCCTTAGTGTATTAAATTCTGCAAATGTAATGTATGTAAATGACTTGTTAGTTGAATGGATTAATTTTTTAGGGAAACTTGTTAAGACTAAGGAAGACCTGCTTCCCTCTGGAGTTAAACTGTTGAAAATAACCATCCAGTGTTAATATAGCAAAGAGTATACAAAACTAGTTTTAGACAAGACATAATTTTTTTGTAACTTAATGATTAAAATATGCTTAATTTTGTATGAGCATAACTTTTCTGATAGTTTCTAGTTCTGACCTGACCATTTGCAGTCATTTAGTCTTTCTTAGGTGCAAAACTACCTTGACTTTGTTATGTTCCTAAACTGTTTGGTTTTTTATTCTCAGTGTGTAGACTCACAAATATATTTTTGAAGCAATGTACCTGTTTTTGTTTTGGTTTTCAGCAAGGTGTTTGGGAAACTCTGTTAGCAGCTCTCGAAATCCTTATCAGAGCTAACCATCACCAACAGATGTTTAACATTAAACAGCTATTGAAAGCTCAAGTGGTACATCACTTCCTGTTAACTTGTCAGGTTCTGCAGGTACTTTCACTCTGAAATCCTACTTTGTGCTTGGCAAATACTCAGTTTTGCTTGGGCGAGGGGTGGGGGAAGAGACTAAATGCTATAGAAAAAACTACTTCAGTAGACTGTCCTCTGTGCTTCCAGACCCCTTTAATCTTCTTCAACACGCATTGTTGCTGTAAGCTGATACAGTTCCCTACTGGGTGCTCTATTTACTGCTGGACAGAAGGGGCAAGAGATTTTAACCATCTGGTACTATTTGAAAACCTAGGCACTAGGTTACTTGCACAATCCATACTTCAGTAGGAGCTGAAATGAACTGTGACCCTTTTACAAAGACCTGAGGTGTCTCTTACTAGTTCAAGTCTTTGTTACTGAAGAACATGGATACTGTGGAAGTAGCAGAAACTGTCTGTCCTATATCTCACCAGATCTAATAGGGCAACTGGCCTGTAGTGCTCAGTCTGAGCACTCCTCTCAAAATTTTCATCCAGTAGTAGCTTCCTCCATGGCATGGAGATAGCTGTTCTAAAAAGGACTTTGGGGAAGTGCTTCAGCCCTTTGATAGACGCTTCTTAGGAACATGATTTTGAAATGGTTTCCTGCTTATAGTACATATCTGTGAAAATCCCTTTTTTCTACACTGTATTTTCTATTTTACATTCCTTTTTTTTCCTGAGTTTCTCACTCTAACACATGAAATGCACTTATTGTTTTTCCCTCTCAGTGGTTTTCTTTAATGTGTCTTTTAATCACTTTCATTGCTGTAAATTTTGAATTTCTTCATTTCTATGTGGTATTCCCTACTTTTGGAACTTGTTAGTGGTATAGTTAACTTTTAAAATTGTATATTAATGCAAATGCCTAGATACAGAATGTTGCATAGTATTTTCCCTGTCTTTTGCACACGAGTACAAACACTAACATACATGCCTATTGGGGGAAAAAATTAGTTTCTTAGTTAAAAAAACTCCTCAGATTGGCCAACAATGATTTGGCAATTTTTTGGGAATGATGGAATGGAAGATAAAACTATGTAAACCATTCTCTTCAAAAACCTCACTTCAGTTAACTTCATTTAGTCTTTTCATGCAGTAGTCTCAGTTAAGGTGTTTGGGTACCAAAAGAAGAGGTGAAATTTAGAGAAGTTAGAAAAGTTAATCACCATGCTCACATTACGGTGAGGTTTCCCCACAAGTTTCTTGAAGTCCTGTTCTGAAATAATTGTTCAGTTAATAGGTTTTTTCAAATAGCCATTGTCAAGCTATATAGAATGCTTGATCACGCAGAAGTTATAAGAATAATTATCAATGAAATCTCAAATGTATATGTTTTTAAAATGGCTATTGAATTGGAAATACAGAAGACAGTGTGGAACTGTTCAGAAAGTTCTTAATGTTTGCAATGTTAGTATCAGCAACTATTTTAATTTCTCTACAAATATGTAATACAATGACAGTAAACTACACTTCCAGTGGTGATTCATGTCCTAAGGCTCCAGCATTTCAAGTCAGAGTAGTATAGTATGCAGAAGACATTCATTTTCTAAAAATAAACTTGTATAACATCCACAATATATTGTTTGTGCCTGAATTTTGAGTGTGCTGAACTTAGGTAACATTGAGTAGGTACAGTAGCTCCTCTCAAATTAAAGAATAGAGGCTTTATTACTTAAACTTTTTTTCTTGTCTGTTCTTCTACTACAGCATGACAATTTAAAAAAAAGACAATTTCTGTCAAAAGTACAAATAACTTACAGTTGTACTGCTCTTCCTTTCTAGGAGCATAAAGAAGGGCACCTTGCATCCCTGTGTCAGGAGGTTTGCAGGTCATTTGTGAAAATAATTGAAGAAGTACTTGGATCTCCCCCAGACCTGGAATTGCTGACACTGGTCTTCAATTTCCTCTTAGCAGTTCACCCTCCCACTAATACATATGTTTGTCACAATCCTACCAACTTCTACTTTTCCCTGCACATAGGTAGATATGTCACATTTAACTAGACATAAACAATAAGATAAAAACTTAGGCATAAATTAATATCTAAAAAAACCTCTTTCATTCTTATAAATTACTATTCTATGAATAAATTCTTTGATTGCTATATTGTAATAACTATATATAAAATTATTGAACTATTGGGACTTGGTAAAGTAAAAGTAATTTACAGTATTGAGAGACATTATAGTTGGACTTTGTTTACTTGGCTTACTCGGAGAGCTTTCTTCTGCCTACAGCCATAGATAATCTCTCTGGTGGTTATGTCTAGCTTTCTTTAAAGTTTGATGCTGCTAAATGGAATGCATAATGTTAGCTGCCTGTATGGACACATTTGCCTGTGGGAAAATTTAAGAGAAAAACATCTAACTTGCCTGTAAATGAAGCTTCTTTGGAAATATGTGTATATGGTCCTGTCTCCATCTCTACTTTCTTGTTTCCTGTTACTGAATTCCTAGAAAAATAAAAGGCCCGAGGAGCATTTTAGCAAATGATCAGTTGCACTGCAAGACGTCATTGGCAGGCACCATCAGTGCACTGCATACAAGTTTCTGAAAGTACCTATGTGCTTTGAGGGGTGCAGATCTAGGACAACAGCTGTCTAATATATCTGTACTAGATGATCACTTTGGCAAAATGAGTGATACAAGCTTTAAAAATTCTTTCTTGTTCTTTTAAGAAATACGAAACTGGTAGATGTATAGTCCATGCTTTAATATTAGCATTGTACAACCTTAGCCATAACTTATGTAAACATGGAAAGCATCATCCAAGTTTGAAATGTTTTCTCCTTTTGCAGATGCCTGTGTATGTCCAGTTTTAGTAATCAATTTCAAAGGCAGTACAGTTGTTTTTATCTGTATTTGTCCTTTCATGCTAATAGATGTAAAATTCTAAGTGAGAGTAGAATGTACTTTTTGATACTTTGAGCCTTATTAGATGAACCTGTTTGAGAAGTCACCTATTTTTGACATGGCAAAAAGTCAAAGATATTACTGCTTGTATGCCTGCAAGGACCATCTTTAAATATAATTACTTTAGAGCATCATAATATTTTCAGTGTTCTGAAGTAAATTTTTAAAGATATATCATTAAACCCAAAGTTGTTCACAAGTGCTTTTTCTCAGATGCTCATGAGTCGAGCATTTCTCATTAGTCTCCAGTGATCAGCTTGAGATGTAACCTGGCTACTATGCATCTAAATATATCAACAATGCAAACTTAAAAAGCTTTTATGTAACTTTTCCCCTTTTCTTTCTAGATGGCAAAATTTTTCAGGAGAAAGTTGAATCACTTAGGTACCTGAGAAATTCCAGCAGTGGTGGGAAGTCAATAGACAGTTCTGCATTTGTGATTACAACTCCAACTGGATTTACAGCTTTACCACTGGGAGGTAAAACAATGCTGGAAAAATAAGGATATTAAGGCACAGTCCTTTGGCAGATGACTAGAGTGCCTTAAAGTGCTACTTCCCCACAGATATTTCTTACAAAGTTCCCCCTGCCCCTTGGAGCTCGATGTCTGAACAGCAGAGTAAGAAGGATGGAATTGAACATGCTACCTAAACTGCTCTTCATTCTCAAGTTGAGACAAATTGCCACATTGATGGCTCCAGCAGTGAAGTGGACCAGATAGCTGAACAACTTCATTTGTTAAACAGACCTGCTAGAGGTGTATGAGAATGCCTTAACCAGGCAATAGTTGAAATAGTGAGCCATAAGCAGCTATCCTATCTGTGCAAAAAGCATTAAGCTGATGCTTTTCTTTATTTGTGCATAATTGTTAACATCCATCTAAATATAGTATTAAAGTGTTGGCATTTAGTTATACTGTAGGTATGTATACTGTTCCTACATGATAGAGGATGGGAAAGTATATCTTATGAAGAACAACTTAGATACCTTGGTTATATAAATTAAAATTGAATAGTTTTCTAAAACAGTCTTATTATATAGTATGCTAAACAAGTTGAATTCTATAAAGATAACTGCTTTAATCAGTTTTGAATTCCTCTGCTATAGATGCTGAAATAGTGTGAAGTTATTAGTTCAAGCTGGTAACTTTTTTCAATTGGCGTGCTGTCAGTGTGATGTTTTTTGCACCATTATTGAATTAGATTTTTAATCATACTTTTTACACAGATTTGCATAGGCAATCAACAAATATCACCTGTAAAACACAAGCTAAAATGTAACTTATGCCTAAGCCTTTATTTAAGCTCGTTGACAACGAGAAATAAATTCTGAATAAAAATGCATAATCTAAGCAAGTTTACCAATATATACAAAATAGGAGCAGAAACACATTACTCTGATCTCTTAACTTAGCTGCTATATATTTCAGATCATGTGTGACTTAGGTATTACATTGGTGATACACAGAATATAGCTTTTACAATTGATGTCTTATTGCTACTTTGCTTAGGAAAAGCAAATTGAGTCTTCAAGCACTACTTCAGTTGAAACAGTGTTAGTTCAAGTGTCTCTTACTAAAAGCAGTGATTTGAAGAGCAGATCACAGTACTAAATTGTGTATGGAATTAGTCATTCTTCCATATGGTTTACATATGAAATCTTATTCTTCTAAACTGAGTACTTTTTTATATCAGTAGTACCAAACTGCTTTTCAGGTCAAAAAGTGCGCTTAAAAGGAAGCCCTGTTAAATAAAATATGCAGTGATTTGTTATAAATCTCAAGTACATGTAAAGCCTTAGTGCAAAAGGGTTGGTGAATAGTATTTCGATGTCCACTGAAATATATTGGTAGATTGGACCTCTTACACAAGAGCTCCAAATAGAGCAACCTGCTGTATTTGACCCTGCTTTGAGCAAGGAGGTTGGGCTAGACAGTCTCCAGAGGTGCCTTCCACCCTCAATGATTCTATGACTCTGTACAAATTCCTGCTGAGGATTAGTTGAGAGGATCATAATGTAAATTCAGAAACTCCAGTATATATGCAAAAATTATTTTGCATTTTATGTATCTTTCAGATTTGTGACTTGCTAAATATATGGCTGCATAATAGTTTACTAGAGACTACAAGTCTCTACTTGACCAGCCACATCTGAGCTATGCCAGGTGTTGAATCAGTTTTGCCACATAAAATTAGCTTGGGTCATCACTGTGCTAAATGTATGTGGAGTGTAACATTGAGGGAAAAGCTTGTTTTTGGCATAAAAGGAATGCTAAAGAGATCCTTATTTCTATAGGGAACACTTCCGAGGGTAGTGTACAGCAGAAGATAAGCTCTCAGGCACCCAAAAGGCTTTGTAAAAGCTTACCACCATCTCCTACTTCCTCACCTCAAGTTCATAGAAAACGACTAACTGAAAGAATGGGAAGGAGCACTGATGACCTGCAGATTATTGGCAAGCATGACTACATTGATCTCCAGGATAGAATTGGTTTTGTAGGAAGTTCTGAAACCATAACAAGAGTACAAGAACAACTCTTTCTTAGCAGTTGTGAGTCTGCAAAAACAGTTTGTGACTCAGAGTTAACATCTGCTGAAACGTTTGAAGATATTGCAAAAGAAGAAGAGTTATCTGAAAATGGATTTGAGAGTAAAGAAGCAGATGCAGACCTGAAATGTAGTGAAGGTGATGGTGCTGCAGCTGAGCCATTGCTATGTCGTCCAGACAATCTGAAAGGGCTGCCTTCATTTCAGAAGAGTCAGGGTAATTTTGCAGGGTTGGGCTTAGCATTTTCTGTTCATAGAGGATCATCAGCCATTGCTCGCTGGCCAAGCTTTGCTGACAAGAATGTGCTTCCTGAAGACTGGGAGAGTCTTGCTTTTTCTTCAGCTAATGAGAATATCCAAAAACCATCTGAAAGCCCTGATGACAGGTAAGCAGATGAACAAAATAATAAACTAGCAGTAGCTCAGTATATAATTTCACAGTTTTTGGTCTTGATTACTATTCTGCAAAAATTGGAAGCCTGAAAATTAAGGGAATGTTTTCAATGGCTGTCATAAACCAATTCGTTAAGCTTTTACTCTATAGAATTGCATTGTTTCAATTTTTGCATTATTTACATAGCAAACTTTAAAAATCAGGAATTTTGCTATCTGCGGTAGGAGTGGGAACTTGTTATGCTAGCTCACAAAAAATCTTAGGCAAGTGTTCTGGTCGGATTATCCTTTCTGCTATCTGCCATCCAAAAATAAGTGTTAATGAAGAGTGGTAATAGGAGTATTGGAGAAATGTTTGCCAGATTTCTTCCTCCTCTTGCCCCCCGAGAGTGGCTAACAATTATGCTTTTTTTTAATGTTTCCTGTTGTAGACAATAAACTGTGGTAAAACATTCCTCTGTTTTCAGATGTACAGAAGACTGTCTTGTGCTTATCTGTTGTGGATTATATGACCTCTTGCGTGGAGTTCTCCTAATCCTACCAGATAGCATGCTAGAAGATGTGATGGACAAACTCATCCAACCTGATTATCTTATAGTTCTTGTGAACCACCCATCTCCTCTCATACAACAAGGAGTCATTAAAGTAGGCCTATATAAAATGTTTTCAGCTAAAAAGTTGTGAACTAGCATAGTTAACATGTTGGAAATGTGAAGTTTTGTTAATATTTTTTTATTTTGCTTTCTTCAGTTTTCTAGGTTTACTTCTGAGTTTTAAGATATGTTTCCACCCCCACAGATTTAAAAAAACCCCAACACAACACAAATGTAGAATCTTTCAATAGATAAGTATAGTCTATGATCCAAGCCAGAGGCCTTAGGGGTATATGACAGCATTACTGATGTAAATGAAAGCGACAATGCAGAAAGTTGGTGACCATCTCTTCAACATTAAACATATGATGCACTACGTTAAGTTAAGGTGCAAGCAAAGTTTCGACTTCTAACATGGTTGACTTTGTTATTCTGGGGAGTCATCCACGCATTTGTGGTCTGAATATAGACTTGAGGCTTCAAAATGTTTTCAGTGATTTTTGTAGTATTGACAAGGACAGTGTTCCTGGATGGTAACATTATGTAGATGAAAAACTTTGAGTAGATTTGTATTTTAATTTGAAGAAGAATAAGGTTATATGGCTTTATTAACAAAATGATCCAAAAAATCATGCATGCACTTGCATACACACCAAAGTGCAGGATTTAACAAGTATAAAAAGTTTGAATGTATTATGTAGGCATTCTGTTACTGTTATGTGTGTGACTTCATCTCCCCCAAACTTGACTAAAAACCTAAGAGTCTTCAGATTAAAAGGATAAAGTCAGCTGTCAGTTGTAAGAAGGGCAGTGTAGATTGCAGTTGCAATAGTGCAATTGATATTTTTAATCTGGAATTAAAAACAATTTTATTTCAAACTGTTCAAGACAAGAACTTAACTTTCAAAGGAGTTATATTAAATGTTTAAATCTTACATCATAATTATGCATTTATTTTTAGTTGTTGGATGCATATTTCAACAGAGCAAGGAGGGAGCAGAAGGAGAAATTCTTAAAGAATCGTGGCTTCTCCTTGCTAGCCAACCAGCTGTACCTTCACCAGGGGACTCAGGAAGTTGTAGAGTGCTTCTTGGAAATGCTCTTTGGCCGCTCTGTTGGCTTGGATGAAGAGTAAGTAATGCTTTGCTTTTGCATCCTGTAACAATATTTGAACTATGAGCAGCACACTTTGCTGGAGGCAAGGATGTCATAGCTTTTTAATTCCTATTCTCTTCCTAGTTGTCAACAACCATAAAAAAAAGTTCCTTCAAAACTGTTTTGAAATGTTTTGCTTGTAGCTTTACCATTTAAATGTATTAAACTTCTTATGACTATTTTATGGCCCTTAAGCTGTTTGTAAGCAACTTCATCTGATGGGTGCTGTCAGCTGGGATCTTCTAAACTCTCAGCCCTTCTGAGGGCCTCAGAGGCCTTTGCAATTCAAATGTTCTGTAATCAGTTTAACTCTTCCTATTTTTTCTGGTCCTACATGAAACTCTGACTTAGAAGTTTTAAGTAGTAGTCACTAGACTCCTGCTACTGGGTTTTGGTAGGTGATGAAGGAAAAAGCTTAATGCAATAGCTGCTTCTTTGGCTTGGCCCTGGGTTTACATCCCTATTTCCTTTAGGGAAAATCCCACAGATACACCATTTCCTTGAACCAAAGAGCCACCTCATATTAACAGGAAAGGAGATTACCTTTAAGGAGACAATTATCTAAGTAAATGATATTTTTTAGAATAAGTCTGACTACTTAATGACTGTACAGGGAGAACATGTATCTAAGTGTAGTCAGCAGTGCAAAAACTTTGCAAAAAGCTCCTTCTCAGTTGCTGCCTCTGCAGGATTTGTAGCCAAATTACTTCTGCCTGTTGGCCTGATCTTCACTGCCCCAAAAAATATTCCTGTTTAACTGCAAGACTTAAACCAGGCTGCTTAACTAGCCCAAAAGCAGAGATTGATTATGGGGCTGGAAAGGTAATTCTGATGTCTCAGGTTTTTAGGATTGTGTATAAGTCATGTGATGGGCGGATAACCTTAGAATAGTAATCTAATTTCTTAACGCACAAGTAATACAAGGTCTGAAGCACTGTTCTGAATTCTACAATCGCAATAAGCCAGAAGTTGCTGAATTTAATTAAACTTCAGCAGTAATGGGTATAGGATATCAAATCTGCTGTCAGTCAGTATATTATTATATTGATGCCAAGCTGTATCTGGTTTCTTGATAGTGTCTGTGCCAGTTGTAATACTTATTACTGGAAAGATGATGTGTCATGTTTTTCTACACTGATTGAAAAAAACCCTCTGTTTTGATGAAATCTATATTGTAGACAGTTTATAGTTAGCTGAAGCTTTAGATTAGGCACTTCATTTCCTTGTGGCTCTTAAGTGTTTATTTTGCTCTTATTTCCTTTAGTAGACAGGCACTGTTACTGCAATGAAATGTAGGAAATTGCCATCTACATCTTTGCCAAAATACTAGCATAGACTGGTATTCCAGTTGCGTATTCCAGGTTGCTATTTTAAGGATGTCACTCACTTATATTTACGTTAATAGATTTGATCTGGAAGATGTCAAGAATGTTGGACTCTTTCAAAAATGGTGTGTCATTCCTGTTCTGGGTCTCATAGAGAACTCTCTGTATGATAATGTTCTGCTGCATAACTGCTTCTGTCTCCTGCTGCAAATCATAAATTCCTGCTCAAAAGTTGCAGACCTACTGCTTGATAATGGTTTGCTGTATGTGCTGTGTAATACACTGGCTGCTCTCAACGGACTGGAAACAAAGTGAGTATTGTATCAGTTGCTATAAAATAGTCCAGGCACAACCTTTAGTCTAGCAAAAATTATTGTATTGTATTTGTTCTACTTTCTAAAATGATCAGAGAGCATGTACAAAATAACACTGTTTTTGAGGTTTTCAGCTTTAGTTATACCTGTAAGTGAAAGTTAATGTTTAGATATTCAGTTCAAACAATGGAATATAAAATGTTCTTTCCATACCTTAAACTTTCAAGTGAAATGACATTTTAAAATGCAAGTTTGTAACACTGTGTGTGCTTTGGATGCTTTTCGTAATAAAACTCACCTGAACAGTAAGATAAAGGCCCAGGAGATGGTAGCATTCTACTGTATCTATAGCCAATGTCAAAACTGCAGGAAAAGTCTCTCCTGTGCTGCCTGTGATTTAATACTTGAGTTTCTGAGTAACTTAAATGACTTCATTAATTACAAACATTCTGTACTTTAAGAAAGGTTATACAGTGAAGGAAGGAGAGGTGGGGGTTTGTTAATTTATTTTATTAGTTGGTATCCTGAAGAAATAGACAGATTTCCTTTTTACCCCAGTATAGTTTTAGTTCAGCATGGTTACAAAATGAGATGTTATCCTGAATTTTTTTGAGAAATACAGGATTTCAGACCTGTTCTTTAACTCGAAATCTGATAATAATACGTCATTGCTTTTACAATAAAACTTTGTTACAATCTTGATGTTAGAATGTCCCAAAGATTTGCAGGCATCCAGTCTGCCAAAGTTAACACTAAAGAGGTGTCTTTGACTACAATTTTCTAGCCTTCAGCAGTAACATTTTTATATGAAGTACAACATAATATTAGGTACAGTTGGCAGAATTAGCAAGGGGAATAGTAATGGGTCTTGTTATGGGTTACAATTGACTAGAATTGTCATGTTTCTGGTAACTACAACTTTGTTTGCAGCATTCCCTTGAATGACTACAAGTTACTTGCATGCGATATACAACAGCTGCTGGTAGCAGTTGCAATTCATGCCTGCAGCTCCTCAGGTTCTCAATATTTTCGTGTTATTGAAGACCTCATTGTGCTGCTGGGTCATCTTCAAAATAGTAAAAATGCAAGGATGCAAAGTAAGTTATCTGCTTATTTCTGGGGTCACGGGACTGGAGAAATAAATCCGTTCCCCACTGATTTTTGTTTAAATTAATATTCCTGCCGAGGGAGAAGGGGGAGTTTTCTGGTGATGGATCTTCTTTCTCTTCTAAGTGTTTCTCAAAGTAGTTTTCCTCAGGAGCCTGCCTTGCGGTAAAGAATTGTGTACTGCTAATCTGAACAAACAGTGAATGTTAAATACCCTTAATGAACTTTTGATGGAAATGTTCTATACAGTTTCATTTAGCTTATTTCAGAGTAATCAAATTCAATGGCTTTTGCATGGGAACTCATTTGTGTACTGTCTGTATCTGTGGAATACTGGGATGACTTTCTATGTGACTTCCATGGAATCAAGAGTTTTACAGCTCTTGACACATTTTGTGTTCTTTTACTCTTTACAAACATCTGGTAAAAAGTCTTGAAGATGTGTAAAGAATGTCATGTGTCCTTTGTATGCCTCTGTCTGTAGACATGGCAGTTGTTCTGCAGTTAAGAGTTCTTCAAGCAGCTATTGAATTAATAAAAACTACAGCGAACCAAGATGCTCAGGAGCAGGCTGGTTCAGTCCCATCACCATCTGCACCACATCGTGCAATGTTTCAAAAGCGTAAAGGCATTGCTGGTGAGTAGCAGAAGTGTAGTATTCTTGTACTTTCTCCTGTATGTATTACTTACAAACTGTAATTTTAGTGATACGACAAATGAGTCCTGTTGCTTTGCTTTTTCTGTGCATTGGCTGTATAAATCACTATATATTTTTTAGAATAGTGTAGCCTGTACCCATTTTGAACTTGTGGGATTTTTGTATTGTATTCTTGCACTGAGGAGGGAATGGGCTACGAAAATGAAACCTCAGTCACCTTATTCTCACTGCAGTGTCTAAAGCCAGATATTACCTTCTTTTGGGATTCGCTTCAATTCACAAGTTGCTTAGTAAAGATGTTTTTAAAGTAATTCATAGTGGTTTTAATAGCCAACTTCACAGTAAGGAAATACCAAAACAAGTTAGTCCTTGTAACTTTCACACAGGTATGTGGGGATTGCATTGTTGGACAACTTTTAATTGGTGATCATCCGGAAGTAAATACCTGGCACTCCAAATTTATAGTTGGGAATGCGAGATTCCTAGATTCCGCTGTGGTTGTGCTTGTAAAACATTTGTGCAGGTCTAGCTTTAGCAGTAATACTTTCTTTGTATTTGATAGCTTGTGAATCATGCTGTAAAGGTTTTGGAGTCTTCTGGCTAGAAATTGATTTTTGTATATATCTCATATATGAAGCTGCATTTAAGACTTTGTAGAAGATATAATTTAAAAACCTGACATGTACTTGAGTTTTTAAAAAAACCAAAAAACCAAACAAAATAACCCCACCACACAAAACAAACCACTATTATTCCCTGTTTACTATGGGAATGTTTCTCTTGATATGGTCAGCTTTTGAGGCCCCTCTCCATTAGCCTAGTAAATATAGTGCAAATATTTTTATATTAGTGCATCTGGTAAGGCACTAAAGATAAACTTAGCTATTTCTGAAAGAAGCAAGTACAATCAAGGCCCACCAGTTCATTTCAAGAAAATGTTAAGTAATATTCTTATAAGTTAGAAGTAGTACTTCTGTCAAAATTAGTGGCAATGGGTATGGTACAAAATGTGTTTATAAGCTGTTAATATAACTGACTCATCATTTGTGCTGATAAAGCTACTTTCCAAAATGCAATAATATTTTTGTTGTATCATTAATTTTTAATCCTTTATCCTAATCATACAGGATTATGTACAATATATGTGTATATTCCTATAAAAACAGGAATAAAAGTAACTTTTTTAGAATCTACTTTACACAAAAATATGCAAGTTGTACAATAAATCTGATCTTGAGACTAACTCATTTCATGGTATCACTTCTTGAATTTTATATATTTATTTTCAAATAGAAAAGCTTTTAAAAGGAAGAGGCAAACACCCACACGACACTTACGTTCCCTTCAATATTAATGTATTTCAAATGTTTTGTTTCCTTAAATGATGTGAACTCTTCGGATCACTTTGTCGAGTGATTAATTTTTTGTGCATTTTAGTAGGATGCTATTAACGCTTCTCTACTTAAAGGCTCCAGAAAGTTTTCACTTGCTCAGTCTGATGCTCTGCTGATGAAAATGCGCTCACTAGCAAGTGAGGAATTCAACATGATGATGCAGCGGCGAATGAGCCAAGAAAATCCTGTCCAAGCCACTGAGACTGAGTTTGTACAAAGGTTACAGAGGCTGACTGTTCTAGCTGTTAACAGGCTCATTTATTTAGGTAGGATTTCTTTTTGTTCGTTTCTGTTTTGACAGAGCCAATGTAGTGCTGTATGAAAAATGGATTCTTGCTTTTGGAGTGTTGAAGTGTTTGAGAGGAAAGTAATACCATTGACTCTAGTTTAATGGATTTAACCATAAAACATCATTCTCTCGGTGATTTGTCTCTCAGTATTATGTAACTGACAATCTGGATACGGTTTTTATCTGAATGAACTGAACAAGTTGTTTGAATTCTACATTAGTCCATTCATGTGTTAACTGCCTGAATTATTACCCGAAGATTTAAATCTGCCAAAGGGAGCGTCTGATCTCTTAAAATGCATCGGTTTGCATGTTTCTATGAAATGGCTACATTTGTTAGCAAGACTTGATGACTTTGGGGGCTAGTTCAAATTCCAGAAGCAAGAGAAAGTAAATATAGTAAGTATAGTAGTAAAGGTGATATTTGATTTAATGCCAACTAAAGGATCATAGGATTGTCCTGCTTGAGATGGTACTGATCAATATGTGCCTCTTAAATTTAAAGCATCTACTGAAGAGTGCCTTGATGTACTGGGTATAACAGAAAACACAAGTCAAAGCAGACTTTCAGCGTCCCAGCTGGAAGTTCCTGAAGAGGAAAGCCAGCAAGAACTGCCTAGCAGAACAAATTCTTTTCTTAAAGAAATGTTCAAAATGTTGGTGGAAGGAATCAAAGTATCCATTGTAAGTAATTAGATGTTGTCCACATTAAAGCATATTTCATAAGGTTCCTTTATTAGGAAATTTTCATTCATAAATTCTTCTATAAATGCTTTTCTTACTGCCTCTCTCAATTCAGCTGTGGCATAAAAAACTCTGTTCAGCTTCCCAGTTATTCTGCAGTTGTAAAATAATAAATGCATCTGTTCTGATTTTTCACTTTAACGTTTAGCAAAATTCTGCTTCTCGAACAAGTACGCAAAGGTTAAATAGACTTCTGTGTAGTCCACAAATTTGCTTTGTCTCTTAAACCTCAAGGTTTAAGTTTGCTGGAGCCTATAAAACAAGATCTGCTGTGCATCCACAGATGATGGAGAGTTTCTGAGCAATTTGTGTCTATAATATATTTTAGAATTGGGAAGGAGAACTTTCTCTTTTTTTCAATTGTTGGTAAAGGGCTGAGAGTTTTCTCTTCTAGCATACAGGTGTTAACTTGTCAGCCTTTCCGAGGTGATCAGGTTTCACTTGGGTAATTTGAAATGGTTTTATTGGAAAACTTAACTTACTGCTTCTTGCCTCTTTATTTCTCTTAGGTCGTCTTTATAAAAAGTAGCTCAACCTAATTTTCTTTCTAGCTCTGGAAAATTAAGTTTGTTAGATCTGTTATCTTTCTATCATGTCATACTTTGTAGTACTTTTCAAAGATGGCAGGTTTCTTTTTGTGAGCACAAGCACCTCAATCCAATGCCCGGTTTCTAATCTTTTGAGGTAATCCATTCAGAAACTAGTGATTAACATAGAAGGGCTATTCATTAAAATAAGCAAACAAAAAAACCCTTTGATTTTTTTAAACCCTCTACATCACAATTTTCACTTTTTGGATTGTTGTATAGTCCCTCTAACTGAATATCCAGTTTAGCTAGGAGTTGCATTCCTAATATTGGCAGATTGAGAAAAATATGCTTATTTTTATTAGAATTAAACTCTTTTCATTTTTAGTAGAACGCCTTTTAACCCGTAATAATAATAAGTAAACTAAGGTTAAACACTTTCTTTTGGTAGATAAATCTTTATTGTCTTACATTTTGATCATATCAACTGTGTTTGTTTTGTAGTGTGAAAAATTTGGTAAAAGGAAGCTCTAACCCTGTAATATTTAAAAAATGTTTCTTTTACTTAGGGCACCAGCAGAATGAACACACCGAAGCAGCAGTGGAAGAGAATCCTCTTGTCATGTAAGGACACGTTCCGTATACAACTTGGGAGGCTTCTTGTGCACAACTTGTCTCCGGCAAGGTCACTGCAAGAGAGAAAGCAGGCTTTGGAGATGGTACATGAAGTAAACCATCAAGAGATTATGCGTGACTGTCTTAGCCCAACTTTGCAAGTACGCTCAAGAGTGTTTGAGAGAAGTTTGTAAAACCTGTATTCAATTTTTTTGTTTAAATTTTACACTTAATTAGAACTGTATGTGGCTAAAGTTGTTCACTGCTGTTTTAGCAGTGTTTAGTGTAATGACAAAGTTATGTCATACAAAATGCCTGTGTGTACCTCTGCAATTGCTATATTTTCCTGAAGGTAGATAGTTTTGTAAAAGGGAAGATAGGATTATCTCTGGGTATGTTGACTCTGTAGCATATCAAACATCACATCTCCTGTGTAGTGCAGAACCAAAAGGTGGTACTAATTTTAACGTGAAGAATTTTACTGAGGATGCTAGAAGCTAAGGTACCCTGAAAAGGCAGATTAGTGAAGGAATAACCCTTGCCTTGGAACTCTAACTGCAGACTTGAAACCCGTAAGAACTGATTGCCACTAGATTTTAAGAGGCAGGCAGTCTTCGATCACAGCAATACTCTATCTTTTCTTATTTAGCCTTTTTTAATTCTTGAAGTGGGATTGTGTGTTCTATTCAATGTTGTGTATTCTTGTGAGACCCCACCTGGAGTACTGTGTTCAGCTCTGGAGTCCCCAGTGTAAGAAAGACATGGACCTGCTCGAGTGGGTCCAGAGGAGGGCCACAAAGATGATTGGGGGCTGGAGCACCTCCCCTATGAGGACAGGCTGAGAGAGTTGGGGTTGTTCAGCCTGGAGGAGAGAGGGCTCTGGGGAGACCTTATAGCGGCCTTCCAGTACTTAAAAGGAGCCTACAGGAAAGATGGGGAGGGACTCTTTGTCAGGGAGTATAGTGATAGCACGAGGGGTAACAGTTTTAAACTGAAAGAGGGTAGATTTAGATTAGATACAAGGAAGAAAAATTCTTTACTGTGAGGGTGGTGAGGCACTGGAAGAGGTTGCCCAGAGAGGTTGTGGATGCCCCCTTCCTGGAAGAGTTCAAGGCCAGGTTGGATGGGGCTTTGAGCAACCTGGTCTAGTATCCCTGCCCATGGCAGGGGGGTTGGAACTAGATGATCTTGAAGGTCCCTTCCAACCCAAACCATTCTATGTTCTTAACTCAAATAGCTGAACAGTTTCTCCCTGCTTCTCTGGGTTTGTCAGCAAAAAGCTTTTTTGATTGTACTGTGTGTTAGTGCAAGCTTGAGAGAAAGCATTTCTTAGAGCTGTGATCAGGAATCGGGTGGGAATGTTGCTGTTTGAGATCTTCAGGAACTGCAAGAATGAAATAAATTATGTAAGACATGCCACAGTTTGAGTCACTGTGTACTAAGGAGAGAAAGTGCTTACTGGATGAACCTATGACACTTACATGTTTCTGATCACATATATGTTATTCAATTTAACACTTTCACCAGTAAGAAAAGAGCTGATATACTAGCAATGGCTTCTTTGGGGGAGTGTCATGTTGAGTGCATTTATGGCCTGTGTCTGCTTAACTTCATTATCTGTCAGCTCTGATTTGATTAATCAAACAAGGTGTAGCATTCTTGGCAGGCAAAATTAGGGGTCTCTGGCACATATTTCCTGAAGTATAAACAGGACTGCAGGAGCTGAGTACTTGGAAAAGAAACTTAGCTTTCCTGTAAGCCATTTGAAAAGTCACAAGATGCTGGGGCAAGTTTTATCATGTGGAGGATTAAATTCAACATGTTCTTCCTAGTTTTATAAAAGTTTGTCTTCAAACATTAAAGCAGCCATTTTCTTTAAATCACAGAAAAATTAGTAGCAGAAATCTGTCCAGGCTGACTAGAAAAGGGAATAAAGTTGGAGGAAAAACTGCTAAGTGTTGTATTGTGGCAATGAGAGTGACCATACATCTGTGTTCCTCCTTTCCTTTCTTTTCGTCTTCTAGCATGGACCTAAATTAGTGCTCTATTTATATGAGTTAATGCACAATCATAGTGATGAAATGACCAAAGAAGAACAAAGAGCAGCAGGAGACTTTGTGAATACACTGAAATGTTGTGGCTATAAATGCATTCCCCTCAGCCCACGACCAAAACCAGATCTAATAAAAGCTTTGAAAGAGGTTTGTGAATAAAAACCTTACTTAAAAAACTGGGTATATTTGAGACAATTGTCTGTTATATGGGGTCAGGGTTTTACTGCATACAGCAGTTTTGTTTGCTTGGTGCATGGCTTATGCTTTTGGGGATTCTCTTTGGGTTCTGAATATTTCTGTCACATATACTCAACACTTCACAGCAAGCTCACATGTTAACGCTTCTTGGTTAAGCATAGTACTTAACCCAGGCAAAGGTAAGAGTTCATAATAAGCTACTAGTGTATCTCATTGTCAGGAAAAAAATAATTTTTATGATTCCTTGCAAAAAAATATAAAATTATATCTAAATATAATAAAACTGCAGTAACTGAAATGAAGTCTTGATGGTTTTGAATGCTGTGAAGATACCAGTTGAACAGTTTTGTCAGTCTTCCCTTTTTAAATTGCCATATCGTTTAGCCTCTGCTTCCTTATTTCATCCATCTGAAAAAAAAAAAACCTAATGTCTAAAACTTCCATTCAGGATCAGAAGAAATATGAGATGGAAGAAGGTGTAAATAAAGCTGCTTGGGAGAAGACAATGGCTAATAATCGGCAAAAGTAAGTGCTTTCTTAAAGGGGCTGCAAGAACTCTGTAAGAATGTTCAGCATACCCCATTGCAAAGTTGCCTATATGATTATTATAGATGTTTCTTCAAATTAACAGCACTGCTAGCTTTCAGGTTTCTATTTTCCCATTATAAAACCAGCTTGATTGTAGGTAATGCATTTTGATAGGTTGCATAATAAATGGCATTGTGTGAACTTCAGAATACTGAATTTTTTTTGCACATTTGGCATTTCACCCTTAGTTTTACAGCTGTTGTATCTGTCCAATCACCTCTCCTGTCACTGTGGTCTGTGCAATTAAATGTAAGGCAAATGTCCCTGTAACTAACCCTGATCTTCAACAAATAAAATACCATTATACTCAGCATAGTATTTAAACACTTTTGTGAGCTACGTAGACTGCTGCTACTTGGCATAATGTAAATTTTGATAGCTTGTGGTAGATTAAGAGGTTCTTTCCATTAATTGACATTTCAGGCTTTGCTGTAAAAATCAGACCTGAGATGCACACACAACATGTGTTAATATAGGCAACTGTAGTAGCTGTAAAGGTCAGCTTAGTCAAGTCTGTCCAGATAAGCAATAAGACTTTACTTTGAATAATGTAAGAGATTTGAGCAGTGATAAATTACTGTTCTTAACAGTTTTACTGTAATGAGTATACATTCATTACTAAAGCATGCTAATATATAGCCATTGATCTTCTGATTGGCTTGTCTTGTCTTTGGCCACAAGTAATAGCTTTTTTGAAGGCTAAGAAGCAGAAGGTATTCATGAGTCTCGTGAAAATTATGTAGGCTAAGTTGCTCTGCATCTGCTGTAACAAGAACTATGGATATCTGCTGCCAAACTGATTGTATTTTATAAGGGTTTTTGGTGTCTTGCCTTCCCTTTTCAGTGTGTTTATTTGACATTTTCAAACACAACTCTTTTTCCTCAGTCTCTTTCAACGTCTGGATACAAAATCTAAAGACATTTCTAAAATAGCTGGAGACATCACACAAGCTGTGTCTCTGTCACAAGGAATGGAAAGGAAGAAAGTAATCCAGCACATCCGGGGGATGTATAAGGCAGAGCTAAGTGCCAGCAGACATTGGCAGGAACTTGTACAGCAGCTTACCCATGATCGGTAAGTTGTGTTCTCATCTCAGTGAAAAAGCGAGCGAGAGAGAGACTCGATGCCTGACATGCGCTTCTCATTCTACTTAGAGGCACATGAAATGTAGATGATACTAAAATTAGAATTACTTACTTTTGCTAATCATCTGATGGTTAAAGACTTGTAAAATACTTGATTTATTCTCCTATTTTTTAGGGTGAGTGGCTGAGTAGCCAAGTAGTATTTCTGTGCCATTTAGACAGGTTTTTTGTCAGATACATTTTGCTGTGCCTAATAGAATGAAGAATGTCATAAGTTTTCATATCTTGCATTAATTGATGGAGTAACAAAACATTTTTTTGGGTAATGTTATTCACATTAGTATCCAGATACTGTGTTCACTAATCTGCATAGAGCAAAAGATATTAAGTCTTGACAAGAAACCAAACAATGGTATTTTTACCACTGCAGAACTAGTATTATGTCATGTTTCCAGCAGCTGAGTTTTCAAAATGAAGTAATGGATGCATTGTATTGCTGTTTTCTTCAGAATTAGTTGAAACTTCAAGAGCAGTCTTACAGTAGTAGCTCATAAGTAGTCAGTGGTATAGCTCATGAACATAAACTACAGAATTCAGTCTTTTGATACTTCTTCAGAAATAATTGCCCAGTGTACTACTGTGAAACTTCTGCCTTTCTACTATTTAAAGAAAAACAGAATCAATAAGCATATGTACTGCCTCTGCTGCCAAACTCTAACATATTTTGGTTTTTTCAGAGCACTCTGGTATGATCCAGTCTATTACCCAACTTCTTGGCAACTGGATCCAACAGAGGGCCCAAACAGAGAGAGGCGCCGCTTGCAGAGGTGCTACCTAACTATTCCAAACAAGTACCTTCTCCCAGACAGGCAGAAACAGGAAGGTAATTATAACATCTAGGAGTATATCTGAATTGTAATGACTACTAGTGCCTTATTTGTGGGTTTTTTTATAGGTGTGATAAAAACTCCATTATCTTATCTATTTGAAGACAAAACACATTCTTCTCACTCTTCTACTGTAAAAGACAAAGCTGCAAGTGAACACATAAGGTAAGCTTTGGGTAACACCTCCCTTTCATTGGAATGGCAGAAGGTGGGAAACAGTTCTCCACACTTTTTTGTCTAAATAAACATTAAAAAAAAAAATCAAGTGAGATGAGAGAAATGTCAAAAATGGCAGGTTTTTTGCTTTGCTCATAAGCAAAAGATCAGAGCTACCAACATGTATGTTTTTTGAGTCTTAAAACAATCTGTCTCCATGACTTCAAAAATCAGTAAAAGCAAATACCATCTGGTGTGATATGGCGATGGGACTTCCGTGGGATAACCGGATGGGATTTTTTTACTTATTTGTCAGTTGGATATCTAAGACAGGCAGTGCGACTAGATCTGGTAGGTCTTTCCATAAGTGTTCAAAAGCAAATTGTGTTTTCATCCTCTCTGCTTTTACTGTTGTGTTACTCAACTCTGCAGCTGTGTCAATTTACCACCTATTACAGGCACTAATACTGCCTAAAATAACTGCAGAGAACACAAATACAAATATACTAATGTGCAAGTCTAGAAAGGTGAGGTTCTATTTTTTTTCCCTCCTTGGGATTTGAACCATTAGAGTCATGGTGTTGAAAAGTCTTTCTTCAACTGTAGCCTTTGAGGCTGTTACTTTTAGGTATGTGCTGAAAGGTACATGAATTTGTAAGCAATAATACACTTTGAAATATTTCAGAGTTAATCGAAGATGTATAAGTGTAGCACCTTCTAGAGAGACTGCTGGTGAACTGTTGCTAGGTAAGTTGAATTTTCAGTCCTCTTAAATATCTTTTTTGTATAAGATTCTCCTGTATATGTAAACTTGGCTGATTTTTTTTTTTTTTAAAGTAATTGAGCTGTTGCCTGACTTCTTATGGATTATATACTTTATAGATCAGTTTTGCCTTTCTTCCCTACTGTTTGCATGAGTGGTATTTGGACTGTAGTTAAGTTTTAAAGTTGCAGATCACTTTCTAAAAGATGTGGAATGATAAATTCTATTTCTGTCGAGTACTGTCTTGCCCAGGTACTATTCTTAGTATTCTTAACTCCTGGACACTGTTTATATAACACTAAGATGCATTATACAAATAGTAATATCATGTACCTTTTTGCAACTATTTTTTCCTGCAGGAAAATGTGGCATGTATTTTGTTGAAGACAATGCTTCAGACACAATTGAAAATTCAGTAAGTATTAGAGCATGTTGTCCAGCTTTAATTTTTCCAAACTATGACCATGAGTAGCTTTTGTCTACTGCCACTGGGATTGCCAGAGCACTAGAATTAGAGGTCTCTGGACAAGGCCAGCCAAACCGATTAGTTTGGGTTCCGTGTTGCTTCTGTTGCCCCTGGCTGTGGAGTTGGTGGTGACAGCAGAAAACGGGAAAGATGTGGGCCTGGGGCTGGGAGGGAATGAGGAGGGCGTGATGTGGGGAGGCTTCTGCACCTTTCTGTCCATTGCTCTGAGTTCATCAGCGTAAGTGCGCAGAGCTTGCTTTGGTACGCACCTGAGATAATTTGCCTTACTGGAAGCTGGAGTACTAGGAAGTACAGAAACTCACAAGTGTATGAATTGTGCTGTACTCTACAGTATCTGATTCTTGAATTTTCCGTTATATAGGATGTTCTAGCTCTCCCCTTACCTATACAATAGAGGACTGTTTCATGGAGGAAACTAGAACTGACCTAATCCTTCTGATATTCAAAGGCTGTGATGCATTATTTAAGTTTATATATCCAACAGAATTAAAAAAAACAAAAACAAACAACAAGATATGGGTTATACTGCTGAAAGTTTTAAACTATTTTCAGGGAGCTCTTCCTTGCATCCACTAAACACACAGCTCCTGTGGTTTGATGTTACCAGCTGTTTTGCTGCTTTGTCCTTCATAGAACTGTCAGAATTGGGATTCATGGCAAAGCTTTGCTTGCTCTAGTTAGCTGTCCAATATTTTAGTTTAAGAGCCAGTGGAAATTGGCATTGTGTGCTAGCGTTGGATAGGGAACTGGAGCAGCTGAGGAGCATGCATGATGTTCTGCCCACTGCCTTAAGGAGAGTGGAGGATGGGAAGCATATGTGCAGAAAATCGCAACAATGTATTAAAGCATCACAGCAAAATTAGTTTGCTGTACAATATGCTGTCTGGTTATAAACTGGCTGCATTGAAGGGTTTCTTGTTTGGAAAATTTAGTATTTAAAATAACTTTTTCAATTGCAAATTCTGCAGAGTTTTCATGGAGAAACTGAACCAGCATCATTTTCTTGGACCTATGAGGAAATTAAGGAAGTTCATAAGCGCTGGTGGCAGTTAAGAGACAATGCTGTGGAAATATTTCTAACAAATGGCAGAACTTTACTCTTGGCTTTTGATAATACAAAGGTAATGTGGCACTGATGCATAATAATATAACAAAGTATTTTGCTGTGTCTTTAACATGTACATTCATGTGTTAGTTTAAGGAGACCTGTTGCATGGACTAATTAAATTCTGCCTAATACCTTTGAAAAAAACTTCACTCAGCTAGACTTCTAGACAAACACAAACATGTAGAACACATCGCTGATGTATTAAGACATCAAAGAATCTTAGTTATACTAAACATTATTCCATTACAGCAGATATCAGGAAATTTGTAAAATGAGAGAAACTTACTAAGTCTTGGTAGTTTGAAGCTTTTTAAATTTTATGATTAAATCTGTGGTATTTTCTTCTAGGTCCGTGATGATGTGTACCACAACATCTTAACTAACAATTTGCCTAACCTTTTGGAATATGGAAACATTACTGCTTTGACCCACCTGTGGTGCACAGGACAGATTACTAACTTTGAATATCTGACTCATTTAAACAAACATGCGGGCCGTTCCTTCAATGATCTCATGCAATATCCAGTATTTCCTTTTATACTTTCTGACTACACCAATGAAACGCTGGACCTAAATGATCCATCGGTATATAGGTAATATGAAATGTTTGGAACTGGTTATTTCCAAGTACTGATCATCCAGTATAGCTTTTTAACTTCATTGTACTAAAATGCACACACATGAATGGAACTATTCAGGGACAAGCCTCATCCATAATACCTTGGGCTTTTTACAGTACGTGGCTGCTTCACCTCAGATATTTAAATAAAATGCCTAGTATTATGAGTGTGTATATATATTCAAAGGATGCTATGAATTGGACTTATATACAGTCTCAATAGGATATGGATAGTCCACAGATTTAAATAAAAGCTGTATGTTTAAATTCATGTGATTAAAGACTTCCAGGCCAATTAGCGAAAATTAAATAGAAAAGGAAATAATATCGTAAATTATTTGGTCAGTTACAAAATCATATTGTCTTCATTGTGAATAGATCCAAGTGAATTGTCCCATCCTAATAAATTTCTGTTAAGCTGATTTAACATTTGTGTGCACAAGTCTTTGCCTTTATATGATGCCTCTGATTTGACAGAGGCACTTTGCATTTGCTTGCCTGTTACTGTGCTATGGGGTAGCCTGTGGATCTGAGTTTGCCTTTAGCACTAACTGAAAGTGGCCTTTTTACTTTCTGAACTCTCTTGTAAAGTGCTATTAAGTTTTGCTTGTCCTTTTCATGGTATTAAAGGCGTTATTCTTAATAATGCATTATTAAATGGTGTGAATCAACATCTTTATAAAAATGACAAGATATCAGTACTACTTCTGTTACAGAAATCTGGTCAAACCAATAGCTGTGCAGTCTAAAGAAAAAGAGGATCGTTATGTGGATACTTACAAGGTAATTTGGATAACTTTTGCTTCTTGCCTTTTTTCTGTGTATAAATGATATGGAGGCTTTAATTTTTTTAATATATATTGACTGGGAGGGGAAGAAACCACAAATCCAGTATTTTATATCTGTGGAATTCTCATTTCCAATATGCTACATTTCCTGGGAATTGTTTTGACATGCTTGGAACCTGTGTTTGTTCCTGTACCTGAAATCGTAAATCAATTTAGTCTTTCCATGTGATACTGCTGAGGAGGTTGAACTGGTATCTTCTCACATATGAACATACATACCTTTACGATCCCTAAAGATCAGGAAGATAAATTATTGCTGCTTATTTGAAATTACTTCAGTGGAACTTGTGGCTATCCTTTCTGTTTGATAACAGAAAAGCTGTTTTCCTTCAAGTATGCTGTTATTTTAACATGCCTTACTAAGATTACAGTGCTCTTTGATTTTTGCTCTTTAGAATGTTTTAAAGGCTGTAGGAAATAACATGCTGGGGAATGAAAGCATCTGCAGCTGGACCTTCAAACTTATGTCTATATCATCAAGGTCTAGCGTATTATTTGCAAATACTGTTTTTTCCATTTAGTATTGAAAAGCCTGTACAATGACTCTGCTGTGTTAGAAAACAAGAGGGGAAAAAAAAAGCAAAAGTAATAAATAACAGAAAAGAGGCCATTTAAATTGGCTTAAGACTTTGGATTGTAAAAGTGATCATATGTCTTTAGACACTCAAAGTGTATTTGATTCCAAATCACTTTTAAATGTACGTTCCTCTGAAGTTTTAAGTTTTATTCATAAACGATTTAGGTGAGCTCTTATTTTTGTTATTGGAATGTAGTCTAAGTAGGAGGTTCGTGATTTTTTTTTTTCCTACTACTTTTCTAGTATTTGGAAGAGGAGTACCGTAAAGGAGCACGAGAAGATGATCCAATGCCCCCTGTACAACCATATCACTATGGATCTCATTATTCCAACAGTGGAACTGTGCTTCATTTCCTAGTTAGGCTGCCACCTTTTACTAAAATGTTTTTAGCCTATCAAGGTAAGGTTACTTTTGCTTGCACTTACCTTTCACATCTGGGCCTTGTCCCAATGACCCAGGAATGCTGTATGTTACTCTGTTTAGCGTAGTTTATCAATTCCAAATAGCTGAGTTCAGTAAAATTAAATCTGGTATGCTTTCACAGTAGACCCATTCTGAAATTATCAAGCTAGACCATAAAGCTGTACATCTTACTTTTATACCTTAGTGTATGTAGAATAAAAAGCTGACCTATATTTGACTTGCAGTCCATGTGTAACAATAGTAATTGAGATGATAGAAGAATTCTAAATGCTCTCAGCTAACTGGAGAGCAGTTAACTACTTGAAGTTGCAGATGTGCAACTGTTAGCGTGTCCGTCACCGATGTAACAAATTCAGTTTGGATTTCTTTACAGATCAAAGTTTTGACATCCCAGACAGAACTTTTCACTCTACCAATACAACCTGGCGACTCTCTTCGTATGAATCAATGACTGACGTAAAGGAGCTTATCCCAGAATTTTTCTACCTTCCCGACTTTCTAGTTAACAGAGAAGGTATACTAAGAGGGTAACAAAACTATATACCCAAAACAGCTGTACGGTTGAGCCTATGGGTTGAAACTGAGAACATTTATACCCCTTGACTGAATATGCTAAGTAGTAGATGTATGGGAGAAATCTGGCACGAATTTGTGGGATATGCTAAAAAAGCTGTTATGTAGGACTTTAGGGAAGCTTTTTCATAATTACATCAGAGATGCAAAGGAGTATCCTGCTGTCTGATTTTTCCATCTGAATGAGTATGTACAGCTTGAATGTGTTTGGGGGGGACTTGTTAATGGTGCTGCTTTGTTGATCAGCAATCACTGTGCTTAATGGTTAGCTTTCATAGAACCCTATAAAGACCTTTTTGGAGTTACTGTCAACTAAAATGTTGGAACACTTACTCCCCTGTTTCTAGGTTTTGATTTTGGAGTACGTCAAAATGGTGACAGAGTTAACCATGTCAATCTTCCACCTTGGGCTCGTAATGATCCTCGTCTATTCATCTTGATTCATCGTCAGGCTTTGGAGTCTGACCATGTTTCCCAGACAATCTGTCACTGGATTGACTTGGTGTTTGGTTATAAGCAAAAAGGCAAGGCCTCTGTTCAGGCTATTAATGTCTTTCATCCTGCAGTAAGTATTTGTTAAGCAGTGTGTTTGTTCATTGTACCTAGTAACTTAATGGGGGAAAGTTTGGTCTGACTTGCTTGGAAAACATCCAACACGAAGCAAGAGCCCTTGCTCATGAAGTGTTGAAGAATAAGAAAAGGCTTTTAACCATTTCAATGAGGAACTGGTAAGATCCCAGGGACTGTTGTGAGACTTAGTGAATTTGTGTTCGTCTTTCTTGCCTTGAGGTAGGCATGGGGGATGATCAGGTATATGGGGTTTAGGCTTTCTGGATAGTTGTTTGCAGTGATATAGAGATACTGTGTTTTGTGTGTGCCTGTTTCCATCTCATTCAAAAGAAGCCTTTCATTTAGGCAGATTGTGCTGCAGCTTTTGATATGATTAAAATAGTTCACTTTGTCCTGAGCTCATTATTTGTGTTCTTCCCTTCATATACATCTTATGTTTTGTCCCTCTAATGAGCACTTCCCCTCCAGTAAATTTGATTTCAAATAAGTCTTCATGTAATGTAAAGACTTCCAGAGTTTCACCACTTAACTGTAACACAGATGTCTTGGATTGTATTCTTCAGCTTCAATCCTTACTATCACAAGGTTTGCTCAGCCAGGCAGTCCTGGTTTCAAATGCATTCAAAAGTGTTCCATGTGTTTAGTGTTTATTCCATAGCTGGAATAGCTAATAAAACAGTAGTGTTCGGCAGTGGTGGCTTTTTCTTTTCAAGTAGCCATCCAAATGCTTTCCTTCCCTTTCCTTTTTTTGTGCCTAAGTATGGATTTAGTTATTACCTTAAATTACAAATATTAAGTTTGTGTGAGTTCATTGGTTTTCTTCAAGTGAAAAGTCAAGGCCTTTGTCAGTGTGACTGAGGAAAAGTATGTGGTTCACAGAGGCATGAAAAAGACAAGTAGAGAAAGGAAAGAATTTCCACTCCTCCTGAAATATGAAGGTTCTTCCTCCCCACCCCAAACCACAGCTTTATGTTAATTAAAAAGAGGTACAGAAAACAAACTTTTTCAATTTTTTATCATCAGCAACCTTTCTGTTTTTGCACAGATTAGTAAAGGTCTACTGAGAAGACCTCTTTGACAGAAATTAGACACGGATTACATGTAGGAGCAGTTCACATGATAAATCTTAAAGTTGTAGTTACTTCCAATAAAGAAGTGGTGACAAGGTTACTGTTCTCAGTGGCTCTTTAGTCAGCACAGTCATTGTGGGATGGCTTCTGGTACAAGTCTTAACCGAACACCTGAAGAGTCTGCCTCTAAGTTTGTGTGCATGTGTTGAGAAATCTTTCCCAAAGACAAACTGGACAAGCTTATTTTTGCCCCTCCCTGCCTTTTTTTTTTCCTCTCCAGACCTATTTTGGGATGGATGTTTCTGCTGTGGAGGATCCTGTTCAGAGAAGAGCCCTTGAAACAATGATAAAAACATATGGGCAAACACCTCGCCAGCTGTTCCATGCAGCACATGTCAGCAGACCTGGATCCAGGCTTATCATGGAAGGAGAACTTCCTGCTGCCATGGGATTACTAGTGCAGTTTGCTTTCAGAGAAACCAGAGAACACACTAAAGAAATAATATATCCAGTACGTCATTTTGATTTGCATGATGGTTTAATTAACATTCATATGCTGTAATTATTGTACCCTTATGTTTACATTTTCCTTCCTAAAACTGCAACTTACTACCCATATTGTACTGTAAATAAAATACACAAAATTAGTAAAGTGATAGTGAAAATTATTTTCATGCATTTGTGATATACTTATTGCCAAAATAAGATAGATCTGAATTTATCTTGGTTATAGCAAATAGGCATTGGAAAGCATTTCACTTAACCAATTTTATGCTTTCAATGATGAATTCCGGAATCTGTGTGCAAACATATAGTAGGTAAACACATACTATGCTTTCCTCCGTCCTTAACTTTTTCATTGACTGTAGGACAGTTCAACTTTCTTCACTTCAAACACTTGTTTTCCCTAAAGTCCAGTGAGAAACTGAATGCTTGCATTTAAAGAAATCAGTATTTTTCACTAAACTACCTGAACTACAAGCTTGCTATCTCAGACCTCAAAGAAGTGGGAGAACTCTCTTAAAGCTAATAGTTTAGCTGATGATACTACAGTGCTTCATACTTGTCTTTCTAGTATTTTTAGAATACTTCAGCAGTCCTTACCATGTGTTTGCTTGCAGGAATGTGATACGAATGATTCTCCCTTACTAATGAAATACATTTTTCTGAAAACTTTTTACCACCTTTTAATTTGAACCTTATTTGTGCTTGTTTTAGAGTCCATTACCATGGATAAAAGGCTTGAAGTGGGGAGAATACGTTGGTTCCCCAAGTGCTCCAGATCCTGTTGTCTGCTTTAGCCAACCACATGGAGAAAGGTTTGGCTCTCTCCAGGCTTTACCAACTAAAGCTATCTGCGGTTTGTCCCGCAAGTTTTGCCTTTTGATGATATATAGCAAGGAGCAAGGTATGAATTTGTGCTTATTCTCTACATGCACAATACATGTGGAAATGAGCCCCCCCCAAAATTAAATCTAATGCTACTGTTATTCTTCAGCAAACTTCCCAAATTTAGTCACTTTTGCCAAAGATTGATTTATAAGTCCAGTAACAGCTTCCACATGTGTGGTATCTTTCCTGGACGGTAGATTTTACTTGTAATTTTCAAAATGACGTAGAGGAATCCTGTAATTAAGTTGATATTTTTCATTAAAGTGACTGAAGCATGAGGATTTAACTTTAGAACTTGCCGGCAGATTCAGTCCCAGAAGAACTGAAGAACAGATGAAAAGAACATGTGGCAACAGAAAGGAGAATTAAGGGAACGGTTTTTAGAGGCAGAGAATGAGGAAGGTTATCAGTAGAAAGCAGAGGTGAAAGGATCTTCTGCTTTCAGATAAACTCCTCGGAGGGATTCTTATTGATAATGTACAAACAGGTTGTCATACTCTTCTTTTGTTTTTTGTAACGTGTGCTAGTGAAGGTTTTAAAAAAATAAATGGCTTCACATTTAGTCAACAAAAATAAGTAACATTCTCCTTGAAGTTATGAACAATCATTTCTCTAGCTGGGAAGTATTGTCAGCCTCTTCCCCTTTTCTCCACTCCCAATAGATGCAACATTTCTTCAAAAAAGCTTTGTCCAGGTTGCAGACTGTATTTGGAGAACGCTGAATGTTTACATAATCTCTGAAAACTATGTTTGTTTATAATACATTACAGATTAAGCCATAGCCTAACAGAAAGTATCTTATTTTGAAACTCTGGTGTTTTTTATATTCTAGCTTGTGGTAAAACATGGACCTGAGATTTTTCTTGTTGACTATCAAAGTGACCAACTCTTTGGTTGCATATGTGACACAATATTATATGCCTCCCTTCAGGTGTGAGAAGCATGCACAGTACTGATATTCAGTGGTCAGCTATCCTGAGCTGGGGATATGCCGATAACATTTTACGACTGAAAAGCAAGCAAAGTGAACCTCCAGTAAATTTTATACAGAGTTCACAGTTCCATCAGGTAAAAAAATCAGTTTCTTGGTCTTCAATTTAATATTGCTAGTTTAAGTGGTGGCCTGACTTGGCAGCAGGTACTCTTGCTTTCATTTTTCTTGGAGATGAGCATCAAACACAACTGTTTAATCTGTTTGATTCTCCTTTGGAATGTGTCCCTTACTGCTCCAGTGTATCTCGTTCCTGGATGTGTTCCTGTACTAGGTAGAGATCCCTTTTGAATCCATTTGATTTTTGTAGCTTTTCCCTCCTATGGAATATTGGTGTGGATTTATAAAAGCTAAAGTTCTGGGCCAAGAAAAATTAATGCAGGAAAAAATTATAGATGCCTCACATTAGAAGCAGAACTCCACTATAGTTTAGGATTCCTCTGAAAAAGATTGTCTAAAAGATTGTTAGGGAACACTGCATAATCTCCGTTGCGCTCCAATGGTTGGTGAGATTCTACTGAAAAGGTTTTGGCTGATGATGTGGCTGTAGATCTAGAAGTCTGCAGTAGTTCACTGCTCTTTAGCTGTGAATTCTGGGCTACACAGAATTTCCCTCTTTACTTTGTTTCTGAAGTAATAACAAATATGACCTAGAGCAGGTATATTTTAACTCTTGGATTTCTTTAGTTTAGGTATTTTACATGGCTTTTCTTAGGATAATCAATAAAGAATCAGTTTGACCAAATGCTATGGCATAATGAAAATAGCAGTTAGAATAGTTTCTGTTCTAAATTTTTCTGGCTTTGTTTTGTCTTTCCAAGGTAACAAGTTGTGCTTGGGTGCCAGACAGTTGTCAGCTGTTCACAGGTAGTAAATCTGGTGTCATCACAGCATATATGAACAGATTCACTAGCAATACGGTAAGTTCCATTGGATAGGATTTATGTTTAAGGATTTAGCTATATTCACTATTACAGTCTTTTTTTAAACAGGAAAAGTGAGAAAAGGGGAATATGTTATATTCAGGACAATTGGTAAAAAGATCAAGTACTTGTTTAGTATTTATTTTTGAAGGATCCTCTTTGACATTGTTAAATAGCTTTATCTCAGCATGTTTATTTGTGGGTTTTTCTTAAGCTGTTGTTCACATACTGCTAGCCTTCAGTCAGCCCTCATCATCTGGGTGCATAACTGATTACACATACAGCTTTGACTGTATTCAGGCTAGGGCTTGGAATTGAAGTTCTCTGGCACAATGAAGGTCCCTACATTAAGGAGTAACTTTTTCTGTGAAGGAGACAGAGCCTTTCAAAGCCTTAACTGAAACTGGAATGCATTTCCCCAAAGTAAACAACATTTCAAATGCAGAAGGCACTTACACTACAGAGAGCCAGGATGAAATCTCAGACAGTGTATATATTAACCACTGAGCCTCTTCACTTTGTCATATTCCCCAAGGGGAAAAGCTGAGGAGGGAAGGGAGAAAAGTAACTTGCATTACTTAATGCATTAGTGGAAGACACTGAGATACTAGTAGAAATCACCCTGATACTATGTGGTAATAAGCATGGTATGAAAGCATAAATAGAACTTGAAATTCATCTTCTGGTTCAGACTGAGTTTCTAGGCTTCTGTCTGACTTTCTCCAGGAGTAACTTCTACTCCTCATAGTTTTAACAAAGAGTTTGCAACTTTCTTGACAGGTCATTTTAGATGTGTCTATGGGATTACGCATAGCTACAACTAAACTAAACTGATTTCTCAAATTTAGCTTGATGCAGATACAGGTATTGTACTCCTTGATGCTCTTGAATCACTCCATTAGCATGGGCTAGAGGGAACCTTGGTATGATCTGCTATGCCTACCCAGTTTCCTGTTTTCAACAGTGGCAAACGGCAGATGCTTAGACTGGGAAGAGCACAAATATGCAGTGATTTCTTCCTTGGCTTTCTTCCAGTTTGTGGTGATCTGCCACTCAGACTTCCTGAGCTCAGCAGCACTCAGTTTAAAAAATGAAGTAGAGCTTGCAGCCTGCAAGCTTCAGTCAGTTGGATCTTAAGTCAGGCACCTTAACTGCTCACCAGAATAGTGAACTTGTAAATAACCTGTACTGAGACTTGGATTCCAGTTAAAATTGAGGTACTAAAATAGAAATTCAATATACTTGCCTTCTGTAATTCTAAAAAGAAACTCTAGTGGTGGGGTTATGATTCTTAAGTTCCCTGCATTTCCTAGAAACAAGTGATTTTTGTTCAGCTGCACAGGTGTTGTCTTTGAGACCATCTTTGCTGAATTTCTCAGTGCTGACAGTTTTACATGCCCCGGGCAGACTGACCTTGTGCCAATTCTGTAGCTCCTGTTGTTGAGTCAGTTACCCAAGTCAGGGCTGCAGGGAATGCAAATGTGTTTCCTAGCATCTGTTCTGTATGCATCTTGTCAGCAGTTCAGTGATAAAGTGAACAGTCTGTTATAATGCAGTACTTGAAACACGAATATTTTGCCCTGTTTCACATTTATGTAAATTCAATGCATAGGCATAAAACAGATACCGTGTTGTTAATTGGATATGGGAATTCAAAGGCATGCTGTCAGAATTCAAAAATACCTCCATGTTGTACTTCAGGTGCTCTGTTTTTCCTAGCCTTTGTTTAAGATGGTCAAAAAACTAATGAAGTACTACTTTGAAACTGTGATCTATCTTGACAATAAGTCATACCTTCATGAAAACCTCAGCCAGAAAGAGAGCACTTTAATGATCTGTTTGAGTAAAACTGGGCAGTGATCATTTAAGTTCTCCACTCAAGTGCTGTAGGCAATCATTTGGGGTAACCAGCAGAAAGAACTGCTATTTAAAGGTAGATACATACCTGCATGTTTTTCCACATCTAAATACTGTTTTAGTGGTTGTCATCTAAAAGCAAGTCGGAAGTAAACAGTGGATGGTGTTTTAGGCATGAGGTAATTATTTCATAATTTATTAGACCTTAATACAGTTGGTGCTAAAATTGCAGCTTGTCTCATTACAATATTATTACAATAACCCAGTGAAGAATCAGTAAACCATTGCTGTTAGTACTATAGAGAGAAGCTGCTAAAGGTGAATCCTGCTTTCAGTTCAAGTGTTGAAATGCAGATCAACAGCAAACACTTAAAGGAGATGGGAGGAGGACAGTAAAAAGGTTATCAAAATCAGTTTTTCTTCAGAAAATCAGAAGTCTTGATTGCTGCTGTTATAGAAAAAATTGGTATAATTTTTTTCTCTAAACTGAGCAAGGATTAAAGAAGGATCTGCATATGTGAGATACCACACTGTTCTGAGAATGACAACTGAATGCTTTCATAAGTGTGTCTTACTTGGATGAGATGCTCAGTAGCAAGAGCAAAATAGCTGGTCTTCCTGTTGTCAAAAAGTGTATTGACTTTTGCATTATTACATAGATTACATTGTCCCTTTTAGTGCAGAAAGACATGTAAATTTTTCTACAAACTAAGAGTTAAGCATATGTATATCTTTATCTTGTCAGTTTTTACTTTCAAGCTTTTTGTAGACCTACTATATGCATCCTGTACCCTCATACAAAAAAGCAGACAATGTGCTCTGACACATGTGAGGACACAAGCAGAAAAATGTTCCTTTCTTTTACAAAGATTATTCTAATCTCTATACAGCAAGTGTCTTAATTAAAGCATTAGTATTCTGATTAAGCAGCTCCTTCAACTTAGCCATTTTTCAGAAAGTCTGAATCATTTCAAATGATATAAATTGAATAAGAAGTGTTATTTGGGGTTAAATTTGCTGCTTTAATTTTTATCTAGCAGTTTCTGTATTTAAACTTGACTTCCTGCATATTTTTCCAACTTGGTATCACTGAAGGACTTGGCACCAACTTGAGGAATTCCCAGTAATTTACTGAACACAGTCATAACTGCTGAGCTGGGTTTTCTTTCTATGTTTCCAAGTGCTTCCTCTAGATGCTAAAATAGAGGACTGTCATTTTGTTGTCATGTGGAAATAGCAGTCTTGCAGAAAACACATCAGCTGATTTCAAGGTGTGTAATTGAGAAAGTAGTACAATAGTTCTTCATTTCGATTCATTGGACCACATCAAAATGTTTGCTTAGCCTAAAGCACTGGAAGCAAAAAGCTGAACGTTAATTATATGTATGGCTTATCACATTATAAAGCATTAAACATAATAAAGCATTAACAACATTGCTAAACTGATGACATGAAAAGCACTGGGAACTATTTTTTGAAATCTAAGAATTAAACTTGTCCCTAGGCTTATCCTTTTCAGAAAAAAGACATTAATTTTCCTTTTCATGAGAGTTCATGTTTTATCTTGCTGTTTTTCAGCCTTCAGAGATAGAAATGGAGTCGCAAGTCCATCTGTATGGTCACACAGCAGAAATAACAAGCTTGTTTGTGTGCAAACCATACAGTATAATGATAAGCGTCAGCAAAGATGGAACCTGCATCATATGGGATTTGAACAGGTACAAGTATATATGTAACTTTTTCCAATGGCTTTCTTTTAAATACCTGTTTTCCAACTTTTGGGTATCTTTACCCTTTTAACGTTAACCGAATTTGTTCCGTGTATATCTTAATGTGAAGTCAAACTCTTACTGTTTTTTCCCATGAAGGGTGCTGAAATTCTAGAATGAATATGAAAAATACCATCATCGTGTAAAAATGTTGATTGAAATTAATATAACTCTTAAATATTTTCCTCAAATAACCTTTTCTGTGTTTGAGTCTGAACTTTAAGCTTGTTCTCTTTATTTTCTTCAGGCTGTGCTATGTCCAGAGTCTGGCTGGACACAAGAGTCCTGTGACCGCAGTTTCAGCTAGCGAAACAACTGGTGATATTGCAACAGTTTGTGATTCAGGTATATTTGGCAGTCGAGAAAGCTGTTTTGACTTGCAGACCAAATAAATCATGAGACTTGCTATTAAATTAGTTACTGAGCGTGTGTTAATCATCTGAGGATGCATTTGGTCAAATAGGAGTGCTCTTTTTTTTTAACATAGTAACATATAAATTTCTCCAGAAATGTTTAGACAGGTGTTTGAGTAAAATGTAGAGATAGAAAAGGTAATAACTTGATCTCTTATAAAAAGACTTGAAATTTCAACAGATTCCTGGGAGACCTAAATTTTGTGAAGTTGGCTGCTTTCATTTTAACAGAGATTTGTTGCCAAAGGTACAGTTCTTCAGGGGAGTACAGTGTATTACAGAGCAACGGAATTTTTGTTGTTCACTCTGTCACTAAATGCTTTCATATTCGCAGAAGCAAACATAGATCCTCCCCCATCTTATTTTAAAGGATGTTTTTGTAATATCTTGTTTTCCACATAGTACTGTTCCTGGACGAGAGCATTAAGACCTATCTGAGCAGTGGGTTTTTGAGTATTTCATAAATCAGGATGCTCATTGACTTGAAGGTTGACTGTGTGCTACAAGACTGTCTATCAGTAAAGCAGGGCCAAGTCAGAGTCCTCACACCATTTTGGTGTTTATAAGGATACCTGCGTGTATTGTGTTAACTTGAGACGGGGGGGCGGAGTAGGCTCCATCTAAATGACAGAATATTGTTCCATTGATCCAAGGAGGTACAAAATAAGAAGGAAGAGAGCTTAACTTTGTTTATCCATATTGTTAGAAGACAGTTATTGACCCAATTCTTGCTTTTTGAGCCAATTTTCTTTCTCTTTTGCCTTGAGTAAGATAGGTCTTACATACTGAAGTATCTTTTAGCTACCTTTTCTTAGTGGCTCCATAGACTGAAGTCTATGGAGTCCTCCATAGACTGAACTGAAACTAATACTGTTCCAAATCAGGGCAGGGGGTTGGGGAGCAAAATAGCACAGTCTGTAGTATTAAAGGACAAGAGAAAATTTTTCTGGCAGTTTCAGAAACCTAATATTTAGGTTTTAAACTGACATAGAGACTTTCAACTCCATTTCTGTAGCTCACAAACCATTTTTTTTTTTCTGGAAAAGCTGTATTCTTCTTTAATTGGCAAGGGACATGAGTTTCAATGCCTTTTAAGACAAAGCAGTAGCTGGGTTATTAGTTCTTTGATAGAATCAAATAATCCCAGATAACCAGGTAAGAGAACTGTGCTTGCTACTTTTAAGTATTTTACTTAAAATGCAAGCCAGGATACAAGAACAAGCTGTTTAAAGTAGATAGTATGAATTCTCTCTTAGTGCTTCCCTGTTAGTACATGAAAATTTGTCATTAAAAGTAAATTCATATAGCATTTTGTAAGTACAATGTTCCATAAATATGAAATGATGTCTTCTAAATGACTGCAGTGGCTTGGTGGTTTGCATGCTCCCTGTCACAGAAGGAGGGAAGAGGTAATTGTTTACTGTAGCACACATCACTCTGAGTCATTTAAACCTTCCAATCTTTCAAGAAGTTGAATTCTTTAACACTTAAAGATTCTGTTGCATAGACCTAGCTGTGGTCTAGCTTTATTTTTTAATACTCCCATGCTATGTTCTGTTGCAGTTGGAGGGGGTAGTGATTTGAGACTTTGGACAGTTAATGGTGATCTCGTGGGACATGTACACTGCAGGGAAAGTATTTGCTCTGTTGCTTTCTCTAACCAGCCTGAAGGAGTGTCTGTCAACGTGATTGCAGGGGGGCTTGAAAATGGAGTTGTAAGGTAAGCATTTGAAACTTTTATTTATTAAAATGCTTTATAACTTCGGCTCACAGTTTGAGAGCATGTAGCCAAACATCATGCTGATATTTGGCTTTAAAGAAGGTGGACAAGCTGTTGTTCAGTTTCCAATCTTAGTAGTTGCTAAATAGGTTATGTTTATCCCTGAAATATTTGTGACATTAAATGTGAAGAAAAATTACTCGTTCTTTCAGACTGTGGAGTACATGGGACTTGAAGCCAGTACGAGAAATTACATTTTCGAAGTCAGCCAAACCTATTGTAAGGTAAAAAGATTTTAAGTATACAGTAAATGGATTTTTCTCTTTGGAAAAAGAAAACAAAACCACAACAAAATAGCCTTGAGTGTTGAACGTGGATTTGACATGCGAACAGGAGATAAACACCCATGTCTAAAGAGAGCAATGCAATCCTACTAATTATTCATGAAAGCAAAATGAGCACAAGTGTACTGTATTTGTAATGACAGTAATAACTAGGTTCTGCTGCTGGCAGATAGAAATTAGCAGGATTCCCTTGAGAACTGAACAATAACTACTCTTCGTATTCTTAAGTTTAATATTTTTTCCCAGAATCTGTGTAAAAATCATGAGATAATCTTAACTTTGTCAGACTCAGAGTTTTTCCTCCCTCAGAAATAAATGAAAACACTGCATTTTCCCTGACCATTTTTTTTGCTGATGCTGGAGGGAAACGGTGGAGAAGGGAATAAAGGAAACTCAGGGGGACCTGGAAGCTGCCATTTTGGAGTGCTTGTGTAATTTTCTCTGAGTCCCCTTGATGATTTATAGAGGCAGAAATATTCTCATGCCAAAGTGTTTTCAGAACACAGTCAAAAGATTGAGTCTTTGATATCCCCAGTGGTACAGTAGTCTGCGCAGAGGTCTTAGTTATGCCAAAATGTTATCATCTTAATGTTAGCATAGTAACAAATCACTCTGAAAAATTTTGTTTTGACCATTGCTGAAATATTTAAAACCCAAACCACTAATCGCCACTTTTTAGAAATGAAAAACATTGTCTGATAGCAGTTATTGTCTTTCTGTTACCTCCTTTAAGAAGCATATTTCACAAAGCTTGTTGATAATGATTTAGTAGCTATTGAATAATTTAAAAATTCCTGCTAAAATGAGACAGAAAATGGATGCTGACCTTCATGCTCTCTAACATTACCCGTGGCATGACTGAAGGGCTTTACTACCGTTACAGCTGAAGAAATACCCGGCTGAACAAAAGTCCTGTGCTGTGCCATGAAATCTGATGGATTTAGTTTCTGCCTTTGTCAGCAAGCAAGTTCAGGGAGCACTGAGTTCTGTTGCTGAAAAGCTTTCCTTTCAGGAGTAGAAGGGGTAGCCCAGGGAGAGAGTAGGATGCTGCTCTGATCCTACCCTTTTCTTTGACACTGCAAGGAAATGAGTACTAAACTGCATGGCATGTTGAAGTGCTGGACAAAGCTGTAGTTCAGCCTGTTTGGTTACAAAAATGAATAAGCAGGTATATGCAAACATATTACTATGTTAATGTACTCACTGGGTCTCCCCTGAGAGCTAATCTTTGTTGGCTATACTGTTACGGGGTTTTAATGTCTTCTAGCATTTTAAATAACTAAATCTGATATAAAAATAGATTGTCTTCTTGTTTTTCAGCCTTACATTTTCCTGTGATGGTCATCACTTGTTCACAGCTAATAGCGATGGAAATGTTATAGCTTGGTGTCGCAAGGACCAGCAGCGCTTGAAGTTACCCATGTTCTTTTCATTCCTTAGCAGCTATGCAGCTGGGTGATGACTATTTTTGCTGCTAATTCATGTTTCTGATGCACTTTAAATCCAAAATAGATTATAGAATCTCTTATTTAACTGGATTTTGAAGTAGTTTGAATGTCTCTAGAATGACTGAATAGATTTTTTTAAAAAAGAGCAGTCTAAGGTGGTTGTAAAATTGCATATGTGCATGCACAAACTTGAAGCATATCCAGGTCACCAGGAAGCTCTGGTCATATACTCCAATACCAGCAAAGTGACTCATAAATGCTCTAACATACAAGTCAAAATGCTGCAATATAAAACATAATAGCATTTTTTTAAATCACTTCTTGGACAGAAGTATTTAAAAAAATTGATTGATAATGCTTATTCCCCCTCTTATGTTGTAAAATATCGGCAGCGTAAAGTTCTGTAAATATCTATTAAAATGTCAGCATACGTATATCTGATTGATTGAGCGTGGTATAGTTAGCTCTGGGATAAGCAACCCAAAACTTAAAAATCCAAGACCACTTAAAATTGCTTTTTTTGAGAAGCAAAGAAGTTAGTAGGTGCTTTTTGCACCACCTTATGGTATTGTAATGCTAAAAATTGGATTTCTGTTATCTTTATATTTGTAATTTTTGCTGTCTTCTCTGTTAGTCTAAGAGTCTTTACAACAGGCAAAAATAAAATATTTGTCTTAGTGATGGGCAGACACCTCATGGCATCGTGAAGCAATAGTTAGATCACATTTTGGTTTTGTTTTTCAATGTAGTGTTAACTCCCTAACTTTGTAACACCTAGCTATTGCAATTCTGTTGCAGAATATATATTATATACACACACAGCTTATCTTCCAGAGCGAAAAGGTGTTAAAGGCGGCACAGATGTGCTCCTGTTCTAATGTCATTGAAGTTCAGTACACTGTAAAATGTTTGAATCTAACTGCTTGAATAGTCAATGTTCATAGGCATCAGATGATTTGGAAGAGTTTACACAGATACACTGTGCAAATATGTTATTTATTCCTAGGTGCTCTTTTTTGAGGGGGGGGAAAAAGCCTCCATTGTGAAAGGCTTAACAAATTTGAATTCTTAGGCCAGATCAAAAATTAACATTTCAGTTGATGGATTTGAAGACCTCTAAATCTGACACCATGAATGAGTGCCTACTAGTCATGCAAATGGTAAAACAAGAATGCTACGCAGGTCGATGTGGTTACATTTTTCTCTAAATTGCTTTGCTTTTTCATCCTTGACATGTTCTGCTGTTGCCATACAGATGAACTGCTGTGTCTTCTCATGTTTAAGGTTCATCTGCCTTCAAAACACTGTATATGAAATTGTCAAGTTGTGATGAAGATGACATACACACAAGAAATTTTTACACTTCTTTTGAAAATTCCAAACAGTCTTCAGAAATTCTTGCAACTTCCTGATTGAAGAACTTTTCAAACCGGAAAAACTTACGAAAAATATTCTCATAGTCCACGACACAAAGGCTGATCTCTGGTTCAATTAAGCAAGTGGCTACATACTGTATGAATGGAATTTTAAACTGCCTATATTGTAGCAGCATTATATGGGATGGCTTTAGTCATGTTTTTCACTGTCTAAATGTTAACGTAAGGTCCAAATACAGACTGAAAAGCTTCCTGGCTCATGTTGAAGTGATGTGCTTTGTTTAAGAGAAAAAATACAAATATTGTGGTTTTGGGGTGCTTTTGTGCTCCCTGGTTTGGGGTGTTGCTCACAAAGGCTTATTTTTATAAAGTAGAATTCCACTTGTTGCAACAATACAACAGAATATTGTTACAAATCAATATGCAAAATTGCTGGCCTTGTAAAGAGTGCAATATTATATATTTTTATGTAAAAGTAAAAATGGTTTTTTGAAGCAAGGAATATTTATTCAGCTTAACATTCTGGAACTATTAAAATAACATTGCAATAGTATCTGTGCATGATGTACTGAAATTTCCTGTAAATGTCACATTCCACACTGTCTTTGTATATACACTGTCACATTGTTGGGTAATAAACAGATCTTTGTACCAAATCATTTGAGATGATTAGAAACATGTTTTTGGCTTAGTTCTACCTCTCTTCTTTTAGGGATCTTGCACACCTTGCTCCAGATCAATTTCTGCTTGTTCTCATGTCTCTCATATTTTAAAAATCATGAAGTGGGGAAGTTCTGTTTATGGACTACATGATGTAGTCCATAAACTGAATGGCGGGGTGTAAGATCGGAAGTGGGAAACCCTAGGCGTATCACTTTGCATGTGTGTGCATGTATCCTTCCTTCCCATAGGATTGTGTGACTACAATTCGCATGAAGTGACGGCTCTTGAAGCGGAGACATTCCCCTTCCTCCCAGCTGCCTCTTCCCTGAAAACCTGACTGAGCTAAGGAAAGGCAGAAAAGCAATTCCTCTCTGGATTCTCTGAGGGAAGGAAGAAAAAGGTGCTGGGTGGAGATGGGGAGACTGGGGTCTCTGGGAGGCATCTGACAGAGGCTGCAAGGCTCTTCCTGTTGGAAGCCAGGGTTTGGGAGAGGTTCATGTGGCAAGGCCTATCTATCTGATACCACTTGCATTCCCAGAGAAAATTAAAAAAATCCAGATTCTCTAACGGAATTGAATAAAGCCCATATAAGCCTCACTAGGGGCTAGTTCATGTAGATGCAAGGAATAGAAATGCTAGCTGTTGCAGGTGTTGCATTCCAAGCCTATAGGCCAACTCTGGTAGGAGACTCCTGGTTGTGGTGGAATGTATGAGTTTGCAGATTAAAAAAAACATATCTATACAATATGACAAAAATACATTTTAAAACAGCCCTTTCCCCCCTTATATTTTAGCTTAAAGAATAAAATTGTTAGAATCCAGTTGTAAAAATATTGTGTAAATCAGTGACAACTGTCTGATTATTTGAACCATCTAGCATGTGGTTTGTCTAATGGCATGTAAATCTTTTGTCTGGTAAATAGAGCCTTTTGTAGAACAATGATGCAATTACATGTGAATGAAACAGCAGCAGCATGGGCCAGCTAAGTTTCCGATCAGTTTCTGGAACTCTAGTTAAGGTAAGCTTATGAACTTACCTATTTATATCAGTAATGTTTACGTTCTTCCTGCTGCATTTCCTTCTCCCAAGCCACCACCCTAAAAGCCATTGACTCAGTCTTTGAAGAGGCAGCCTTCCTCTAAAGCACCGTTAAAAACGGGGCTCTTCCATGTTCTCTTTCATATAGAAAATAATGTGACTTGGAAATGCTTCTGCTCTGCTAAGATGGAATGAGAAAAAGTGCTGACAGCAGGGTAAGGGAAAAGGGTGACAAATGTATGTCTCTCCAGAGGGAACAGCCACCTTAGGGGAGAGCAAAATAAATGAGATTGCGGTGATGGTACTCCTGCCAACATGTTAATTATTGGGGCAGACAAATTTTTCAGTTAAAAACATTAATTGGCACTTTAACTGCTGCTGACCTTTATGGTTGACTCTCAAATTTGTAGTGGGGAAGTATATAAAACCCAATCTATAAAGCTGAATTGTTTTATTCTGATGTACTAGCCTGGACAAGGTGAGTCTTAGTGGCCCCTTTGCCACAGTGGTTCCTTTCTTCACAGTGGGCTTTTTTTTTTTTTTTTTTTTTTTTACTTCGTCCTTCCTTTGTTCGGCATGAGGAAGGGACAGGCAGTATGGGCTCTTACCCAAAAACCCTGTGTCGTACAGGCTTTGCCTGTTCGATGTTTTAGAAATACCTGGATGACTGTTTGATCCCTAGTGTCTGCTGGAATGGGGGAAGTAGACGGCTGCAGCAGTAAAAAGGAGACGAGCGCTCGCCAGCACGCTGTTGCAGGTGCCGCTGCCCGGAACGGAGGAAGGTAAAGCTCGAAGGCGGGACAGGACGGCGCGGGGTGCGGAGCTGTGCCCGCGCCTCAATTTCACTCACGGCCGGGGCCGGTTCCCCGCTCTGTGCTCTCCGGGCGGCTGACAGCCGCGGGCCGTTAACGGCGGCGCGCGGAGGGCCGCTAGCGCGGTCGCCGCCTCGGTCGAGGGGCGGGGGCCGCGCCGCGGGAGGCGCGAGGGCGGTGGCAGCCGTTGGTCGCGGCCGCCCCGCCCCGCCCGTCAGCGCCGGCCGCGCCATGTGCCGCCGCCGGGCGCCGAGCTGGGCTGCCAGCAGTCTCCCTCCCCGTCTGCCTGCCGCCGCTCCCGCACGGTGAGTGCCCCGGCGGCGCCGGGCGAGATCCCGCTGCTGCGCGGGAGGCAGGAGAAGGTGCAGGGTGGGGCGAGGCGGGATGAGGGCGGTTGAACGGGCGGCGTGAGCGCACGCCGCAGGGTAGGGCGGGGCGGCCGTGGCCGTGGCGGTGGCCGGGCGGGCGGGCTGGTAGGTAGCGGCGCTTCCACGCGGAGGTTTCTGCCTGGCCGCGACGGCTGTGGTGTCCTGGGAAACCCGCGGCTGCCTCCGCTCGCCCGGGGCGCGACCCGCGCTCCGCCGCCGGCTGCGCCGCTCCGCCCGGCAGCCCGGTTGGTCCCGTCGGCTGTTGGTAAACAACGCCGCTCTCAGCCGCCGGTGGCCGCGCGTTGTGGAGTTACCCGATTATCCGCAGAAGTGAGGCTCGGGCTTTGGGTTTTGCCGTTGTTGTCTTCGGGGGGGGGATCGTCCTTTTCCGGAAAACCTGCTTTGACCCCAGGTACCCCTTCCCGCGGGCGGTGATCTGGGTCTCTGCCCGGCGTGCTTATTCCTCTTCCTTCAGCTGGGTGGTGTGAAGACGCAAGAAAGTGGCTGCTTTTCCTGCTGACTGGTTCGCACTGATGGAGGAATAAATCTTACTGCCCAGCTGCTGCTGGTGGTAATTATTAATGTGCGGTGCTGTAAAATGCTGCACAGCAAAACGATTAAGGTAGCGCAGTGAGACAGAAAACTCGGAATAACAACTTGAAAAACGTTTCTGTCCTGCAGGTAATAAAGTGCCAAGCTTCTCAGAGGTGTTTTCTCTGTTTTATATGTTACAATTCAGTTCAAATACATTTTAAATAGGATTTAAGTGGAATAACCAAACTTCCCTATATATTTCTTTAAAAGGTCACAACTATCTTTTAAAGTTAGCCGAAGAGGTAAAATAGTAGGTAGGTCTCATCTTTCTGTCTCAGACTTTCTGGATCTCTGGTGGTTTGCTGGACTGTATGTGCACATAAAATGTGTGTTGATGATAAATGCATTGCATAAAAACATTGTCCTTGTGAAATGTCACATTAGTTCAGCCATTGTTTCGTTAGATTTTTAAATGTTGAGAAGCGAGGTGATACTTTTGGATAAGAGATTTGGGCGTGGTGGCAGGAATTTTTGGAACTTGACAGTTGGACTGGGTATAGTACCTACGTTAGACAAAAACTGAGCTGTTGAAGTTTGGCTGTTTTGCAGTTACATGATCAGCAGTTATTTTTGAAGTCACCATATTTATGGAATGAAAATTATATTCTCTCCTTACCATGAACAATAGCCTTGCCTTTAATCTAAACATTTCTGCTTGTACTGCTAAGCCTCTCCTTAGTGGATGGAGTATGAAATTGTAGTAATTTTCTATTATTTCTTCATACAGCCATGGGATAGAGAAAGCAAGCGGATTCCTTAGCCTTCCTCTCTGTTTAGAGAGCTATATCAGGTGCAGTAAATCTTGGAGTAAGAACTGAGATAGCAGGGGCAGTTGTTCCTATCCCTTTGTGCCCTGCAGATGAAGGGGAAATTGCCTCTGTCGTGTGGACAGTGATGCTAGCTCAGATAGCTAGCGCTCTTTGTGCAGGGGTATTTCTTAAGTTTCTCTTACCTAAATAGCAACTGTAGAACTTTTTCCCTTTTTCCCTTTTTCCCTTTTTCCCTTTTTCCCTTTTTCCCTTTTTCCCTTTTTCCCTTTTTCCCTTTTTCCCTTTTTCCCTTTTTCCCTTTTTCCCTTTTTCCCTTTTTCCCTTTTTTTTTTCCCTTTTTCCCCTGAAATTCCTTTGATATGCCATTTTGGCATCAAACAGCTGTGAGGCTATAAATTTTGCTGTTTATATTCTTGGTGTGTTTGCAAGTGGATAATGAAATGCGGGGATCTTTCCACAATTTAGAATGTGATTTACAGGTCATTATTCACGGATGATTCCCGCTGATGTCACTGGGACTTAGTTGTGTGCTTGGGTTAACTTTCATATTGCTCTGTGTGGTCCAAGAAGTACAGAGCTTGTGTGGAAGGTGTTCTTCAGAGTCGTGAACCCCAGGTTCTCTAGTCTAGTAGTTTCAGGTCTATCACTTTAGACTGCTGAAAGAAAATAGAAAGCAAAAATTGGGTTTAGGGCTTTTTCGATTGAATTCTACAGGTCACTCTTTTGGTATGGCGATTTAAGGTTGTACTTGGAAGTGGGGGGAAAATTGCAGTGCAGCTTTTCATCCCCATTGCTTGTAGAAATCCGTACTAAAGAGCTTGAAAATTATATTTTGCTTCTGTGTTACTCAAATTTTCAGACTTTTTCTGTATTTTACTAATGAGAATTTATAAAGTTCAGTAAATGTAGGTTGCACTCCTTACCCCTATGCAAGGTCAAGCTGTACCTGCAAATATTTATGCAACTCCCTGGGTTATCATAAGATAAGTTGGCCTTTGAAGTGCTGTTGGGTACCATCTAATCTATTCTAAAAGCAAATAAAGAAAAGTTGCTCTTCACGAGCATTTTTATGAGCCCTGGAGACTGAAATCTTTGGCACAAATGAGTTAACTGCACCCAGAAAAAGGATGAAGTTCCTGTGAGGTAAAAAACCCCAAAACCCCAGAAAATTCAGCTGGCTAGGAGGCTGTCACTACACAGCTTTCAGGAGCAATGCTTTAGGAAACGGCTGACTAGTATGGTGTGCCAGTCAGCAGAAACTACTTGGCTGAAAAAGGCCGTGTAGCTGCTGTTGCTATACTTTGTTAACACGATGAGCATTCCCCTTAAAGAAAAGAGTCACAGAGCCTAGGTTAATGAGCTCAGTGCGCTGCCTAATACACTGGATAAATGAGCTCCTGTACAATCTAGGTCCGCTGGCATGCATCAGTAACATGTAGACTGCATGTATTCTGATCACTAACATAGTTACTGTAACTACGGTGATTATCAGGACCTGTGTACATGTGTATCGATCTAACTTAATAGGGGGCTGCTGGAAAAACAACCAGGAATGAACATTAACGAACCCAGCTGAGTAATTTCCGGTTCAAGGCTTTTTAGGTAATTTAAAAGATGGGGAGAAGTTATTCCTTTTGAGCATCAAAAGAAGTGTGGCCAGCAGGTCGAGGGAGGTGATTCTGCCCCTCTACTCTGTGCTGGTGAGACCCCACCTGGAGTACTGCATCCAGCTCTGGAGTCCTCAGCACAGGCAAGGCATGGATCTGTTGGAGCGGGTCCAGAGGAGGGCCGCGAAAACGATCAGAGGGCTGGAGCACCTCTCCTATGAAGAAAGGCTGAGAGAGCTGGGGTTGTTCAGCCTGGAGAAGAGAAGGCTCTGGGGAGACCTTACTGCGGCTTTTCAGTACTTAAAGGGCGTCTATAAGAAAGATGGGGACAAACTTTTTAGTAGGGCCTGTTGCGATAGGACAAGGGGTAATGGTTTTAAACTAAAAGAGGGTAGATTTAGACTAGATATAAGGAAGAAATTTTTTACAATGAGGGTGGTGGAACGGGTTGCCCGGAGGGGTGGTAGATGCTCCATCCCTGGAAACGTTCAAGGTCAGGCTGGACGGGGCTCTGAGCAACCTGATCTAGTTGAAGATGTCGCTGTTCGTTACAGGGGAGTTGGAGTAGATGACCTATAGAGGTCCCTTCCAACCCAAACCGTTGTATGATTCTATGATTCTGTGATCCTGTAGGCTGCCCCCCAGATACAATACAAAGCTAGTTGTGCCTTCCCGGCGGTCTAAAGGCCTTGAGAATACTTGACTGTTTAAAAGGAGCTGTCTTAGGAGAGATCGTCGGAACCGTTTGTCAGGCTGCAGCTTCAAAGGAAACACTGAGAGAGATCCCATGAGAGGGTGTTTGAAGGAGGAGGCTTCCTCACATTCCAGGGGATGGTTGTTCAGGGAGAGGGTGTGTAATAGACTGTCTTGTTAAAATTTCTTTTCTCTCCAGAGCTTTATTTCTAAGCAACAATATTATTTCATTAAAGAAAATGCTTAAATAAAGCTTAAGGTTATTAAAGAATATCACAGGTCCTAAGGAGAGCAGAACCAGGTCTCAGCCAAAGCTTTGTCTGCAAAGAGGACCAGTTCATCGCAGCCTGGTTTGAAAGTGAGTACAATTCTCATTGTCAACATCACTTTGTATGTAATAGGGCCTTAATTGATGCCCAAATACGTACTGTATTTGCAGAGAGCAAGAGAAGGCAGTGGTATATGTAGCTTGGTAAGTGAAATGTGAAACAGGAGAAATCCCTCTTATAAAGTTCTGGAACCAGAACTGTCTGTATGAAAAAAAGAGATTAGATACTTAAATGGACGCTAAGCACTTCTAGAAATACGGTAGTTAAATATTTAAGTGCGTGTAAAGGCCGGGGTAGGAGCAGGATTTGGAACAGAACAAATGTTTGTGCTTTAAAGTATAAACAAGCCTCTTACTTGGGATAAGTGGATATTTTCTCCAGTGGCTGAAACACCTAGTGCCAGACTTTTTTCTTTTTTAAAGTTCTTTTTATGAAGCCTCTTATTCTGATTGTTTTCTGATATTGTGAAATAGTTTGCCAGAGAAGATACATATTTTCTTTTTTATATTTTTCCCCATTTGCTGTTTCAGAATATAGGTAAGGACATATTATTTTTATGGCATTGTTTTGGAAACATGATTTGGATTTTTTAAAGCATTTTTGTGCCTAATAGCCTTTTCAAAATTCCATTATGGTCTTAACTCAATCTCTTATTCAGTAGATACTTAAAAACTAGCTGGAAATACTAAAAACAGTGTTCTCACCAACTTCAATGCAGCCAGTGGTGGTTCAAATTGTCTAGCTCTAATGTTTATAACTTTTATGGTTTGCGTGAATGAATTGCCAGAAGAGCTTGGGAGATCTGGAATTCTCTGGAGTGTTCATGGAGTTTCAGTTGCTTAATTCAGTTTAATTTAAATGTATTATTCTAAGTTTCTAATTTGCCTCTGGACTTGGGCTGTGGCAAATGTAGAAATGGCTCTGTGACTTCATTTAGCTTTGACTTTTTTGGCTCTGCTCATTAGTAGTCAAGCTGTGGAGATGATAAAATTTAAATGATTCATACTTGTGGGGGTATCATTTTGTACACAAAGATAATGTGTTTGTTCTTATCTTTATGGATAGGTCAAGACTTAAAAGCTAGGCAGTTGAGTTGAACAAAAAGTCCAGAGATGAGCTGTAATTCAGAACCTCCTGCTCTTGTGAATGTCTCGTATCCTTTCCACATGTCCACTGCAAGTCAAAACACATCTGAAAATTGTTTGGAGGCTGTTGGTTGGTCGTGGGTTTTTGTACCGTACATAGCATTTTATGGAAAGCCAGCTCCTCCACATGTATTTAATCCTGTGCTTTGTGAGGAACATAAGTTAAAAGATTGTAAACAAAGACCAAGACAAAAAACCCCAACAGCCTACTGTGTTCTGACACGATTTTAGTTTGTCACAGTACATGCAAGGGGGAAACTTGTGTTCCATTCAAATGACACACACGTGTACAGAAAACCTGTTCTTGGTCTTGGCATATATTAAAGCTCTTGCTTTATTTGGCACAATTAATATATTTTAAGGTAGCATTTCCCCTGCCTAGACTTATACAAGTGCTGAAAAAGATTGTTTTGCTTCTCAAATTAGTGTTGAGCATGGTTCACCATTGTATTTGTATTCCACCATCCCATTTTACAGCACAGGTTACCGATTTTAGAAAGGAGAAAGAAATAGCTATCTTTGCCTTGTCTTTGAACATCTGTGTTTTGCGAAATCAAAGCAGTTAAAAAATTATTCCCCCATTCTTTTTGTGCTCTGGATCGTGTACTTCTATTGACTCTAACATGCTTAAGACATTGTATGTACAATTTTTTTTACAATAGCATTTCCTGTGTCCTACTTAATTTCCTGTTTGTATCTTATACCCCAGTGATTGGATCAGGTAAGCTGTTGAGGTTCAAGAAGGGAAATTTGTGTAGTAGTTCTGGGTGTTCACTTCTTGTCCAGAAATAAGCTGGAAGTATTCATTTTGAAAGACCTGAGCCTAAAACTCTTTTGACAGCAATACAAAATGTCTCCTTTTGTGTATTTTCTCCTGCGTCCCATCTGCTTCTCACACCCTATGTCCTTTGCATTGCCTAACTTTGTATTGGTTTCTAACACTCGGTGCTAGACTAATCTTGCTTCAGGTGGCACTTGTGGCATACCGCATAGACAGGACCATAGGCGAGTGTTTTGGCTGATCAGCACCTAGTCTTATCTAGGTAGTATAACCTATACCTAGGTATAACCTATACCTAGGTGGTATAACTAGTCCAGGACCTGCCTAGGTCGTCTGTATCCTATCTTATCTTTCTTTCCATGTGGGCTTAGCCCAACTTCCAATGACTTCAAAATAGTAACTGTTACTTGTGCTGGACCAGCGCTGCATAATGGTGTCAGCACGAGGTCTCCTAACATGCAGACCACCTAGGGCATATACGTTGTAAGTTTATTCAAGATTTGAGTGTAGTCATCTTGACTAATCTGGTAACAATGCTGAGGACTGCATGATAATAAGTTGACTTACTCTCAAGCCCTCAGGGAGTAGCAATACAAGAAAACCAAATGCTGACATACCTTAATTAGATGTCCCTTCCGAAGAGCTGCAGATCTCTTCAAAAGTAATGCATTCCTGTACTGTACTGGTTTTTAGTCATCTTTAGACTTCACTGGGGATGTGTAAGCAAAAAGTTGGAAACCACTGCATTATTTCTTCTTAATCTGTTAATTCATTTCTAAACTCCTTAAATCTATAGTCAGAATTTTGACTCATTCTCTGTCTTAAAATTTCTCTCTTTCTGATGCTTGGTGAGAGCAGTGTGGCATTCATTTCCAATGCGCACATTTCTGAACTTGTTTTCATGTTACTAGGTGTAACTGGGGTATGGAGCCAAACTGTGTAATGGCTGCAAGGTCTGTTTGTGAACAGCTGTTCTGCGTTGGCAGTCTGAACCAGGGCAACCATTTCTACTCTGAAATAATGGCCATGTACTCTGCGTTTGTGTGTTGTTTGCAGAATTCAGATTGAATACTGGCAATGGAGGACGCAAATAAGTAACGCAATAAGGTGCTGTTGAACAAGAGAACAGAAATACATGATGTCTGGTTTGTATTTGTGACCTACAGCCTGGCAGTGTCAATGTGGTGGGCGAGGATTGGTTAGATGTCAGATGACTGTCCTCTCACTGATGGCTGTATTTGTCTTTTTAAATTGTCTTTTTAAAATTTGTATTTTTAAATTGTCTCAACTTTGTCTCTTCTAGGAAAAACAAAATGAAGGAACTAGTGTCAAACAGTACAACCAATATATCTCAAGCCAGGAAAGCTGTGGAGCAATTAAAAATGGAAGCATACATGGATAGGATGAAGGTAAACTTAGATTTATTGTTGATATTTTGAATTCGTTCACTAGTTTGTGGTACAGCCTCCCTTTAATATTGCAGAAAGGCTCGATCAGCTGAAATCAAAAATCTGTGTTGAGCTATAAAACAATATTCAGTACTGTGAATTAGTTACGTACTAATTGCTTGGTTCTAGTGAAGCAATTCCCAAAGACTGGCTTCTAGTCTGCTTCTGTATGAGTGCCTTTTACATCTGTCAAAAGTGGTATTTTGTGAAATATTTAAAATCAGCTGGCAGATGCACAGGTGCTCTTCTTTGTCACCTGTAGCTGAATATAAGTGCAGCTCAGGTTTCTTGGTTCTTCTCCTTTAAGAACTGGAATAAGTCTTTAAGATATTGCAATACTTTTGAATAATGATGAGACAAGCTGAATTGCTTTGCTTTGTTTTGTTTTAGCACAGACATCATTGCACAAAAAATATGTATGATTGCAATGTTCAGTTATGATTCTTCACACTTGATAGCCTGTTGTATGTGAGGATTTGGTTTTATCATGCCTCTAAATGTATGCGGATTAAATATTTTAACTAAAGGCACTATTAAACAGAGGTTCTCAACATTTTAACCAGAAAAGCCTGTGGATTATTCTTGCCTGTCATTCTGCCTTCCACTAGGCTAAAATTTTGTGAATAAATCAAGGACCTAAAAACTAATAATGTCATAGAAAGTTTTAAGAAAGCAATGCTCATCTCTTTTGTGCTCTATCTGCCTCTGAAAATAGGGAGTAATTATTTGGATGAAAAATCCAGCCTCTACAAGTAAGAAGAGTTTAGAGATGGAAAGACTAGAAAAATGAATGCATTTAAATAATCAGTTTTTCTGCAAACAACTGTTACTGAGTTGTTACAAACTCTAACTGTTTGTAACTGAGGTTACAAACTCAGTAAGACACTTCAGAAATGTTTTACATTAAATTCTTCATGTAGTCTTAACGCAGTCTGTTTGTCCATCCATCCTGTGGGCTGAAATTCTGCATGTAGTCAGCATGGGGGCAATAGTATATAATTATGATTTTAAAATAGTATCAGATCATAAACTCACTAATTAGAAAGATAGTATTTATAATTCAGAAATATTAGTGCAATTCACATGAGTAGTCGATCTTGCTTATATGAAAATAGAAATTTCAGTTGCTCCATTTTGTTGCAGTTTTTAGCAATGTCTTGTAAGACCATTGAATTTGCAAAACTATGGTTTCTATCTTGTATAGTGTCTTGACAAATTCATCACATAATAGATGCCTGTTCACAGGGACAGGTATTTCTATTTCCTTCAGTAAGGGAAGGTCTGCCTTTTCAGTGTTCAATGGGGTTACTCCCCTGATTCAGGTCATATTGCAGCTGCACGAACAACAGAACTGACAAGAAGGAACGTGTGTGTGTGAGTGGCAGAGGAAAGCGTTGGAAAAATATGGCCCAGTTTACTGGAATTTGAAATTGTTGATACTTAGTAGATTGTCTTAAACTTGCTTTTATATAATCAGTGGTAACTTTCACATACCACATCATTAGCTCAGTTATGGAGATAGCTTCATTAGTTAGATGTGTAACATTCTTAATTACATATGTAAGAAAGACATAGGTTATTTTTATGGTTAGTTTAATTAAGAAGAACACAGTTATTAGCAAGTGTGGCAGACCTGAAAAACAGATAGCATGAAAGTGCAATTATTTCACCTTTCGAAACAGCTTGGGACCAAAAAGGCAGCAAAGAAAATCTGATGTGTTTCAGTATTCTGAGGGTTCCTATACTAATATAAACCAAATACAATTTGCAAAACGTTTATGTCTTGATTTCTAGAATTTCTTTGAACAAGTATATGAAGGATTGTGAGAAGAGGTTGGTTGGCTTTTTATTCCCTCAAGATAATGCTTTGGCTTTTAGTCTTGAAACAGTTAAGTATGTGTTCCAGTATGGCCAATTTTTACCAAGAGACTTTCCAGTGGTTTCAACAGGAGATTTTGAGTTCTCAGATCATAACTGTAAATGCAGAGAAATAAACTTACTTCCTTTTTTCTGATGTTTTGCGTCCGCTTAAACTAGTTAGACATTTTACAAAAGATCAGTGCTTTCCAAATAATTTAATTAAACACTGTTTTGCAAGTAGCTATAGCCAAGTGGTTATTCCCATAATAGACAAGACCACATTGTTAACATGAAAAAGTGCCTGCGTTATTGACTAGGGAAATCAGAAGTTCCAGCTGATTTTTCTACTACAGAGGCGCTTTGTTTTCCATGCACAGTAGCTGCTGTAACCAGCAAGAGTTGGGTCTGCCCAATTAAAATCTTGTAGTTAGAAGTATGTTGACAGTTGCCCATTCCCCGCTGTGTTCTGGATTTTTCAAGTGATTTAAAAATCAAGTCCTATAACCAGTCAGAGCAGCAAGCAGTGCAGTGTTTTGAGGTTCCACAAAGGCAACTCACTGTTGAGGTGTGAAAGAAACAGGACAACTTAAAAGGGGAGGATGAAGTTATTGGTGTATTAATCGGTAGTTGGAAGGAGTATTACTATGGTGGGTTTTTGTAAACTATAAGAATCCCAGAAGGATCGTAAATTGAACCTGCCTTACTTCCCTGCAGAAGGAACAGCTAGAATTATAATGGAGAAGTAAGTAGAAAGCAGGAGGTGCAGATTCCAAGCTGGGAAACGTCAAATGAAATCAGAGAAACAATGGCCTCATGACTAGTAGAATAATGCATCTTCCAAAGATGCTAGCAGTAAAGTTGAGAAAGCAAAGATAATATTGGTGCTTTATCAGAGTTGTCCCCAGAATAAAGCACTATTTAATCTTCTCTTTGCAAGCGGAAAAGCAAGAAGGAGTGCTCTGACATTTAAGAATCTTGGTGTATCAGTTATTATTCCATTTTCTTTTTTTTTAAGAAGGTAGAAAATATTCCTAACTGGTTCTGAATAGTGTTGGGAGATAAGCAGTGGGATTGCCGATAAATGTGTGTGAATCTCTTTGTTTTAGATGTAAAGGATAAGCAGAGTGGGTGTCGTAGCAAGGATGGTAATTAATCACAATCCATGACAAGACAGATGACATAGTAATTGCAGCATTTTGCCCTGTCATTGAAGCTTGTAATTATTAGTGCAGCTAACAGGATTATGTTCTAACTTTGGCTGTTTTTATCACCTCTGTTATTCTGAAATATAATGGTAAAATTCCACAGTCCTCCAGAGACTAATTCTTTAAAGTGTCAGGGTTGAGTGTTTTGTTGTTTTTTTTATCCTTTTGGTAATTTGACAACCAGATGTATTTTTCACTACACAGAATAAAAATAATTGTATAAAATGTGAGATTGGCATGATACCTGTATACTTTATCTCCTTTATCTATGCACTTTAAAAGATGAAAAAAAACCGAAATGTTAACATTCTGTTAGAATTCATCAATCAAACTGGAGTCTGATTTTTTTTCTTTAGCCACTTCTGCAATATGTATAAATTACTTTGAATCTGCAGACTAAGCTGTGTTGCGTAGGAGGGCTGAAATGATAAATGTGTTAGCTTCATTTAAATATTCAAATTACATGCGTTTATTTTAATTCTTAATAAAAGCTATTCTGAAACTGTCCAGCAGCATTCAGCTACAAATAAACCTAAAGGTGAGTAAAAGCTATGATAGTGGCCTTCATTTAACTTCCTCCATGACACAAATAGGATGATCAACACATTATTTTGTACAGTAACAAACCACAATATTTGCTGTTGGGCAGCCTCTGCATGCTGACATATGCTAAAGCAGCCGTCTCTGCTGTAGCCTTAATGCGATGCTCAATACAGAGGTCTTCCGCCACTGTTGTTCTGAATAATAACACTGAGCAGGAAACTTGCTGGAGGCAACATTGTATTTTGCTCCTTTTTTTGGCCACAGTTCTGACTTTGCCAACACTGCTCACAGCCACAGGAACCAATGTTTTCTTTGCTCCTGGAACGTGATCAGCTAAATTAACCCCCCTCGGTGAGTGGTCATTATTCCACTGTGCAAGCCTGAGGTACTCCACTTTCAGTGAAGAAATGGCCATAATTCACTTGTGTAACTACTGTAATCTCAGTGGGAGGATTTCTCTTCCCCAAACCTTTTATTTTTTTTAAAGGATGAAAATACATGGCCTAGTGCAGGTTTAGTTTGTGACAGTGTGCTGAAATGTGATCATGTTCCTCAGTTCCTTGTTGCAGGTTTGTTTTCTACTAAATCGTACTATGGTTTGTCTAAAAGCAAACTAATTTGTAATTTAAACACTGTGACGTTGAAGAAAGTGCTTGCTCTGCTTCATGGCATTCCTGCCAGCATTAGAGGACAAGTTAGATACAAAAATTTATGTTGTGCTTTTGCTAGTGAAAATCCTTTTTATTGTTATATAATGTCAAAGCACAGTAATATGTAGGGAAACAGCTAGAAAATTATATTACTGGGTTTATACCTTCTAAGAATGATAATTGAAATTGTACTTCTCTTCCATCGAACGAAAAGCAATGTACTCGGGCTGATGTTGCTTATCTATATGTGGAACAAACAAGATAGTTATGGGAAGGTCGGTTGTTGAAGTCCAGTGTTGGTTCTCTGCTCCTGTAGGGTCAGTCTACTTAAAAAGATTGTTGGATTCATGAATAAAATAGGTTATTCATTAGCTTAATAATTGAAGGTGAAATGTGCTGGGCATCTTTAATAAACCCTGTCTCTGGGACCCGGAGAATTAGACTAGCTCTCCATTAGGTTTTATGGCAGTAGCATTTATTATGACATAGCACTGGAAATGTCATTGAGCTTTTTGTGGGCACCTGTGGCTCTGAGTTGGACTTGCTCTGTTTGAATGCAAGAGTTCAGGACCAGCTAATAAATTAATTAGAGCATAGAACTGCCTTAATTTGAGACACGCAGCTGAGCTTGAAGGACAATAGGAAAGTGAAAATGTGTGTGTTAAATAATTATGAAGGTACTGGTGATTGTCATTACTTGAAAATACTTCTCCAAAATGCTGTGGTGGTACATTCCTCCTAACAGTACTGGAAACATACTAACCTCCTCTTCAGTGGATGCTTTTTATGCTAGTTTATACTTTGTTGGGTACAGCATAGGTCATTAGCAAAGAAAAGTATGTTTTCTGTCTTTTGATCTTTTTGGGGCTTGATAGGAATTTCATAGTCCGTCTACATTGTGCCTTTCTTTGGAGAATCTGCTTTTTAAAAATTCACAAGTAAATGTAAATGCAAATTGGGAATATCGATAGGATTCCTAAGTTTTCTGTTTGTTCATTACAGTTCTACCTCTCTATTCTAGACAGTGCCCTCACACCCTAAGCCTCATTCTTTTGTCATTGCTTAGCAAGTAGCTAATTGAAGTATTTCTGAAAATAATTACAATCCTTTCTTTGTACTTTGTAGTCTGTCGTTTTCCACACATTTTTGTTTGACCTGCTTCTCTTTTGAGAAGCACTGGTCCTTCTGAATACCTCTGCTGATTTGCTCAGTTTAGAGCTCAGTCTTCTGTGTTGTGTTGGCCCAGCAATCTGTTGTTCACATGTAGTGTCTCTGCCCACCCTTTTGTCTTACCAGCCAGTTCAAAGGCAAACTAATTTTAAGTAACCTAAACACCCTTGCTTCCTCTGCTAGCAGGGTAGTCTATACTGGGATGCCAACCACAGGTACTTTATGGGTTTAAGCATTCTACAAAGGCATGTTTTAGTGGACATTAAAAAAAAAAAAAAAAAAAAAGTCAGTTATTTTCTTCCAGAAGGTAATTCAAATTTCATGCGAATCCTGATCCAACACCCATTGACTTCATAGGTCTAATCTGAAGCCTACTACAGGCTGGACTTATGCCAAAGCAAGCAGGGTGTGGGGAAGCTACAGCTAACAGTGGTGACACACCTGCTAGAAGAATACCAGAAATCTGATTTGTTTTTCCTCTTCACTATAGTTGTGCAAACATGCTGACCTCAGCGTTTGACTTGGAAGAAGCTGTCATGTGCTCAGAGAAAAGACTTCTTTGTAAAGACTTCCTATCTCATTTTCTCAACTATGATAATATTGAAAACACAGTAATTAAACAAAGCAAAGAGATACAGATAGTTGTAAATATCTTGCTAACTGAGCAGAACAAAAATATGTCGTATGTGCATTCTAAATTCTTGAAAAAATAAATGAGTCACAGTGGCCTAATGTCACCAATATTCTTATGGCACGAAGCTGCAAAGGCTACAAGGTTTCAGCTACAGCTGAAATGGTTTAATATTTCATTTTTAATTTCATGCAAAATATCTTGTGTGCCAACACACTGTTACATTTCTGTAGGACTTTTCAGTAAGCATAAACCAACGTTCTGAATTTGGAGACTTTAGAATTGTTCATTTTAGAAGTACGAAAATATTAAGATAAAAAATGTTAAGGTACTGCTTAAGTTTAATGCTATGAATAAAGTACTACTTAAAATAACTTACTAAGCAGAAGATACTAGTCTGACTTCATTGAAAAGAAAAATATTTAGCTTAAATGAGAGCTATGACACATGACGATCAAGTTTTGCTCCTGATTTATTATTTCTTTTTAATCCCATGGTCATGTGCCTAAAGAACTGTTTGTTTGTTTGTTCTGCATCCAGAGGAGAAAAGGGTAAAGAGAGCGTTTGTGGGAAACCTTACAACCAATGACTGGGAATAAGAGCTGAAGCAGGCAGCCTTTACAGAAACACATACCTCAAGGAGAATCCCTATTGCTTACGGGCCATTTACATATACATGTTTTAATGGGTATATGCTCCTGACCTTCCTTCTGATGGAGAGGAACAGCTGAACATGAATCATATAAATTGATACCATCTCATGTCACTACGTTAGATAAAATGTATATAAGGATTACTAGGCCTAGTAAGAGCAAATTCAGTTGTGGTCTCTAGTAATTTAAAGGATAAACCAATCTACTCCTATTTTATGATAGCCTGCATTATCATATGTTATATGAAGAATATTTATGCAATGCAGATTGGTTCAGAATTAAGTGTTACAGTAGTTCTCTCTTTTCTTCTATTAGGTATCCAAGGCTGCAGCAGATTTATTGGCATATTGTGATGCTCATATTGGAGAAGATCCCCTTATTATTCCAGTGCCTGCATCTGAAAATCCCTTTAGGGAGAAGAAACTCTTTTGTACTATCCTTTGAGTCACTTTTCAATTAAAAATGTCTTCTGCTAAAATTTGGTATCAGTGTTGCATGCTTTTAGTTTTAGCATTTTTTTTTTCTTCAGATATCAATGCGTTAGCCTATAACTACAATATTTTTAGAAGGTAGTGCATTTTCTGGTAAAAAAATAAAAAAAAAATCCTAAAAAATTCAAGGTAATCTTTGTCTTTCAGACCAATGTACAAGTTTAATTTCAGTTCTTCATAAAGATTCTTTTGCTCTTAATGAAAGTATTGAGTACAGTATCAAATTGTAGATATCTTTGCCAGTCATAGATTTTTCTGAGACCTAAATGAGTCATACCAATTCTTGAAGCTATTTTTAATGTTCTTATTTTCTTTGGAAGGTGAATTTAATTCATTTGCCTTTACAAATTTATATCTAAAAAGTGTAGTGTGACCTTTCCTCAAGTAGCACTATTTAGGAAAAAATCCCAGTGATTTACGATGTTTGGAATGATCAGTCTTATACAGTAAGTGGTGTTTATAAATATGTTTTGTGAAGACTGTGATAAACTTGACTACAAAAACAATCTTAGTAAAGCAACGTTGTAACTACAAGCAAAATGAAGATGTATAGCTACACACCAGGACTGCATCAATAAAACTGTAGAAAAACATGGCTGCTTGTATCTTATTTTGAATGATAATGATTTAAATTATTTTAGAAAGTAAACTGAACTGTAGTGTATCAGCTGTTCCTGAGGGTCTTAGTGGAGGGTGTAACTCTGCCCTGATCAGTACAGGGAGGGGCATTACATTTTCTAAGCAGCTCTGCACATGCTTTTGCCCATGAGAGCAAGACTATGGGGATGGAGAGTAATGGTAAATGAATGTTCTTCTAGAATATGCAGCGAGACCACTGTGCCATTGACAGGCACTAAGTTTGTATATTTTGTAGCCACAGATCAGTCATGAGCTGAGTTATCAGCAAGTAATTTGTGGAGGTTCTGGCAGGTTTTTTGGTTTGACTTTGTTTAAAGTGCAGCGAGAGGAAAAGAGTGAGGTATGGAATATGACTGATCTGTCTTCAATAAGTAAAATTAAGCTCAATCAAGGCATCTAATGGAAACAACTGTGACTACAGACTTTTTTTTTTAAATTCTTCTCCTTAAAAAAAAAAAAGTGAAAGCTCCTCTCTGGTCTGATATATTAGGAGAGTTCCCTCACTGAAGTACTTTATATGTACAGTGTGTCAATATACTGGAAATGTCACTCCTTGGAAATGCCTGTGAGGTCAGCCCCACACGTAAGGCAGGAGGCAATTTCGTTGGAGAACTGCACTAGTCAGACTGAGTCGAGGCTCTGAACAGCCACCCATAATGGAGCATGCTTCCTCCGCACAAACTTGTATTCCGTGAGCATCTTACCTGCAAGGCAAAGACTAGCTGAGGAACTGAGGGCCTTGGGATGTACTTAAATGCTGAATTTAGATGCTAAAGAAGGGCAATTTGGTGAATGAAACTGTTTGCGATTAGCCCAAAGTGCACATACCCGCTCCAGCTTATTTCTAGCAGTTTCCATCAACGTTTGTTGTACTGTTTTGTGCAGTGGAAATACAAGATGTCTGCATTGTGCAGGTTTTGTTTTCTTTGCCAATCAACTTGGATAATGTGCCGCACCCAGCTGCGTTCAGCTACCGGTCTAGTCACACGAGACAGGTGGCTTTGGACTGTGGTTCTGCTGCGGGCCAGCTCGCTCATGTCTGCCTAACACGGAACCTCCGTGTTAATTTACTTATTGTAATATTATTGTAAAAAACCAATATTCCTTCTAACCAATAGGCTTTTGGCGTGTCTTTCATTTAAAGGTTTGGGTTTTAATTTGGCAGCTGAAGACATCAGTAGTCTGGTAGGCACAGAGGTGCATCACAGTACCTATTTTGAAAAGCATTCAAATGTCTTGACCAGGTCTTGTCTTGGCTAGGTTTGTCCTTGGTTCCTATTTCAAAGTTTTCAGCTTAAGATTCCCATTCCTAACTTAACAAGAATATTTCTTAATGCGTGGTGTGTTCAGCTTTATTTTGGGAGGTAGAGAAATAGGCTTTAGCTAACTGAGTAGCTATTTTATTGACAGTGAAGTAAAAATGGCTTTCTGAAAATATTTGTTAAAAAGGAGCAACAAAATGCTTAATAAGGTTCTTTAGGGAATCCTTCCTACACTGTACATGATTTGGTAACTGCTCTGATCGCCATGGCAACATTTTCATTTGTCCTTCCGCGTGTATGGTTTTAGCTGGAACAGCAAGGGAGGGGAATATAGGGCATACAGCTTTATTCTCAAAGGCTTTGTAGCAACTTGCATTTGTGGCTCATCATTAACATTCCCATCTAAAATAACAAAATTGCCACAGCTTATTACAGTATTGCAAACAGCTTGCTTTCTGTTTCCTGTTGGCATCTGAGGTCCTGAGATTGAAACATTTCACAGTAGTTTTGAGCATCACTAGTTATAAGAGCTGCGTTTACAAAAATCTAGTGTTATTTTTCAGAAGAGGTGAATGTCGTTGTTTTGGACTTAAGGTTTTTCTCCAGAATTTTTCCTGAAGTAGTAGTGAAGGTGTTGGACCCCTTATGTTTTTAATAGCTGGCTCCCATATTTGTGGTTTCTTTCATTGGTTCATAACTTAATCAGGTGAAAAAAAATTGTAGCTATTACAATGGTTTCATGGTTCTAGTTTTAAAAAAGAAAACACATGGAATACTGTAAATTGTGTATTTATTTTAGCAGATGTCTATAATATATCTGAAGAAGTTGAACTGTATAAGCGTAACTCCTTAGTGGAAAACAGGACAGCTTTCTCTGATATCATTGGGCCTTATTTACCAGTTCCTGGAATGAATATATACTACTGGCAAATTGTTAATTCAAAAGGAAAAAAAAGGGGGGGGGGGGGCAGGGGGATACCTGGAAGATCAGTTCAAAATAATTGTAACAGCTTTGGATCACATAAGAATATATGCCTTTATTCAAGAACACCGTCAAAATATTGACTCTCTGAAGAGAATGGCATCATCTGGTTTTTTTATGCCAGCTTGATCCACAAATCAACATTTAAAAGAATGTTCTTTCCTCCAACTCCTCCAAACCATAAAATGTCTTTGTCGTTATATTTTTTTGCTGCTTTGACCTTTGAGGTGGTTTAGGTAATCTGCTATTGATAGTTGAGTTTCATGCTCAAACACCTTGCCTCAAACTCTACACAAAAATATCTGAAAATTCTTGGACATTTTTCTAAAAATAAATACATATTATATCATGAAGTGTAGCATGATTTTGAAAAAAAAAAAAGCCCTCCAAAATGTGGCTTTGTCTCACAGTAAGGTTTCCTGTGTAGGCTGAAGCAATGAGTTTTTATTTTCATCAAACTGCCTGATTTGATTCCCGCTAACTTCAATGAGAACAAGACCAGGCCTGTTACCTTCCTAGCGTTGTACTCTCTCTCAGTTTTATTTCATATGCCATTAAGCTTGTTGCTTTGTATTTCAGGCCCAGAAAATAATGCATGCTCCCTGTTAACAGTGTGAGTTGGAGCTGTCATCTCACAGAATGAGAACTTTGGAACACAACTTGGCTTCAAGGAGTTTTTGACGTATTATTAGCAATCCTTTCTTCATACCCTAGTGCTTGCTGCTCTGATGAAATGAGACTTCCCAATGGTGCATTAATGGTAAATTATAATGTATCGGTTGCACTTGTGGGACCAGCTGTTTTGCATTCCTCAGACTGATCTCCTTGCTTTACCTTGAATTTAAAATGTTATAATTTCAATACTAAAAACTATTTCCCTCCTGTCTATTTTCCTCTATGTACCAAGTTCCCCTTCTTTGCTTCCTACACCATGTATTAAATTAGTAGCAGGGTGCTTGGCTGGTGCTGATAGGCAAGATTTTTCACCTAGCCTCTACAAAATTATGGTTGAAGGAGGGGGAAAATGGAGGGAAGTTTAAATTAAGCTATTCTAGGTCACACCATAGATTAAAATAGATACAAATTTTGCTGTCAGTGACACAAAGGTGAGTACAGGAGGTGTTGCCAACTGATTCGGAAGGACGTTGTAACAAAGCGTTTTTGCAGTGACTTACAACAGGATCAGCTCCAGCATAAGGGAAGCACACTTTAAGAACAACGGTCTGTAAAGATGCATATTACAGCCTGGAACTTTAGTATAGCAGTCATTTATCCAGTTGGATTTCTGATATCAAAGGAGTAACAAAAGATGTACTTTGGGAGGACCTGATTATATAGCTTTTCCTATCTCTTCATTGTATAGGGGTAAAAATCTGTATACATAATTCTCCTAGAAAATGCCATGGTTGTGGCTCTCCTTTGGGTCTGCATCAGAGTCTGGATTTGTTTCTTCAAGGAGACTAAAGAAATCTTGGGGAGGAGTGGTTCCTAAGAAATAGAGGTTTCTTGTGCTGAAAACTAATAATACTTGAAGTCATTAGATTGACTTAAATAGTACTGTAATGTGTGAAAAATAGTGGGCAAAATTACCAGAATAAGTGCTATACAAAATGTTACAGGCACCTGCATATTTAATCTTTAGGGAGGATGATATTTGGAATAAATATTGTACATTTGCATCTAATTGAATTCAGCTTTATAGCACTATAAATTAAGTACAGCCATAAATACCAGAACTGGTATGGGAACAACTTTTCTGTCTGTTAGAGGAAGATGTATGTCTGAGTTTGTCAAGTACATTTACACCGCTCACACTTGTGAACAAACAAAACGAGCAGCTTTACCCTAAAATAGGGTCTTTCCTTTCCCAAATTCCTGTTACAAGTAGAAGTTGCACAGGATCGTCTATTACTGCCACCTATTGATAAAGCGATAAACAGCCGACTGAAACAAAAAAAAAAATCAATGTCAACTGGAAATGACTTCAAAGGGGGATTTTAAATTAATACACATACTCTCAGAAACAGAGTGCCAGCAATTCTGTTTTCATGGTCTGCATCCGGTAAGGTATTGCCTGTCACTGTGGTACTGCTGGGGTGTGGTTCAACCTCACACTTCAGTTCCAAACTTCTCAGTTTAGGAAAAGACAAAAGTCAAATACATGGTTTGGTTAAGTAGGTCAGGTGTCTAGCTAAAACACACTTAAAAATTTGTGGAAATCTTTGAGTGCATCAGTGGGAGTTGCTGTGTACTCCCTTCTTGAATTTCATTGTCCAGTTTCACGTGAAACTCAGATGCCTGTTCCTCATTGCCACCGTGCCACCAGTTATGCCACCACTTACGCTTTTCCCTTTTGATCCCTTGAGCAGGTGATGTGACTGCTAATGGCAGTAAGGCCTCTAGAGCCGAGCGGGCCCCCAGCACAGTGAGCTGCTAATAGTCTCTCCTGTTTGCCTTCCTCTTTGCAGAACAATGCAACAGCTTTCATGTGCCTGACAGCTGCACTATTCCTTCACAATCAAACTTTGCTCCTGGCTGCTGAGTTTTTTATTTCAGGGTGGGGTTTTTTCCAGTTATTGGAGTCTAGGCCAAATACTTCCTCGTATGGCACAGCATAAGTATACAGCCAGAACAGAGCTTAGGCCACTGCTTACGCTTAGAATAGCATTTTACAGAAAACGCACTAGGCATGGCATAAGGACGTGTTTCAAAAGACCACCCATTCCACAAAATCTATTTGTTGCGTCGCCTCTCACTGTACCATATCCTGTTGTGCCTTTGAACTTTAGGCTGCGTACATGAGCCCTTCATTCTTTGTATAGCATGCTCTAAAGAGATGCGCAATTTTTTTCAGCGAAAGGAAGGAGTGAGCCAAACTTTTATAGAAAAGAACTATTGTGACTTTTTAAAAACCTTTCAAGTAGCAGTGACTTGAAAGATCTTTACAGTGTAACAGCCTCTCTGACAAGTGTGGCTCACATGACTTTTGGCTGTAAAACTATCCCTAACTTTCTTGTTGCAAAGCCTGTTCACTACCATGGTTCTTGTACTGATTCTTGTCTGAGAGGTTCTCCCCTCTGGAGAGCATACCAGCTTTTATCCTACTCATCAGAACACAACAAACAGGTTTCCAATATATATAATCTGCAGTGCTGATATGAATATGTTAGTCATATCCTTAAAAGATCAAGTGAAAAAACTTCAGATGTGGAGATTCTCATGAAAAAATACCTCAACAGAAGCTTTGAGACTATAAAGAATGCTAGAGATAATAGCTTCTCTGAGGTCTTTTCTTCTTTCTAAGACAGCACATGCATGTTTTGTTCTGGGAGTTTGCTTCAGACTCTGGAAAATAACTATAGAGAACAACTATGAAATACCTATTCATGAGAAATTAGAAGGCTGTAAAAGTGCTTATATTTCTTTACAGTTCTGCCCATACCAGCTAAACAAATACTTGCAACACAGATGTGAACACATTTGAGGATATTTAAACAGAATCTGAATAAATGCAAAAAATACATTAAAAGATCATTAAAGAAGCTAAGTTAAGCACTCATTTAAGAAATGTCAGAGTTAAATTTGCTTATGCATCTTCCATTTGCCTCTCTCATTTGTATGCACTACTACTCCAGATTGCCATTGCAGGAATTCCCACAAGGCACAGTATAGGCAATGCTCAGTTAATGAGCAGTTACTCGATACTATTTTGGTGTCTTTATTCATTGTGTAGCCCCGGGCCTGATTTACTCACAAATTCTGCTTTCAATGTAGAACTGTTCCCTGATGAGCTTCTCTGTGGTGCTCATCACGGATTGCTTCACAAAGTATCTCCACAGTATCCTGGAGGAATGCAAAGGTGGAGCTATTCCTATCTTACAGTGGGAAGCCGAGGCAGAGCCTGAACAGAACGGGTGAGATTGTCAGTACCTGCCTCTTCAGGGTTGTTAGGTCTTTCAACATCTGAAACGATGTTTCCATTTGCTCAAGCTTCAGCTATAAATCCTCAACTCTACAAACTGGAGTGACTTTTGCAAGTCAAATGCCCAGAAACTAAGGGAAAAAAGCAACGCGAAATGTTTAATTTCATGATTTTCCTGGTATCGCACAGAGGCAATGACAGAACCCAGTTCTCCCAAGCAGCAATGACCCTTAGCCTTGTAACGCTATTTCGTGGTCCCACCTCATTCACCTCGCATCTTCTGCAACAAGTGAAGCAGCCCTCTGGTGCATTCTCCAGCAGAGCACATCCATCCTAAAGCAGAGTAAGCGCCATGAGGGGAAAATAGCACCAACTCATGTAAATTTTTTTTTAATTAAATATAGCCTGAATATTATCTGTCCAGTGATAGATAATAATGAAATGATAAATAATATGTGGCCAATCTGCTTTGTAATTCCCCCAACAGCTTAACTCTTTACCAGGCATGTGATTAAAAAGTGTATTTGCTGTCGTACGTCTCAGCAGGACTCCCTATAAACCTTATTCTCTTCTGTACCCGCATCCTGAAGTCTTTGTGCCACTTGTTAAAAATAGCTGTATACTAGCTGCACATGAAGTAGCTAACCGCAATAGCTGGCTGTTGCCTGATTATTGGATATTTGGTGGTGTTCCACATCTCTACAAGACATACCCCTGTTTGCTCTCTGAGTTGTGCCTGTCAAGATTTAGCTGCTACCATACAGGCAGTTTTGAGTCCATTTCTATTTTTGAGTGTCATGAACTGAGTTGACAAGGAGTCAACTAAGACTGTGAAATTTATTATTGCTGTATTGGTATGTTTGGATAACTGTGATGTCCTGCAAGCCAGTTGTGTATGGTAGTTATCAACTCTTGTGCAGGTTAGGCTGGGTCTGATTAAAAAACAAATCCAACTGAACACCTTCTTCCCAGAAGATGACAAGGATATTCTAATTTACTCCTCTCTAGAATAAGGGATGGTGACTTGGTCATCCACCAGGATGCTCAAGGACCACTTTGTGAGAGGACATGAAACTTGAAGCTCCACCTTTCTGTAAAGGAAAGTGAGTTGAGGAAAGTTGGGTTATCTTTGTCTGAATACAATGTCAGAGCTGTTTTGGTTGCTAGGTTCTTGCAATGCCAGTGAAAGGAAGACCCTACAGAATATCCCTGGACCTCAGAGAAGTCAGTCTAAACTGTGGCTTCTGCCACAAATCAGAGCCATGTGCCAAAACTGTTAAAACTTCTGCACAGAAAACATGGGGGAAGAAGAGCAAGTTAGAACACTGGTTTGCTGACCTAATTCAGCAAAACTTAAAGCCACTGCTCCAAACAGACATGAGGATGCAAAGACTTCATTTAAAAAAAAAAGGGTCAGCAAAATAATAGGCAAATAATTTTAGACCAAACAAGAACATTTTTTTCTTAATGTTCTTAGTTAACTTCCTTAACTGGAAGTTAATTTGGAAAAATTAGCTGGAAAAATTATGGAGAATATTATACTGGGTACTATTGAAAGGCATTTAAAGAATAATGCAATCATCAGGCACAGTCGACATGGGTTCACAAAAGGCAAGTCCTGTTTAACTAATTTGATATCCTTCTATGATAGGGTCACCCGCCTAGTGGATGAAGGGAAGGCAGTGAATGTAGTTTTTCTGGATTTTAGTAAGGCTTTTGATACTGTCCCTCACAGCATCCTTCCGGACAAGTTGTCCAACTGTGGGATGAGCGGGTTCACGGTGTGCTGGGTGAAGAACTGGCTGAAGGGCAGAGCTCAAAGAGTTGTAGTGAACAGGGCTACATCTGGCTGGTGACCGGCCACCAGCGGTGTTCCTCAGGGCTCAATTCTAGGGCCAGTCCTGTTCAATGTATTTATCAACGATCTGGATGCAGGAGTTGAATGCACCATTAGCAAGTTTGCTGACGATACCAGACTGGGAGGTGCTGTTGACTCTCTTGAGGCACAGGAGGCCTTGCAGAGGGATCTAGATAGATTGGAGCATTGGGCTATGATTAACGGGATGAAATTTAAGAAGTCAAAATGCCGGATTCTGCACCTAGGACGGAGTAACGCTGGGCACAAGTATAAATTGGGAGAGGAGTGGCTGGAGAGCAGCCCTGCAGAAAGGGATCTGGGGGTGCTGGTTGACAGCAGTCAATGAGTCAGCAGTGTGCCCTGGCAGCCAAGAGGGCAAACCGCATCCTGGGGTGCATCAAACCCAGCATAACCAGCCGGTCAAAAGAGGTGATTATCCCGCTGTATTCAGCGTTGGTGCGGCCTCACACCTTGAACACTGTGTGCAGTTCTGGGCCCCACAACTTAAGAAGGATGTTAAGGTCCTTGAGTGCGTCCAGAGGGCGGCAACAAAGCTGGTGAAAGGGCTGGAAGGAATGTCCCATGAGGAGTGGCTAAGGACTTTGGGCTTGTCTAGTTTGGAGAAAAGGAGGCTGAGGGGTGACCTCATGGCTCTCTCCAGCTTCCCAAGGAGGGGAAGTGGAGAGGGAGGTGCTGCTCTCTTCTCCCTGGTATCCAGTGATAGAACACGTGGGAATGGTTCAAAGCTGTGCCAGGGGAGGTTTAGATTGGACATTAGGAAGCATTTCTTTACCGAGAGGGTGGTCAGACACTGGAACAGGCTTCCTAGAGAGGTGGTCGATGCCCCAAGCCTGTCAGTGTTTAAGAGGCATTTGGACAATGCCCTTAACAACATGCTTTAACTTTTGGTCAGCCCTGAATTGGTCAGGCAGTTGGACTAGATGATCATTGTAGGTCCCTTCCAACTGAAATAGTCTAGTCTATTCTAACTTTTCAGAAACTATTAAATGATTTTAGCTGGAACTTACCAAACATTGCAGTGTGAAACAGGTCATTGTCACTGCAACCCTCAGCCCAAAGAACTAAAGTGTGGAATAGCTTCAAGAGAGTCCATTCTTCAACTGGGAAGCACTGGGCAGCCTTAACAACAAAAAAAATCAGTGCAACTTATGACACCCCATCGTTCTCCAGGTTCAGAGCTTCTTACAGATCCCAGCTACAGGCTATTTTATGATCAGCTGGTATGAAGGGGTTGCAAGATTAAGTTCCATTGCAACCATGCCCTGAAGCGTTTAACCATTATGATGGAAAGAGTCAAGTCCATGTGGTTTCTCTGAAGGAAATACTGCCTCCTTGACCTTTTTAGTTCCTTGAATCTCTTAATAAAGGAGAATGTAGAGTAGAATTGGTAGTCATACCGTATCTGGATTTTTTTCAAGTGACCAGTTAGTAAGTCTCCCTTAAGAGATCGTTAAGGAAGATTGCCATGGGCAAAATCTTGTTAGATTCTTGCCTCCATTCAGTGTACAAATGAGCACAGGCTTCGCGCCACACCGGCTGCATGCTGCGTGCTGCCCAAAGCTTTCTAATAGCGTCTCTCTTCATGCCTGTCCATCACGGTCCTTAGAGCTGGCTCGTCACATACCATTGACTTTTCTTTGCTGCTGCTAATGATATGAGCTGGCAGGCCCGTCAGCAAGCCAGCCCGCTTTCCAGAGATCAGTTTTTGCAGGATTCCCTTGTCTGTCCTCAGGAGACCCCAGTGACACTGACGGCATTAATAGCCCAAGCCGAGGAGTCTGGGAACTCCTCTGCATCTGCACTTCATCCGGATTGGAAAGCCAAAAGGGGGGGCAGGGAAACATCTCTTCTGTTTAGGAAAATAAGCAAAATCTATTTCTTCTAAGGATCCTAAGGAAGGTAAGGAAAGGATTGATAATTCCTCAATACAGACAGTGAATCTCTTTAGGTTATGAGCACTGGAAAAAAAATATGACACACTCTCAGGATGCAAATTTACAACCCTTTAAACTCTAATACAATCCTTCGTACCCTGATCTGTAATCTCTTTTAATATTTTTTTCTTTAAATAACTGAAGGCACGATGATTTTGTGAAATGTAATGTATCAGTATTACTGCAAGGTGTGGAGAAAGTTAAGCCCCAAAGCCCTAAAATGGAATCTCTCACCAGTCCTTCCTCTGCTTTCAGATGGAGCACACAGAGATCAATAAAACACAACTCTCTGGGGACGAACTCTGCTAAAACACACGCAGCTCTACCCTGCTTCTTGCTCTTCTCGTCTGCTGCTAGTGTCCTAAAAAAATCCCAGTCACCCACTCGGGGCAATAATTAGGTGAACAAACATTAAAAACTGAATGCTACAGACTGGCTAGCTGTGGTGCGTAACTACAGCTCTGGTATCCATCACGTCTTCTCTGTGTCAGACAGGAGATGCTTATCCAGAGACATTATGCAAATTTAACAGAAGCATCTTAAGTTTGCAAGCAGCCTGGGGACTAAAATTTCTGTCTCTTCTGTCTCCAGCTCTTATGCCCAACATGTTGTGCCTGTACTACACTTTGTGTGCCAGAGGTACCACCTGAGTTTGTAATGTCAGAAGAGTAAATCTGCTCAGAAAGCGCAGAATGAAAATGGTGTATTTTTGTATAAATGATACCTAGAATTGGCATAACCCAAATCAAATCAAAATTTTCTGTCTTCCAGGAAAATAATTCAACATTATCTAGAAGTTATATTCCAGATCCATTTGTCTTTTTGTAGTATACGTATTCATGATTCTTAAATCTCTGGAAAAAAATCTCATTTTTATATGGGCCAAGACTTTTCAAAAAGTGTGCCTAAAACTTAGTGCCTTGAATCCGCGTTTAGACACTCTGATATCAGCTCGCTTCCTCAGAATACTAGTCCTCATAAAAGCCCTCAAGAATGCAAACTGAAACTGCTTTGCTAACAGGAACTTCTAAAAACCAGGTTAATGGATGGGTCTGATCATCTCACGATTTATACACAGGTGCACACTTTCAGTGTCATACACAACATGAGAAGTACCACTGCTTGCATCTTCTACAGATGATGAAGCCGGGAGGCTTAGGTTAAATCTTTGGCTTTAAAAACCTTGCAGAGAATGTGATAGAAAATGGAGTAGCAAAGGCCAGTCCTCTACAACTAAACTGTATTTTTAACGATTTCCTACATGACTAACAAAAATGAATATATATATCCTTTTGACCAAGATAGCCTGTTTCTGTAATGTGGAGAAACAGATTTCTCCTGTGTTGTACATTATATAGTCTTCTATCCTTGAGCATGGTAGGTAATACCATATAGAAAGCAAGATACGAAAGAATTGGTTCCTCTGTTCTGTCTGCAAGGAAGTAATCACTCCCAGACATGTTTATAAGATCGATCCCCATCAGTTCACCTGGCCTGGGGTAATGCTTGGGGAGAGAACCTGACATGTTGACTACAAGGAATATAGGCAAATATAGAGTAATATTAGCAGTTGGACCAGTTTTTATTTCTGCAGCTGAACCTGCTGAAAGGCAAGTCAAATGTAAATAGTGATTAATAACAATAGCATTTTTTGTGTAAATGCTTTCCCTAGTACTATTATTTGCTGACAAGTACACACTCAATTGCATATTAAATATGTGCAAGTATGCAAACAAGCTAAAGGTGATGTATTTCCAACACATTTTCCTTTTGCTGTTTAAACCCAATATATAAAGTCATCGGTTTTCCTTCTAATATCTCACTCCAGTTGATGAAAAATGAATCTTAATTAAGCAGTTTGAAAGGACTTCAAGCATTTTCCAAACACTTTTCATGGCTTGGGGATTTTAAAACACATATTTTAGTCTTCTTTTCATAAAACCTCAATCCTTTCTTTCAATTATACTTCATACATATCAGGTTCTATTACTAAATTATGTGTTTCTGCTAGAACAGCATCAGCAAGTATTCATTTAAGCCTTACGGCTATTACACATGAACTTCTAGTTTATACATTAACTTCTAAGAAGCCTCTGCTTATTTATCCATATCACTTTTTCAGGTAGATTCACCCTGCAGGAGTTCAAGGGAACATTTCTCTTCGTTATCTATGTTCAGAGGGACCAGAGACAAGTAACTTCTCAAGGTGCCGATAATCTCGTGCCCTCCTCCATCCAATCCTATTTAAACCTCTTTAGTCAGCATGGTGTTCTGCAGACGGTTGCCCTCTTAGCGGGTCAGTCCGTAGCCACCCAACTTCTCAAAGTGGTGGCTGTCAGTAAGATGCGAAGCTGAGCTTGGATTATTAACATCTCATAACGTACTTCTGCAAGAACAAGAATGCTACCGTCGATTCTTGGCCGTGATCCAGTCGCAGTTAAGGATACTTTGATTGTCTAAAATCCCCTCTGGAATTTCAGTCGAATAACACGTTCCTTGCTGGAATAAAATACTCCAGGAACAGTTTGCAATGCCGTTGCAGTTCTCTGCCGAAGCGAAGGCACTCTCTCCTCTTTATTGGACTAGTAAAGGATTGTTCTGGAAAGCTATTTTGTGACTATACAATGACTTTTTAGAAGGGGCATTCGGCAGATAAGCGTTGTGTTGCACAAAGAACGATGAAGCGGGGGAAGGGTTTCCCCTAGCCGGTGCCCCGGCGCAGCCCCGCGCCTCAGCCCTCCGCCCCGCCTGGGCCGCGCTGCTCAGCAGCGGGAGCCGCGGGCACGGCCAGCCCGGCGGGAGGCGAGGCCGGCGGCTGGGGCCCGAGGGCAGCCCGGGCGGTCACAGGAGAAGCCCCGTGGCTCCCCGGGGCGGAGCAATCGGTAAGGATAACGTGCTGCCGCCGCCCCCGGCGACTCTCCCCCTCCCCCGACGTCTACGCTTCCCTGCCGTGCCAAACGTGAGGTAAAGCCGTGCTTCCTCGGCATTTCCCCGCGGGGGAGAACGCCCTCTCGGCTCTCCCCGCCGAGCAGCCGCCGCCGCCCCGCCGTGCGCGGCAGACCCGGCCCGCTCGCCTCAGCCTCCCGGGGCCGCCCCGCCCCGCGGCATTGTGGGGGCTGTAGGCGGCCGCCGCTGCCGCCCGCGCCGCCGCTGCCCGCCGGGGCTGGGGCGGGACTGCAGCTCCCGGCGGCCGCGGAGCCCGGCCCGGCCAAGCGGCGGCGGCGCGGGGAGGAGCCGCGGGCGGCCGAGTCGGCCAGTCGCCCCGGCGCCGCTGGGAGAGGCCGGCGCGGAGGGGAAGGGGCCGGCTGCGGCGGCGGCCAATGCGAAACTGGCTGGTGCTGCTGTGCCCGTGTGCGGTCGGGGTCGCGCTGCACCTCTGGCTGCTGCTCAGCTGCCCCGGCGGCCCCGGGAGGCACCCGGCAGGTAGGGAAGGGGCGGGCGGCGGGGGCTGCCCGGGGCACACGCACCCCGGGCGGGCAGGGCTCCCTCACCTCCAGGAGCCTGGTGAGGAGAGGTCGGGGGCCGCGGGGCTGGCGGGGCAGGGTGCTTGTGGGGCTGGGGGAAGGAGGGTGCCTGGGACCGCGGGTGGCTGGGGCAGTTAACGAGGCCGGGAAGCGAGGAGCCACTCGGCGGCGGCCCCGGGGAGCGGCCCGGGCGTGCCGCCGCGCGGGGAAGGGGGGAGTGGGGATGGGGGGGGGGGGGGCGTGGCCGTTAAACGGTGGGGGCCGTCCGCCTGCTGCCTAACGCCGTGGCGGTGCCGGCGGCTCCGGCGTTTCCCTGGCTGTGGGCAGCGCTTCTACCGGCGGGTCTGCCTGCCGGCTGCCGGGCGAGGAGGTCTCGGGGGGAGAGGAGGGGCAGCCCGCCGGGGAAAAGCGCCCGGAGTGCCTGCCTGGGTTCGTCGGGAGGTGACGAGTCGTTACGCCGAGCTGCGGGGGGCAGCGCTGGCCCTGCGATTTAAACTGGAGGTACCGACGGCGGTCGCGGTGCGAGGTTGTCGAGGGCGCGTCGCAGGTTTGTGTGGGGCAGCAGCCCCTTCTGGACGCCTCCCGCTCCCACTGAGGTGTGTGGGGAAGAAATTCCCAGCGATTTCAGTTGTGTCGCGTGATTCCCAGTCCTAGGAATAGCTCTTTGCACTGTGCCGTGTTTGCTTTAGTGGTCTTTAAAACCCCTATGGTGCAAAAAGCTATTCATAGAGTCGGGTACGATCCAACACAAGTGAAATCAGACCCCTGAGGGCTTACGTTGTGCTCCTCATAAAACGAGTTGTAGTTTTCACGCCACAACTCTGCATGCCTGGTAGAAACGGGCATCTGTTGGAACAGAAACTTTTGTCAGCTACCCGTAGGTGCTGTTTGAGAACATTAAGAAATACTCTACAGGACATCTGAAAAAATGATAAGGAAAAAATGGTGGTTTTTTACTTGAGATCTGCTTAGAACTCTGTTTAGCGACCCGGTAGCCTGTTCACTAACAAAGCCACACGTTGTGACCAGTGCCTGTTGCCTGTGCAGAGTGTACACAACTGTGAGGAAACGAGAGTCTGCTGATTTCCAGTGGTAATTAATAATGCAGGTGTGAAAGAAGCAAGGTTAGTGCATTTGCGTAGTCTGAAGGCCGCAGAGTTGTATGGGTGTCTCTGTGTCTGTATTCTGGCCATTGCACACTTGAATTATAAAAGAACGGGAGTTCTAGTTGTTAGCCTGAAGTGCGTTTGAATTGTCTGGTTGGTTTTGTTCCTCATCTTTCATAGTGCTGCTTTTATAATTCCAGTGCATTAATTTGGAGTTGGAAGTGGCAATGGGGAATCTCATGATGACCTTCCCTGGAGAAATGTGTTTTCCACTAACAAACATTTCTGAAGAAAATCCAGACATTTCTCAGTTGGGGAGGGTGGGAAGAAGCTTTGCTCTTCAGAGATTCACTGTTTCAAGCAGTTGTTATTGGAGTTTGTGTTTGTTACTGTGAAACTATGTTGCATTGGATAATGTTAGGATAACTAGGATTAAAAAAAAAAGTGCTTTTTTTTTTAAATACTGAAAGAGTAAGTGTACATTTTGTTTGTGCAAGGGTTATTTAGTTGTAACCTATTCAGTAATGTATTCACACTGAGGAGAGAAAAACTGATGCCTCTTATAAAAAGAGAACTTCCATCATCCGTAGGAAAATGCTCAATACTGTACACGTGCTGTCTCTTTGTAGGCCTGAGCCCTGCATGATAATTTAAGGAAGAGTATGCCTCTCAACCTTAAAAGTACTGTGAAATGTACAAGCTGTAGGTATGGCCGCCTTGGCAGAGGAAAGAAGGATGAGCTAAGGGACCTCTTTTATCTCTGATGTCTTCTGTGTTATATTTTTTTATTCTTCAGAGTGTTTTAGGAACATTAATGAATCTGTATACAAGAGTAAGAAATGTCGCTATTTATTAAAAGGCTTCTTGAATCTGCAACTATTTAAGAGGATCTGGTACTGCCTGATAAAGCCGGTCTTGTTCTATTTGATTATTGAGTAATCTCCCCCCCCCCCCCCCCCCCTTTGTTTACTGCTCCAGCGGCTCTTTATTACCTATTACCTGGAATCACTGGTATGAATAAAAGTTAAATCTGATCATGGGACAGTGTTTTACAATAGCCATGGCATAAAAATGCGTTATTTGTGTATTCTTTGGTATTTCTGTGTAGCATCTGTGTGTCTCAATAGTTGTGTAGTGTCTCAACAGTTGCAAAATTAGCTACCAGTGGAGGTCAAAGGCAGAGTGAACAGCAATCCTGGTTTTTGAGGAGTTTAATTCCCCTCTCAATAGTCATCGCGCGCGCACACACACAGAGAAATGGGAATTTGTTAAAAAGTTGATAACCTGTTTTAGTGATTATTTACCTTGACATCATTGACTTGCTAACACAAGACTGGAATAGACATCTCTGGCCATCAGTTCTGCTTACTTTTCCTAATAAGCAACTCCTGATCTCTGTCTTAAAATGGCAGCTGGGCAGCCTACATTTATTTAGTGAAGGTTTGGGGTGGCTTTTTGTTTGTTCACTTGGATTCCTAGCAGTCTTACAAAGAGGCTGTTCCAGAAGCTTGTTGTCCTGATTAGAAATGTTTTCTCATTTCTGGCCTAAAGTTACTTGCAACTGGTTTATGCCCTTCTGTTCTCAAGCCTTTCAGTTAAAAGGGTCTTTCTCCTCCTTCAAGTGCACCTCCATCATGTAACCATAGAGATCAAAGGTATCTGTTTGGAACCTTTGTTTTCTTAAGCTGAGCAATTCAGGTATTTCTAACTTCTACTGGCTAAACAGGCTTTCCATTTCTGGAAAGCAGTTCATTTTTGTTGTCTATCGGTCAGATGACTTTAAATGTAAACAGTGTTCCAGTCTTCACTCATTCCATCTACTTCTCTTCCTTTATTGGAAGCACCTCATTTAATAAAACCTTCTTTTTAACTACCCCATGTGAAAGGCCTGTGGTCTGCCTGCATGCTTTGGCCCTCGGTTGTGTCTCTCCCTGTGCAGTATTCTGACTTTCTCTGTGTTCATGATCACTTTCACCTTGGTGTCACAGAAGATAGAGTACACTTCTTGTAGGCGGTACTCATTAACTGGAAAAAAAGTAAATAGGATCAGTTCAGAGACCAAAGGCACTGGCCTTTGCTTCAGTGTCCTGACTTAGGTGGCTCCCTGCTTTCTTTTTGTTCATCAGTTAATGGGACTGTAATTCACACTTCTGAGCAAGACTTGTGCAAGAACATGCTTTTAGGTTTAATTGAAGTCCTTGTCTAACTCGTTACAAACAAGTGCTATCGAAAGGAAGTTTGTGGGTAGGAAGCTTTCGTTAATTTTTGTAAAAATCTTAGATAAATGCTAATTATAAAATGACCTCAGAAACTTGAGAAAGAACAGACAGACCTGCTTTTAGCACTCCAGGTGGATTCATTGCTAATTGTGTGTTTTAATTGATGGCACAAGTCTTATTGAGTAGGAAATTACTCACTGTAGGGCTTCAGTTACAGTGCCTGATCAGAAAGCCCCACACATTCAATGTAATGTGCTGCTACTTTGCTGATGCTAATGCCCTTTAAGACGTTATTCCTGTTACATTTCTGGGGGTGTGTGGCAGCTACAAATTGGCCCTTTTGGTTTTGTTAGAGTCAATCTTTTACTAGTGAATAATTATGCAACAGATTAAAAAACGACCATTTTCTAGAAACTGCTTGCATGCCATCTGTTGTCCTGTGGTTCAGGATGTACTTCTTCAGGCACTGGCCTAATGAAACTGTATACAGAGTTGGTTAGGCTGGCGTTTAGTGATCTGCCTTGCAGAATTAGGGCTGTGTCCCCCCCCCCCCCAGACTAGCCTGTGTACATGACGGGTGAGAGAGACGGAGGGAGAGCTTAACCTGCTTTTGGCTTTTCAGTACTGAAATAACAAAATGTAGAAACAACCTCGGAGGTTATGAGTGATGCCATGCTCTGTAAGGAGAAATCCTGCCAAAATGTGATACTTTCTTAAGAAAAGGTGTGGTCTGAAATCTGTTAAGCCTGTCTGTCAGGGAGTAGTATGCTTGGTCACAAAGTTATTTCATCTTTTGTAGGCACGTGAAGACTAATAGGCTGGTGGCCTTGGAAATTGAAACCTTCCATCAACAGGTCAGGTTTGGCATTGAGAGTAGCTGTGCAGTTCTGCCTAAAATGCCAGTTGTTCCCCAGCCTTCATCTGTGAGATCTTACTATAACATTGTTTTCCAGGGATGGGCCATCCCCAACAAAAAAAATCCCCTCACCTTTGATGGGCATGAAATAATTGACAAAGAATCTACAACGAAGCAGACAGTATTTTTCAACTGAATTGGGATTTTTTTTTTAGAGTTTGCAGTTATTCTGTGGACTGATGTCTGAGACATTGCAAATTACTAACAAGCAGCACTGGAGTTGCATTTTGTGTTTTGGCATTGGAGCAGGGGGCAAAGAGTACCCGTTCTGCCAGAGCTGGAGAGCAAGGCTTGTGGCTGAAGGAAGCTCTTCACCAGTTGTCTTCTAAATTGCCCCCCGAGTAGAACAGCCAGAAGGGAGCAAGTAGCCTTCCCTGGGAGCAGGCTTTTTTTCCATGGCATCAGGTATTGGTAACTATGCAAAAAAGATTTGCTTTATTCCTTTTGTGTCTACGCTTCTGATGCTTTGGCCATTGTTCCCAGATTTGTCTAGATGTGTGCAAGTGTGGTATCATTAATGGTGTTTAGAGCACCATCATCCCACCAGTATTACTACTGTCACTTCGCAACTCAGAAGGACCCTGCTGTCCTATTTCTTTAAGGGAATGTTGTTGATGTAAAAAAAAAAAAAAAAAAAACCAACTCTGCTTACAGAGATTTTCCTCTTTGAATCTGTAAAGCTTGTTTAAAAGCTTGTCTAAAGGCTTGCCTGTCTCAAGGAGTACTGTGCTCCTGCAGAAACCAGGAGTGCACATCTTGGTGATTTTTAGCTCTCGTATAAAGTAGGTGCTGCAGGGGAGTCATGTAGCTCTGCTTGCAGAGAAATGTGTAATGTAGATGAGCTATAGCAGATTACTTTAAGTGAAGAAGAATAGAGAGGGGGAAAGAGCTGCTTTTGCTCTTTGTTTTGTTCTTTTTCTGCATGTGTCAGCTTTCTGTGAATACAAACCTTTATATTCAGTTAATTCCTTCCTTCGTGTTTGTTTGGATCTTTCACAAAGCAGGACGGAAGAAAAGGGCATTAAAAAACAGGAATATGGTTGCAAAGTCGCAAGAATAGGCAGAGATAATAACCTGGAATGTGGGGGGTGGTGGTTTTGGAGCGGTGTTGTTCCTTTTTAGTCTTATCTTAAGAAGTGGATTAGTTGAGAAAATTCCAAATAACTTCTGCCTGGCCTACTTAGTTCTATTCATTGATTTTTATTTTTTTAATTAAGAAAAAAAAATAGTAGCTGCATGGGTAGCAGAAGATACAAAGCCCAGCCTTCTGTGGAGCTCACTTATTCTAGCAGTCTCCAGTGGAGGTTCTCTGGTGCCTGATAGTGCAGGTAAGCCTACACGGCTGTGTTTGTCAGTGCAGGCACTAACGACGAGTCTTTTCTCTGTCCAGTCCAGTTCCCTGAAACGTGGGAACTTAATCGCTTTGGGGACTGCACACTATGTTAAACTTGACTGAAAATGACTGGCAAATTTAGTAGTTGGTAGGGGACTCATCAGTAGAGATATGTGCAACAAGATCATATTTACCTTGTTTGTTGACAAAATCAAGCTAAATGATCTCTCAATCTTTTCATCTTTTTATAATGACAGTAAATATAATTAACAGCTTAACTTGACATTTTACTTGAGAATCAGTCTCACAGGAAGAAGAGATGCTTGTTAATCTTTGTAGTTTGGGATTTTGAAAAACTTCAAGAGCTGTGTCCTGGTTTCAGCTGGGATAGAGTTAATTTTCTTCCTAGTAGCTGGTACAGTGCTGTGTTTTGGATTTAGTATGAGAATAATGTTGATAACACTCTGATGTTTTAGCTGTTGCTAAGTAGTGTTTATGCTAAGTCAAGGATTTTTTAGCCTCATGCCCAGCCAGCAAGAAGGCTGGAGGGGCACGAGAAGCTGGGAGGGGACACAGCCAGGACAGCTGACCCAAACTGGCCAAAGGAATATTCCATACCATATGACATCATGCCCAGTATATAAACTGGGGGGAGTTGGCCGGGAGGGGCAGATCGCTGCTCGGGAACTAACTGGGCATCGGTCGGCGAGTGGTGAGCAATTGCATTGTGCATCACTGGTTTTGTATATTCTAATTCTTTTATTATTATTCTTGTCATTTTAAAATTATTATTCTTATCATTATTTTCTTTCCTTTCTGTCCTATTAAACTGTCTTTATCTCAACCCACAAGTTTTTCATTTTGATGTGGGTTCCCCCCCCCCCTCCCAATTCTCTCCCCCATCCCACTGGGTGGGGGGAGTGAGCGAGCAAGCAGCTGCGTGGTGCTTAGGTGCCGGCTGGGGTTAAATCACGACAAGCTGTTGACGGCTGCTGAGGTGGTTAAAATCTGACTAGGGCCAGCAGACTGCCTGTCAGCAGTGACCTCTTTCCATGGCCAACTCAGCAGGAGACACACCTCTGCATCTTTAGCCTTGTCTTCTACCGGCACAGCTTTGTGCTCTATATATGCACTTGTTTACCTTTTCCTGTGTCTCTCCCTAACTTTGATCTCAGTCAAGCTTGACAGACAGGTGGAGGTCCCAAAGACCAGTGTTTTCACCAAATTTCATGAAAATTGGTGACCGAGAATCCTGTGAAAGCTTACTGCAGCTCATACTGAGGTGAAAAACTGTATTAATAGAAATACATGTATGGTCAGACATCAGAGAATTGTGTGGGAGCCTGTCCTTACAAATATCACAGCCCAAGAAAGCTTCAGTAGGAGCTTGTTATTAACCATGTGACACAAGACTCTGGCAGACTGGACTTCAGTAGTCTTAGAGCTGATGGAAGTACTCCTTACAGTTGCTGTACAGAATTAAATGGATCTCAGCAGCTGAGAGAGGGCTGCTTCCTTTCATGTTTTTGTAACTTTTCCTGTGGGTTAACAGCCTCAAGCAAAACAGCAAAGTGAAAGCAATTTTGTTCCTGATGCTAAAAGAGTGTAGGGTAGGTATTGCACATTTGGCTACTTATGTTCCACTGAGAAGTCTTGGGCTGCGTGATGCAACCGAGATGCAGCTTTAAGACAGTAAGAATTCAAAAGCAAGGCAACTAGTGATAGTGTGACCTTTGAATTGGAAAGGCTTCCTCTCCTTCTGCATCCCTTCAGTTAGCAACGCTTTTAGGGTTTATCGTGGAATGTGATATGTAGCTTTTTTCTTCTTCTTTTTCTTTTTTCTTCCCTCCCCCCCCCCTTCACAAACCACAAAATTTACAGGGTTTTTTTGTCTTTGTAATTGGAAAATTTAAAGGCTTAATTGTCTTGCACAACCAGTTCCAGGTAAGAGTGATATAGTATGTATTTTCTAAGCCTGTTACCAATGCTTAAAATTTTGGCCTAAGAATGCACAAAAATAGAACATAAGATAAATAAGCTTAGTCCCCAGTGGCAATTATTGATTGCTTGTATAAATTGTTATTGACTTGGAGGTCAGCAATGTTTTCTCTTAAATTATGCTGTGTCAGAGCATATATATGCACATATCTGAATTATCCTTATAAATGAGTAATAGCCTTAGGGTTTTTTTGTCCCCGTGCCTCTCACTTTATCTCCCATTTTTTTAATAGTGCTAGTTCAGAGAGAGACACATGAATCTCTTTTCCTGAAAGTTTAGCAGGTGTTATTCCTACTTTTCCATAGGAAGTGGAAACCTTTGCTAACAAGCAGAGAGCTTATTCATTGGGTTTTGTGAAAGTAAGCTTTCTTTTTTTTTTTTTTCCCATTTTCAGTGGTTTTAAAAGTAAAAAGGCATAACCCTTGGGACAGAGAAGACAATCTTCTGACTATAGACCGCTGTAATGCTACCTTACTAAGCCTGAAGTTGGCCTAAAACAAGAGAGCTGTCTGTTCTAAGAGCAGTAGGATATGAATTCTGAAGCATCTGTTACATTAATGTTGTTCCCACGTGAATGGTTCATAAGGAAAAGCTTCACTCATTTTAAAATATAAAGTAATTAAAAGTATGTATATTTGATTTGAGTAGCTTATTTTTATGTTGGTTTTTTTTAATTGATTCAAGCCAACTTATGCTATTCTGAGTGAAGTCACCCCATAGACTTCTGCTCTTAGTTTTATTTTTCTTTAATTTTGATTTAATGAAATGGTTCTGCTTCTAATTAAAAGTGGTATCTTAAAAACCAAATCTGTGTAAACAATAGCTCATGTGCAGTCTACAGACACGTTAGTCCTATGAGATTTATATTGGAAGGCTTGCGGTTAAGGCTGCAGAGGCTGTTTAAAGAATAATCAAAGGATGGAAGAAGAACAAGTAAAGAAAAAGGATGTGTGAGAAGGAATTGTGAGACTACAGAGGAATTTGCTATAAAGCTGTAGTCTTATAAATATGTGGCTGTCTCATGTACCTCTGCTGTTGTGGAGACCTGGCGGATCTTGGCTATGTAATGACCTCTGAAGACATACAGAGCCTCTGGATAGTTGGTATTTACCAGCATAAAGGAAAACTAAAATTGTATTTCGATTGAGCAATGTGTTTGATTTACGAGTTTCTTCAGATGTTATGTAGGGCAGTAGGTTTGTTGCTCTGTTAGCGAACAAATCGTATTCCTGAATCTTGCAACCAATTCAACGTATGGTTGTTATAAGAGATGTAACTGTTGACTTCAGTGAAAAACCGAGGGATGGAACTGATGGCTTGCTGCTTGGATTTTTAAGTTGTTCTGAGCATAAGTTGATGTAAACTTCTCTTAATGGGTTAATGTTCAGCTTAAGTTATTGATAAGCTTGTAGCTGTTGTCAGTACAGATTCATTTAAATAACTGTGGAGCTTAACCTTTTTATAGAAAATCAGCGTTTGCATGCTTAGAACCAAAATATTTAGTGGGAAATAGACTGGGAAAGGTTTGCCTGTGGAAACATGTTTCTCTACTTTCCCTGCTCTTGTACTGTTCTGAGAATCAATTGCAGAGCACTGTTTTTTTGGCTTTGGGACTAGGGAGTCAGGTGCAAGCCATTATCAATAGCTCCTAAAGCAATTAAAAAAAAAAAAAGTTCTGAAATATCTTGATGTTGATTCAGCACAGAGCAGAGCAAGGCCAAGGCCTTTCCGCTGCATGCTGCACTCTGAAGGTGGAATATAAGGCTAGATGGATGTCTGTCTGGTGTGATTTGGCACAGCAGTTCTTGTGGCAGGTCCTGTGAGGTCCTAGGTTAGTGAGCAGTGGTAACAAGACCCATCTATCTTCTCCGTTTCAAAGTGGAGAAAGGGGATGCTGGTACAGAAGGCAGAATCTGGATTATAATTCAACTCTTTCTAGTGGGAGTACACAATACAAACTTGGTGATATTTTTGGTCTCTTTAAAATCAGATTTTAAAAAATCTTGTCTATACTGTATGCAGTAGTTTAGAGGGCCCTCACTTTTACATTTGTTTTCTTTATTTGCAGCCTAATGAAAAAAAATAGATGAGAGAAAAGCAATCCTTTGCTAAAGCTAAATATAAATCTCTCTTAACTCTAGAATGTCTGATAAATTAAACTAAGCAAATTCACTTTAGCTACCTGCCTGACTGTTTGCAGGCTCTAAGTCAGAGCTTCGCAGGCCTCTGTCTGGTCATACTTGAAATCAAGTCCAGCTTTCATGATCTCTAAATGAAAACAGCACAAGCTAAATCATGGATTACAAGTATTGGTGGTGACATCCAGCTATGAATAAAGCCAGAGCATTCCCCTCTGTAGGGATGTAATACCTTCTGTAAAGGCAGAGTGGTGTTCAACTTCAAAAGGTTAGAACCGATAGGCCTTGACATACTAGATTGACATGGTGAGGCAGAAAGGTGGTCCAGCAGTTTTAAAAAGAAGGGGGGAAATGGGCATATTTCTGAATCTGACAGGCCTTGTTTAATTTTTTTTTTTTCCTAGGTAGAATAATGGTGAATTCTAATAGTGAAGGCCTGGTACCAGTGATGACAAGCCCGCAGGCTTTAGGATAAATCATGCTGGAGGAGGTATCAGTGAGCAAGCAGAAGGCCCAGACTGTCTCAAGAGTTTTGCAGAGGAAACAGTAGCACAGTGTCTTGCCCACAAGGTTTCTGATGGCTGATAGGAAAGAGAAGCCCAGCAAGAGCATGTTCGCAGGGGGCAGTTTGCTCATAAGACAGGCAGGCAAATATTTAAAGAATGGAAGATGCTGTCAGTCAAAAACAAGGCTTATGTTCTTGCCTGCTTTGTGAGTCAGTTTCTTAGTTTTGTTTACCTGCAGTGACTTACTTAGTTCATTGCAGTAAAGTTTTCCTAGATTGCTAGTGAAGGTTTTGGCGTGTAGAAAATGTTTCCCTGATTCTGAACTAAGAATGCAATAGTAGTTCTGCTTCTTGTTTTTAGTGTTTCAGGTTCCCAGTACTCTTGCTTTTGAGATACGGTTTAATTACTGCTTGCAACTCAGTTTTGTGGTAATATATGCATATAATAAATCTTTGTCACTTTATATTTCTAGGTCCACTGGCCTTCTTTCCTCAGTGGAAGCTGAAACATTATGATGTTATTGTAGGTGTTTTGTCAGCTCGACACAATCATGAACTGCGCAGTGTTATAAGGGATACTTGGTTCAAGCACCTGAAACAACATCCTGCACTGAGCCAACGGTAATCTCAAGTGTTTTGTAATTTGGGGCTTGGGAGGGGAAGACTATAATGCTTAAATATCTTGATTTAATCCTTTTTTTTTTGGAAAGTATTTCCTTTTTTTGCTTTATTTGTGAGCGTCTTGTACTCTGATAATTTTTTTTTAATCTGCTTAGTAATATATAAGAATACTTCTTGTTCTGGGCTGTAACTATTTTTTATATAAGGAATAAAATGTAATTGACTGTTCACTGCTGTTTGTTTTTGCAATTAGTTGCCACTGTTCATTAGTGATGTATAAGACTTTCCCTTTTTTCTGTTGCAATGTACGCTTTGTATGGTATGCAACTTGAAATGCTTAGTAATCCGGGATACTTGAAAGCAGGTAGGATTGCATTTGGTGAGAGAACCACAAAAAACCCTTACAGCTGCCTCAACTGTAAAGTTCAGATTTATTTCCCACTGAACCAGGTGCACCAAACTGCTGCAGTGTGAGTGACCAGCAGAACCCTTCCCGATTGCTTGCATAGACCTGACAGTCTACAGACAGCTCTGTTCTTGCTGAGAAAGTTCTGCTGCTGTTCATTCCTGCAAACATTGTCATCTTGATAGGCCTCACATCTCGGTACTTGCCTTGCACTGAAAGCCATTTACCATTCACAAATTTGGTGTCAGCATGCAGTTTGGAGGGAAGCATAGCTACTTCAGTCATCTAAAAATGTGACTTCTCATAGCTTATATGGAGTTCCAGGAGGATATGTAGCTGCTAGGTGAAAGATTAGACTAAGGTGGACCCTCTTGCTCTTCGTACTGCTTGTTGTCTTCTGACCGTGGCGCAACCATGACTGGGGCTGGAAAGAGCAACCTGTTGTTTTGCTACAATGCCACATTGAGATATTTCATTGTAATGGATAGTCTGGAGTCCTTGTTCCTCCTTTGATGCTATGTGTCTTTTTTCTTATTTTTTTCATTGCCTTTTGAATGCAGAATATTTAAACAATCTTGAATTAAATAACAAAGCCAGACAGGGAAAGGCAGGTCTTCAGGATCCTTCAGTGTTGCCTTAGGTCTTTTTCTGTTTAGCATGCTGGCTGTCTTGAATCCCATTCCTAGTTGCAAATCTTCCTGTGTCCTCATTATGAAATGTAAAATGTTAACGTGGGTTTGGAATTGAGCCCCTATGAGGCGATTCACATGGTTGCTCTACATGCAGACTCTCACTGCTGATTTTTAAGGGGTTCAAAATCTTAATCCTGTGAAAGACAGGCCGTTGTGATGAAATAAGTTTATTGAAGATGGAGGGAGGAGGGAAGAGAACTGGTGTTAATAAAACCAAATTATTTTAGTGTCCTTGTGAAGTTTATAATAGGTGCGCATGGTTGTGCTGTGCCAGTGGAGGACAGAGAAGACCCGTACTCCTGCAAACTTCTGAACATCAGTAACCCAGGTATAGAAGTTAACTTTTAAAAATTCTATGATCTGAACTGGAACTAATCATCTTTTCTGAGAGTAGTTTGGGGTGCTTAACTGAGGCAGCCAGTCTTGAAAATAAATGCTGCCTAGAACTTGCTGTCTTAACAGTTGCATAATCTTCCTGTAAGTACCATGTGCAGGCATGAAAGGGAGAGATCTTTGGGGGTGTGAAGGGGAGGCCGTTGACTTCTAATGGATTTGCATTTTCCTTGCATTGGGGGAGAGTCTCTCCCATATAACATACGTTTTTACTCGATCCCTGTGTAAAATGAAGTTGGAGAGAGTCGGAATGACCCAGTCTAGTGTCACATGTGAAGAAAGTAGCAAGGCACCAGAGTCTTGAATGTCAGATGGACCTCTTTGGTGACAAAGTGAATTCTAAGCAAGGCTGGCTGATAGTTTTTTTCAGATTCCGCTCTAGAGAGAGAACAATTAAGAAATGTACCATGGGGAAAAAATGAAATGCTGCCATACAAAAATTCCTAACTAAAACTGTAAATTCTTCCTGTCACCTTTTTTTTTTGTATTTAATTTTTGCTCTTTAATTGCAAATTAACTAAGGACTGCTTGGCACTTAAGCCATGATTCACCATAAAATGAAACTTAAGTTACTTTCTCCTTGGATGGCAACATGCACTGCTTAACCAATCTCCTAAGAATAAATGGTACCTCAGGGCTTAGGGAGGCGATAATGCCAAAAAGCAGGCAGCCAAATTAAGTGGAGGTGTATGCCATTTTGATACATGAATAATTATTTTAGTATGCTAATATACAGATATTCATGCAGTGAAATAGCATTTTTGTCTTCACTCTGTGGATTTATTGTGTTTCTAGTCTTTTCCCTGTGGATATGTAGGCATTGACTTGCAATTGCTGGTAGCCTGCAGATTGCTGCATCACTCTGAATTTCTCCTTGCTGCAGTCTGCAGCCAGTTGTATTTTCTTCTCCTCCAGTGTTTGATTATCCTTATGCGCTTGTGAGCTGTGATAATTAATCAGAATGCTTTGCGTGTATGCAGTGTGCTTTGTGTGTATCCAGTTCAAGAACTATGAAGTCGTCTTACATTACCTCTGTCCTTTCTTTTTCATACAGTTTTGAATCAGGAAATTGAAGCATTCAGTCTCCCTGAGGATGTACCTTCTGTGCTATCTGAAGACAGAATTGTCAGTGTGAACTTTCGTGTACTTTACCCCATTGTCATTACCAGTCTTGGGGTATTTTATGAGGCTGATGGGGTGGGTTTCCAGAGGAACATCACTGTAAAACTGTACCAGGCAGAACATGAGGTAGAGTATTGTAGTTACCTTTTGAAAGTGGACTAAAGCATGTTGTCTCTTTGTTGTGGATTAAGTTCTTACAGAAAGTGACATGCTGTGTTGATGACTTAGAAGAGAAGTACTTAGCTGACAAGCATATGAATTATATTTTTCTTCTGTTGCATTGTAAATTCTTATTTCACAGATATATATACACAAACACACATATCCCGGATGAGGAAAAGATGAAATTCACAAAGTAGTATGAGTTAATTTAAATGTCCTTTTGAAAGAGCACTTATATGTAATTCCAAGACACAATTTTGATTGCATTTGAGGTTCTGAAGTATTGATAGGTATTAAGGAATAAAAAATAAACTGCTGAATATATTTAAAACACATTTGATGCCTTCAAGCAGAGAGATGCAGGACAGCTGTAATTTTTTCTTGTCTGTCTTCTGGCAAGACATTTTGAGATTTCTAGAAACTCGTATTATTTATAGGTATTATTTACAGGTAATAGTCAAACTTCAGTGATAATTCCTCCCACTCCCAAGCTATTATGCGTTTGATAGAATAGCTTAGTGCTAACCTGGAGGAAAAAAAAAAAAATCATTGAGCATGATTGTTGCATTTGGTATATTGCATTTATCTCTACCAATAACTTGATAGGCCAATTTCAAGACTTCTGGCTATGCTACAGTAGAAAGAATTTTAAATTTAAACTAATAATTAAAATTAAGTACAGAAAATATACTGAAGTATGGCTTTTATGATGAACTTCCGAAGAGTTAGGTTTATAATAGCAAAAAAAAAAGTATACTGTAATCAGGTTTGTGTTTCCTAAATGGTAGAATTCTAAATGTTGAGAGCCTAATAACTTGATCTGCATTAGCTTTTTAGTTCCAGTGAAGGAGAAAAATTAGTATCATAGGAATGCTTGGGGACTGTTTTCAGAAGATTGGGAATCTGGCAATGCAGCATCTTTATGTCATTTGTTATTATCTAAGAGCCATTTGGTGGCCTGTGTAATATAGTAGCAATAGAGTTTTACGGGTCAGCATCCTCTGTTGCAATTAATAGCAGTCAGCTATTTAAACAGAAGACAGAAAGTCTGTAAACTGGGAGATGAGTCTGAGTCCTCCAGATGATATGCTCTGTTGGTTGGATTCTAGTTGAACTTGCACTCTTGTTCCATTGTTGCTTGTTTCCACCATATCAATCCAACACTTGAATTCTGTGGAGTCTGAGACTGTTGTGAGAATAAAACTTTCACTTAGTTTTATACAATCAATAAGCCTCTTTCTATTGTAACTGAGATGATCAAGATTGCATAATCTCACACCACTTCTAATGTGTGGTTTGTTGTTTGTGGTTTTTTCATTTTCTTTCTGTTGTTCACAGGAAGCTCTCTTCAGTGCTCGCTTTAGTCCACCAAGCTGTGGAGTGCAAGTGAACAGATTGTGGTACAAGCCAGTAGAGCAGTTCATTTTGCCAGAGGTATGTGCAGTATCGGAACTGCCTGCAGTTCTTTTAAGTCAGCTGGAGAGACTGACTGATAAAACTGGCCTTTGCTTGAGGCAGAAAAGGGCAAGTGAAAACCTCTAGAATGTTAGTTGAGGGGATATGCTGAAATCCAGAATTTCTTTTTCACCATCTCATTATCACCAGTAGTTATAAAGCAAAAGCCTGAAAAATACAAATTGAAGAAAAATTACATTGACAAATAGTAGCAATTTCAGAAACCTTTTCAGTTTCTGAGTGAAAATTGTACCTGCTTCAATTCTGTGGGAGAGTTTACCAGAGAATGGGATGCTTCTTTCTCCCTCCTGCTTTTTCAGACATCAGTACACAAGATAGGGAGGGGAGGATGGTACAGATTTCTAGGGAACAGCTGGAAAAGAGGTTTTTGCTTCTGATGTCTTAGACATAACAGCAAGATGTTGTGTGTTAAGTTTGCAATGACAGTATTAGTTGAATAGTTGTAATCAAGAAGCTCTTACTGAAGGCTACTGAGATTTTGGTTATTCCTTTTCTGGCAGCACTAGTAAGGAATTTTTCGTTCATTGAACCATGCAAGGAAAGAAGAATTAGAACTTCAAGAAGATCTTTAGTAGGGTCTATCTGTACTATACTAGGTGGAGTATGTAGCGCAGAAGACTGACATTTGAGTTTTTAAAACCTGTCAACATCCTATGGCAGAAGTGGTTTTTTGGCTTTTTTTTTTTTTTTTTTTTTAAGGGGCGCCCCTCAGAGATTTGGGAAAAGACTGCTTTTTGGACAGTAATGAGTGTTAGTGTTCTTGCTTGTCCTGAGATACCATTAGCTAAGCTAACAAGGCAGAGTCTAAAGTCTTTTTTTTTTTTTTTTTTTTTTTTTTTTTTTATCCTTTTTGGGATTGGGGCTGCAGTCCAAGAGTAGTGTTTTGGTATAGGGATATACAACCTACTTGTGGCTGCTTAGGAAGGAAGGTGATTAAACACAGAAGGAACAGAATATAGGTGGGAAAAACCCTGATATTGTTACAGTGAAGATTTAGTGAATACAAGTTGACTCGGAATGAGAATTCTAGTTCAGCAGACTCTCCCAGGTACAAGGAATTGTTCCTGGTGGACCCATGATCTCTCACTAGATGTCAGCTGCCATTTTAGGCTGTTTCCCTTCATTTAAATATTCTCCTATATGACTGGACCCTTGCTGTTATTTCTGTAAGTTGTCTTTGGGTCTGGGTTGTTTTGTTATGCAAGAAATTAAGTGTTTTATGAAAGAATGGAGCAAGAGAAGACTGAAGGGGGAGGAGAGGACATTTGGGGCCAGTTTAATCCCTGATTTATTCCCCTGGCTCTGTAAGAACGAATGCATTTGGAAACCTGCTCTTTTTAAGGGGAATCTGCAGCTGATTAATTGGTTTTTCATCTTAAACAGTTTTTACTGAATACTATGCAAGTTTGTTATGCTGGCAGGAGACCTTTCGGGTGAGCAGACCTCTTACAGTGTTTTGTGCATATGTTTTGACAATCTAATTTGATACAAAAATGATTCGGGGTTTTTTACTCTTTTTAAAAGAGTATTGGTTACCCAGTAATTTGGTAGTATAACATGTAAGCCTTTTCCCTGTAAGACTTTGTTCTGAGATACTAAAATTCTAGGCAGTTGTAATTTTGCTATAAATGATTGCATTTTTCCTGAGAGGCAGATGGGAAGTATTTCATTTAGAAAGGGGATATTAGTATTCATATATTTTTTTTGTGCAGGCTTCCTTAATCTGATACGTGTCATGTGCTGAATGCTTACAGGATAACATGATGTTTCTAATGTAGATTAATAGGGGTTATGCACAGCATGTAGTCTTCTGTGATACTTAGGATGCTGAACCATACAAGATGATTCAGAGGAGACAGAACGCCCACGTGTTCCTATCTACTTGTTTGAGAGCAGTAAATTTAGTGAACTGTTTAATTGTCACAAGATGGTTTCTGAGACAACATCTATTCTCTGCCTTTCCACCTTCAAGAAGTAATGGATTGTACAGACTGCTGAAGAGCTTCATTCATCTTCCAGCTGAAGTGCTGCACTTTCTGCTCATCTTGGGGAAAGGGAGGGAAATGCAGCATTAGAATAAGCATCTGGCAGGCCAGATTGTGAAAGACAGAATTGATCATTCAGCCTTGGAACGACCGACAGCGCAGAAGAGCAGAACCACTAGCAGATAACTAAAACTCACACAGTGGCTCTTACAGCCAAGTCTTAGCAATGCACTTATTTTGTCAAAAAGCCACAGGCCGCTTGCATGAAAATGGGGCTCCATACTATGCATACTCTGTATTACTAATGGGGAGTAGTTGGAGAAACAAAAAGCACAGCACTGTTTAACATTAGGAAAGGAGTTTGGCAGGGCTGCATTATGTCAGTACACCTGTTCGGTATTCACTGTAAATGCCACTGCACTCTGGCAGCAACAAGGCTGGAATTTAAATGGGGAAAAACAGATGATGTAGTCTCAGGTGTGCCACTAATGTTTTGCTTTAAGCATTTTCAGGCCTCAGCTTTCATTAAGCGGCTTAGGGTAATAATAGCTGAAGGCTAAAGTCATTAGAAAATTTGCTTACAAGTCTCTCAACCTGGAAAATAAATGATAGTTTGCAGCTTTAGGATGCCTTGCACTGAGGTTCACTGGTAATAACTGATTAAGACTCTTGGTACATGTTTGAAGTCAGTATCAATAATAGTCAGTGGTGAGAATTTTAATGTTTCTGGTTGCTGAGGAGGGAAAGGACTCTCAGGCTTGCTAACAACTTACCAAAGGCTGTGTCTGTAAACAAGGCACAGAAGTGGGATTAAAGCCCAGTCCCTACAGCAAAAAACATTGGAATGGGAGATGACAGCCACTGCAAATAGGGAAATTGAGCATGTGGGTTTTACTGTGCAGGGTGTTCAGGGGTTCTGCCACTAAAAAAAGTTTTAGTAGTGGTCCATTTGTTTTGTTAACTGACAGGTAATTAAACAAACAAGGGGGAGGTATTGAGCATGCAAGTCAGGCTTGAATAAACACTGACTAGCTCCATTATTAGATTATAAAGCTGACATTATAAATAATAGGTGGGAGATTTCTGAAATACGCAGCTGTCATTAAATACTGAGACTGCTGCAAATGTTAAGACCTACTTCGAGGAAAGCAAAGAATTGAGCTGAATTCTAAGCTAGACTTCATGGTGTGTCAGTAAGTGGAGAGTCTCTGGAGAAGGTTTCTGGAGTACCAGGAAGCTAAAATGGGGAATAGCCGAGAGGTTAGTACAAGTAAACAGGCTTTCTACAGCAACAGAGATGCATCTACAAATAGTTGAAACAAATTGTTTCTCTGTTCCAAGGTCCACACTAGCTACCAGTGTTTTTCCTATGAAATTGGGAGAAACAAACCAGAATGCGCTCCTCTAGCAGTCAGGAGTATAATAACCCTACAACTACTCTATACTACCTTGTCAAAAGGGTGAAATTACTTTAAAAAAATTAAAAAATATAGTACTACCAATACTCCTACCTGTACAACATACCGCTTGTCCCTTTGCATGTTCTCAGGGGTCTTCAGGAAAGTCTTATATAAAATGGGTAATAGTTGGACTGTTAGGTGGATTAGTTTCAAGTTGAGATGAAATGCTTTCAAATGCAAGAATTTACACACACACACACATATATAAAAACCATGGAGTGACATAACTTAAATAGACAGTTAAAACCAGAAAATTTTAAAGATATTCACTTGTCTTTCTCCTCCTTTCCCTACCAGCCAAGATGCGAGGTCAGAGTTCTGTGACTCTCCTACAGTAGCTTGTGACAGCTTTGCCAGGATAAAGGTGGCTGCATTTTCCTTTGAGTTTTGCTGGTGTCAGGATTTAGTCTCTGATCTCTGGTTTTGGCAGATAACTAAAAAGCAGCACTTATTTCCTAACCTGTTTCAACGTATTCTCTTTGTCATGCAGGATTTTATAGTCGATTTTTAAAAATTCACTTTAGGTCACCTTTAAATGCCATCTTAATGATGTTAGAAAGCTAAAGCCTTTTACACTAGACTTCTGTTAAAAGTTTAATGTTCCTAATATAGAGATTTATGATTAGTCTTAAAAGCATGATTATGTGTTACTGAGTTCTGCAGATGTATCTCTTTTATGTGTAACTTATTTTTATTGAAGTGTAAGTAAAACATCTATGTTGTGTGTTCAAGCTGTATGTTGTGTGAAGTTGACTATTTTAAAATTAAAAGAACCCCAAACTGTTTGATTTTCATCCTTTGAAGTCTTTGAATACCTGCATAACAGTGTTTTTCTCTCTTGCCAGAGTTTTGAAGGTACCATTGTGTGGGAAAGCCAGGATCTTCAGGGCCTTGTTTCAAGAAACCTTCATAAAGTGATGGTGAATGATGGAGGGGGTGTTTTCAGAGTCATTACAGTGAGTCACCTCACCTTCCCTTCCACCATGTTTCTATTTTTCGTATAAGTCTTGGGTATTTAGCATTTTGCTTTCCTGTGTTTCGCTGTAAATCGTTAATTCAGCTGGGCTTCTCCTGTTGTCTCAGAGGGGAAGTTTGCTTTGCCTGGGAAAAGGACAAGGGCATGCAAAAAATGATGCTAGTAAAGTGGCGTTTTCTTTTATTTTGAAGGGAGTAAAGTTCACCTATTGTCTTTGTCAGGTGTGAAGCAGTATCAGTATATCAGAGATGGCAAAATGTGGGTCAAAAATCCTGTGCTAAAATCCCAATTGATGGGATTAAGCCTGTTTTTTTGCTTTTTGGCAGTGTGTCTCTTTTCCTGTCAAATCGTTGCTTGCTTCAACATGCTGTGCTGTTGTAATTTAGCCAGAATAACTTTACATCTTGCTCTCAACTTTGAAACTAATTTTCTAAAAGTTTCAGTGGTACCGCTAGTTTTAGGTGAAACTTCAAAAAATGCCACAAAACTTTACGGTTAAAAATCTTAGTCTTAGTCTTTCATTATGCAGGTACCTAAACCAGAAGACCTTTAAATTAATTTCTCAGTTGCCAGAAAACTTCACACCTTAAAATCATAGGGAAAAACACATCAGTAATGAGAGATGAACTAATTTATTTCTTTCCATTAATCTGTCTCTAGCAGGCAGGGGAAGGGTCACTGCCACATGAACTCACAGAAGGTGTGGAGGGAATAGCAGGTGGTTTTATCTACACTATTCAAGGTAAGTCTGCAAAACGTAGCATCACATTTGATGTTATGATAAAACAGGAACTTTAAATTACATTTCTAAGGTAAAATTCATGCTATCTCTATGAACTTGATCACCTTAAGTTTTCTTTTAGTAGAAACAATTCATTTCTTTCTGGTTTTTTATGCCTAATGTCAATGTCCTGATGTGGTTTCTTTGCTTGCCCTTTGTCAGCCACTCCAATTGACTTGCATCCCTTTGTCTTTTAACAGAAATACCATTTGCATCTAGACTTTCTTCTCTGTCCTTGTTTTTTGTTACCCAAACCGAAGTTAAAAAATGTTGTGCAATGAAATCTTTCCCTGATAATTTTCACATTTTTTTTCCAGTCCTGCTGCTGTTAGAAATACTGTGTCATGATGTTTAATATTAACTACTGACAAACAGTGACTACCTTATGTAGCCTGCTTTTCCACCCCTGTTGTTGCTATTTTACACCTATTTCAGCAGAATGTTCAGAGACTTTATAGGAGCCCTTTCCAATGTCTAAGATTTTGGCCACGTAGCACTATAGTTAATGTATTCTTATTGGTCCATCATAGCCAACATAAGCAGTGACTTTCAGAGCGTTATTCCTGTATTTTTGTAGCTAGGCCTGGCAGATATAATTGGGCAGTCCTGTTGTCTTGTCATGTGTGTAGGAGCCTAAACTGAGGTGTGCTAAAGCCCTTCCATCCTGTTTGTCAAAAAGTTCTTCAGTACCACAAACTACCTCCTTACCAAGAAGTTCAGTATTCTTGCAATATTTTTTTAGCTTTTAGCTGCAGTCAGTTATGTGATGTGGTTCAGCAGGGACCACCTATGCTACATCAAAGCAATGCCAATTTGATTATATTTAGCATAGGATTTGTTTTGTTTGTTTGGGGGTTTATTTTTTTTATGCTAGATATATATGCTTAGGAGTAACTGATATAACAGTAGCCTTGTTACTCTGCCGGTAAGAGTAATAGTGAAGTCCCAGACAGCTCTTTATATTAAAGAACCTTAAGAAGTTGAATCTTTTTATTACTGAAAAGGAAGAGAATACTTTTTTACTTTCTGTATCAGACCTTATGCAAAAATATATTTCTTTCTTGTTCTGCAACTTTTAACATTTCATAGAAATTTTTAGATTAATTGTAGGATTTTCATAACCCCATTGAGTTGAACACTTCTTCAGATTCATTTTGTCTGTATGTCGTGTATGATGCAAGTGAAACATGTGAAATAGTATGTAGGTATGTATCTTTGTTTAATGATGGGTGCTGTTTCTTTCAGAAGGTGATGCTCTTTTAAAAAGCCTCCATACTCGCCCAGAAAGGTTTACAAGTCACATAAAAAATCTTGAAAAAGAAGATGCTTTATTGAAGGAAGAAAGCAGTACCTATGATGATATTGCTTTTGTAGATGTTATTGACACTTACAGAAATGTTCCAGCCAAACTGCTGAACTTCTACCGATGGTAAGTTGAAAAGAAAGTATTTTCTCTTAGGAATGTTGCTGTTTGTAGTGCAAGATGATCCAGCATGTTACGTTATCTGACAGGTTCCATGAAATATATACCTTATGTGATTTATTTCATTAAGTTGTATTTCTCACAGTTTTGGGGGCGTGTAGTGAGTAAAATAACAGGATCTATATTTCTTGAGTGTTGACCCTTGGTGCCTCAAATAAGCATGAGCTGGCAAGACAGGCTTCTGCTCTAAGAGTCCAGGTGTGAAAATTTTCATGTCTCCTTGTAATTTCTTTTAACTTGCTTCTGACTGAAAACTAGCAGCTTTAGCCTTTACAAGCTGGCCAAAAGCCATCCTTTAATACTTAGTGTTTCAGTTTGTGGCCATTGACTCGTCCTGTCACTGGGCGCCACTGAAAAGAGCCTGGCTCCATCTCTTTACATCCTCCCTTCAGATGGGATGTATATACATTGATGAGCCCAAGCCGTCTTGTCTCCAGGCTCAACAGTCGCAGCTGTCTTGGCCTTTCCTCGTAGGAGAGATGCTTCAGTCCCTTAATCATCTTGGTGGCCCTTTGCTGGACTCTCCATCCAGTATGTCCATATCTCTCTTCTACTGAGGAGCCTAAGACTGCACTCTGTACTCCAGATGTGGCCTCACCAGTGCTGAGTAGAGGAGAAGGGTAGGAAGCTTGTGTACAGGGAGGACGGAAGGTTGAGAGGAAGAATTTTCATAGTGTATTACATTGTCTGTGGTGAATCTAGTAAGTTATTACCTCTAATTTGCAGTTCTTTCCATTACTCTGAGACAACTGTTTCAATTAATTGATGTTGCTGTGGAGTAAGAAATATAGCTGACAGTTTTAGTTGCTTGCAAGATTATGCACTTATTTAACAAATTTCATGGTTATGAATGTAACTGAAAAACTAAACCATGCTTTCAGTTCTAAAAAGGGAGTTTAAATGTCAAGACTTAGATCTTTGTGATCATTTCTTACATGGTAGTAAATTTTTCAAGGTTTAGTAATAAAAGGCTTAAGGGAAAATGCCTTTCTTGTTAAGAGAAATTACCCTTAAAAACAATGTTTGTTAATCAACCCAGGAATAATCCCTAGAATCTTAAGCTGCTTTGGTTATTTTACAAGTGACAGATATTCAACTATTTCAGACCATTAAAGATTACTTTTTTTCATATTTGAAGGGTGCTTTACTGAGTAAGTACCCAGTTGTTTCCACAGATGTTTCTTACAACCTTCTACAGTTGTACTGCCCTTGAACTGTCTGTCTCATCCTGAAGAGTAGGCTACTGACATGTAGCCACTGGCTTTTAACAACTGTGCTGCCATTATCAGCAGGGATTCATATCCTTCCGAGGTCAATACTGTTTAAGACAGATTCATTAGTAAATCCACCATCTGTCCTGGAGAACAAAACTTCAAGTTTGTTTTCTTCAGCTCATACACAAATCCATGTTGTAAGATCATCATAGGATGCAGCTGCATCTCCTTTCTGTAGGAGAAGCAGTCAGCCTTGGTCAATAGCGAAAACATTTAAAAGTCAAGGGTAGGAAAGACATTCCTTCCCTCTTCCTTCCCCCTCTGCTTCCCAAAAAACCCTTGCAGGGTGTTCTGTTGTGTAACTGTAGTTTGTGGGCTGCAGCTCAGCATCTCATCGCTTTTCTTTTTGGCTACAGGACAGTTGAATCAACGAGTTTTGATTTGTTGCTGAAGACAGATGATGACTGTTACATTGATTTGGAGGCTGTTTTTAACAGGATAATGCAGAAAAAATTGGACAGGCCAAACATTTGGTGGGGAAAGTGAGTTGTTTTTTTTAACTTGTCTTTAAGAGATACCATGTCTTTAGTGAACAGTTTATTGCTTTAAGTCTGTTTTGGAGTGCGTTCCCCTTTTCTGCCTATGGAAGCTAGTCTTAAAAAGCAGGACTTTTGTATGTGTAGAACTTTGAATCTCAGAAAACAGAAATCAGTCCTTTACAATAGCTTTCCAGAGTGTGCCCTTACAATGAGTTGAACTTGCTGAATATCTTACCTAGTTTTAAAATGTGTTGTATATGTCTTTGTCATGGAATACTTTTATTTACTTAAGTACCAGCAGTACAGTAAAGTTAAAAGGCAAGTACATACTAGAATTGTAAACGTTACTTTTTTTGAAGCCACTGTGATTTTTCGGTAATGGGGTAAACAGGAGAAACAACATTGCCTTTATAGTCTGCACTTTATTTTGAAGTCTGTGAATGACAGACATTGCTACCCGTTTTGCTGCTGTCTGAAATGGTAGATCTGATTCATGGATACTTGAGTGAAGTTCCCCAGCCTGTACTACACTTGCGAATAACTAGGAGGATCAAAATAGCCCATCTCTTCCCTTCCATCCATGGAATGCATTGCTACACTGGTGTAACGTCCGATACAGCAGAAATGCTACGCTGCTGTAACATTCAATATAGCACAATGGCACAATGTGTCTTCCTGTTGCCATCTGCTTACTGAAGAAAAGCTGGCCTTTGCTGCTAAAGGTGTCTTGCTTCACAGATCTGGTACTGACTGTTGCTTACTCGTAAGGTGATTTAATAAGGCGTGTGGAATAGCTGGCTATCTAGTGATGATCTCAAAGATCTGAGTGGTGGGCATGCGTTCTCTAGCCTGTACAAAACCCTTGATTGCCTGATGCCTGTGAAATTTTCTTTGGACTACCTTTACCACAAGGCAAGGCTAATAGTGAAGGTAAGATAGGTTCATTCTAGCAATGTAGAAGGTCAGGAACTTGATGACAAGATGGAAACGAACTTGCAAAAGGAAAAATGGCACTATGTATAAGCTGCCTGGGCTGCTGTTCCAGCTGATGTAGGGAAAGCTCTTCTGGAGTATGTTCTTGGCTGTAAGAGCTGAGGATGTGATACCAAAGAGATTGCCCTCCTTCTGCCTGCTGTCCCTACCTATGCAATGGTAGGTGTCCCTACCTTTGTGTTGCTGCCTACCATGGGCCTGCTCCTTGGCCAGAGTTTTCTCGTTATGTGTTCAGCTTTGTGGGTAACCACTGAGTGTACAGGAGTCTTCTGAGTGGTTTAGGGGGATCCTTCCAAGCTCTCCTACGTTTCAACTCCGTGACATCTTGTACATTTAGACTTGAGTATTGGTGAAAGTGCAAATGAAATGCTGTTAGGCTTCTCTGAGAGCTGGTTCTGGTGTGTGGAGACTTAACTTCCTGAGCAGAAGGTTAATACATCTGGCCCTTGAGGTGACTTTGTTGATGGTCTCCCTTCCTTCTGCTCCTCTGAGCAGGTGTCTGAGAACTCAAACTTTGCGTTCTTCACCTAGACCTTACTAAGCTCTCTCTAGTTCAGACAAGTTTCTTGTTGTCCAATATTCCTTATAATCTGTTAATGCTTAACTAATTCCTCTATTCTTAAAGAAACTTATCAGAGTTTTTGTGGATTCTGAAATTATCAACTTCCTCTGGCAGAAACCAAGGATGTGATCTCAGTGAAACTGGGAAGGGAATGCTTTGGATTGAGCAGTACTTACGTGTGCTGTCAGTTAATAGCCCTTTTCTGATGCCATTTCATATTGTGTGGTGGTTTTATTCACTAATTTAAAATCACCATTTAAAAAGCTTATCTAGCTCATCTAGAGCATTTCAGGACTGCAGGCTGGAAAACCAAATGGTCCAGGTATCTTACTTCAGAACTTTGGCTCATCTTGGAGAGAATATACTTAAATTACTGCTGTTCTGTTCTTTTAAAACTGCAGTCAAAAGATTAGTCACCCTCAGGCATGAGAGAGCTGTCTTTGACAGATCACCGATCATGTCTGCAAATGACCAAATTTATGATGGGGTAGAATGTACCAAGCTGTTTCTGAGGGAGACTGAATCGAATACGAATGCTGTAAATGAAAAGGCAGTTCACTGAAGTTGGCTCATCTACCATGCTGTGGAAAGCAGTGGGAGTTCAGAATGGCACTTTCTCTTGACCTTAATTAAGCCAAAAAGAAACTTCAGGTACTTGAAGTTTTCTGTGAATATATGTTTCATTTGTAATATGAACCTCCCCTTTTCCTGGGGTGTAAGATACGCTGTTGAGTGTAACATGCTTCATAGTAACATATTTCTAGGTTTGCCTTAGAATAGCCATTGAATGAGCTTACGAGGATCGATAATGCTTTCTTCTGCAGAATGAAAAATGAGTTTTGCCAAGTCTTGCTGTAGAAATGGTGTGTTAAGGTATCAAGTAATTTTATTAGGCTACTGACAAAAGGAAGTGACAAGTCATGCTGGGAGAGAAGAGTTGGACAAAACGTCGTCTTTTTGTATGTCTGTGGAGAACTTTATGTAGGGGTGACGTCTTCAAGTGTAAATTCTGTAATAGTCACAGTCTTCAGGTAAGGCAAGTGTGAGGTGTAGTGAACAATGCTGAAATCACTACAGGAGTATAAAATGATTAGCAAAGCAGGTGCCCCTCAGTCTGGAGGGGCATGTACCCTTCCTGCTGTGACTCGCTAGAGTGGAAGATACTGAGTCTAAAGTGAATTCAGGTATCAGATGTGACTTTTATCTACTTGGTGCTTTAATATGTCAGCTTCAGCTGTGAACGTGTAGAGTCTGATAACAGATCTGCCACTCAACTGTAATTCCTCCCCTACGGGGCTGTTGTCTGAGGTGACAATTCTTAGTAGCTCACTAAAGCTTTCAGCCGCTTGTGCTCATGATCGAATTCGGCAACGCTTGAACGTTTGCAAGAAGGGGGAGAACCTGCTGCATTGACATAGTTATGTCACTTAGCTGTGAGTGCATGAAGTACTCCTAAGGTAAGAGGAGTGTCATGCCAGCCTGTTCCTGAACAGGAAAAGCAGGGCGTTTCTCACTGCCTGACAGAGCAGTTTAACAGGGTCCGTAGTGCTGCGTGGTGCGGCAGCGTGTTAAAGCTAGTTATGCCACACTGCCTGGGGACGGGAGTCAGTGTGGAGAGACTGTGCAGACAGAGAGAGCACTGCTGGCTTTCTGCAGGCCTCTAGTAGTAAGTACAATCTTCCTTAGACAAGACGACTGCCAGGAAGGTTTTTTGTAATTCAGTGATGGCAGCCTTTGTTGAACATCCACTTTGTTGAGTTTCATTTGGAAAACAGCTTAGAGAAGGTATATAAAAACCACTACTTTGCCTTGCTTCCTGGTTTTTAAGCAGCCACTAGTTTTATCAAGAAAATGGGTTGTGTAACATCACTGTAACTGCATGCCTGCTGGCAGCAGTGACTTTGTGTTGTGTTGATTAACCAAAGGGGGTTGGACACAGACGTGCCTGTTACAGAACATAGGTAAGGACGCTTGTGCTTACCTGGATTAAAGCCCAGCAGCGGGCGCAGACATGCTGAAGACCTGATGGTCAATGTTGCATTTGTTTCTGTTCTGAGAACCTTCTCTTATTACCCAAGATTGAGACCAAACAATAGCTGCACTTTCAGCTGTTGTGTTGGATTAGATGTGTGCCCTAGAGAAATAAGGCTAGGAACTATAATTAGGATCACCTTCTACTTCTTCCTCTTAATATTGTTTATTATCAGTTACTTCCGTTGTTAGCACTGTTCATAGGTTTCACAGAGGCCTTTGTATAAACACCTCATGTCTAACATGGTCTTCAGTTTCAGACTAAATTGGGCAGTTGATCGAACTGGGAAATGGCAAGAGCTGGAGTACCCAAGTCCTGCATATCCAGCCTTTGCTTGTGGGTCTGGCTACGTCATCTCCAAAGACATTGTTCAGTGGCTGGCAAGCAACTCTGAAAGATTAAAGACGTACCAGGTAGTAAAGCGTTGGTTCAGTTTTTCTATCTTAAACTGGTCTGGGGAGCAGCATGTGTACTGGATGAGTTGGAAAGAATATTGCTCAAGTGTTGGGTTCTCCTGGTTAATGCTGGCTTTTTGCAGTGCTTTTGGTCACTACACTTAAGTATCTGTTCTAGGTCAAAGCACAACCGTACTGGACTGAGAACCTCTGGAGCTGTAATCTTGGTTTTTGTACTCTCTTCTTTTAAGAACAATGTATTATCACAGGAAAGCTGGGAGGATTTATTTAACACCTCTAAAATAGTCAGACATAGGTTTTTGTAGTTCCCATTTTTTACTGCGGGTACAGGATGCAACTTATTCTAGTTCACAAAGTCATGTTTCATGCTTTCCTGGTGCTAATATCTGTATTTCTTTTTTAATGTGTTGTCTCAGGGTGAAGATGTGAGTATGGGCATCTGGATGGCAGCTGTAGGACCCAAGCGATATCAAGTAAGTCTGAAGAAATTCTCTGATCTTATGGAAAGAGAATATGCCTGTTGCTCCAAGTAGCATAAAATAAGGGAAATGTTTTTTCTTTAAAAAAACCCTGAAACAGCCATTGGATTAAAATCCAGAAAAAATTTGTTAAGATGTATTTAAAAGAAAAACCACAACAACCCCACAAACCAGCCCCCTGGCCCCCCCAGCAGCCCCCATCCCCACCCCTCAAGTTCTCTGAATAGGTCCAGCAGATCAGAGAGGGACATATACATCTAGTTGGTGACCTTTGTGTGCAACGTTTGTTGCTAGAAACAATGAAAACCCGATTCTTGGAAGTAAAGATTGCTGAAGACTAAATTCTTTATAAGAAAAACTATTGAAATGGTTCTCTCTCTAACAGGATAGTCTCTGGTTGTGTGAGAAGACGTGTGAGAGTGGCATGCTCTCTTCCCCCAGTATTCTCCACAGGAACTGAGCGAGCTCTGGAGATTGAAGGAACTGTGTGGAGATCCTTGTAGATGTGAGGAAAGATGACGGACTTGCCTTGGAAAACAGGGTAGCGTACAATGATCATGGAAAAGTATACATTTGGATTCATTCTTGGAACAATAAGGAATATTAAGGTATCTTTTAATGTTGCATTTCAACTAAAGTATAACAATATTTGCACATCCCTTTTGATAATTACAAGTGGACTGATACTATTCATTTTCTATAGTATAGATGTTGATCTGACAAAAACCAAAATGTTTAAGATAAAAAATTTCCTTTTTATAAAAAGTCAAAGAAAGACCTACTTGTAATTAATAAATGCACATAAGAATGCCAACTAGCCTGTCTTTTGTAAATTAAAGTACTACTGATTTAACTCAGTATAGAGCCGTACCAGGACGCAGTGGAGAGCTGTGCTCAGCACCAGGGCATCTGGTACGTCTTGCTGCAGCAGGTTCTGTGCTGTCTGAGGGGCTGCCCTCATCTGTGCAGGGGCTGGGACAGCTAGGGGTTATGATTTATGTTTAGTTTGTTTATACCATTGTCATTTTAGATAAAAACAGTATCGAAGTTTGCTTATACCAAATCTTGAAGTACTGCAAACTTGGCCTGACTAGGAGGGATTTCTGATAGCTCGATGTGAATCTGAGGGTACACAAGTGGAAGTAAAATAAGATTGAGGAACAGAGCACTGAAGAATGTAAAATAACTAGCAATGCCTTGCAGTATGCTGAGAACTTATTTATACTGTGGTATGTTAACGCTGTAGGGTAGAATAAAGCTCTGTCAGATTTTGACCTTAAATAGTCTAAGGCTGTGTAGATACTTCGACAATTACTGCCATTTTACTTTTGTTTGCTTTAAGGTCTTTGGAAGTAGGTGAAAACAAAGTAGCCTCTTTCAGTGCAGCACTAATTTTGTCCTATTATAAGCAAAGACATCACAACTAAATCATGTACTCAGTTCAGTAAAACAAATTCTCACCGCTGCAGTGGGAAGGTAGTATAAAATCTTGGCAAAAGGGTTACCTTGAGTTCTATTTAATTGAAGCATTTAAGCACTGTTTGGTGTATCTCAAGTAAGACAATTCAGCCAAAAGCAAATGCTTTCATGGAGACTGATGATTAAGTGTAGGAGCTGAAAGTATTACTGTATAGCCCCCTGGTGCCACATATGAAATTCACATTCTCCCATACGTGTGTTCAGGCACAGGCCGTCCATACTGTTTGCGGGCAGTCTGTAACTCTTCTGCAGTTCCAGTGTTGGCTTTTCCTTCAGTCTATCAAGAGAGTACCTTCTCACCACCGTACTAACACACAGTCTCCATTTTCTATTGAGTAAAACTGCAAAGGCTTTAAGTCATTGTCTAGTTCAACTTCTTTTCCTTCCAGCTAAAATAAGAAAGGAAAAAAACCTGATCAGACTTAAACTGAAATCTGTTCATGTAAACCAAATATAGATCAGGCAGTTGCAGTCAGGGAGGATCTGTCATCTTACAGGAACGAAATTAGGTCCTAGATTACAGCATGAAGACTGCCCCCCTGAAGTGAAATCAATTTGATTAGGTAGTATTTTAGAACATGCTATTGACCTTTTAGCAGCATGCAGTATTTTCTTGTTGAATTACCCATTTTTAACTCACTTTTGAACTTTCGTAGGACAGTTTCAGTTCTGAACCAGGAATTTTAAGTAGGCGATACAGCAATCCTTTGACCCTCTGAATAGTCATAGACTCTGTCAAGGGGAAAGAAAGAAAAGTTTTTAGAAGGATGCTGCTACCACTGAGCTGTAGCAAAGTACTAGCGTTTCAACTATACTTGCTTATAGCAACAGTGAAAGGCTGTATTGCTGCTTCAGTTCTAACACTGCAATAATGTCTTTTGTACCTGAAACCATAACTGCTAATATCAAATTGAAAAGGGTTTAATCTCTGGTGGATAGGACAGGATATGCTACTACGGTTTAAGTGCTTTGATCCCATATACCAAATTAAAGTGTTACGGCTTCATAATTTACCTTTTTTGAGTTCATATTTACTACATGCTAAACTAAGTGACCTTTGGGACACATACCAGCCAGGTTCTGACTACTTGCATCTGGCGACTGTTCCTTGAAGTTTTCATTACCAGGAATTGGCTTTCCCAGCACAAATAAATGAATGTCACTGTGGAACTAGTACCATTCTTAGAAATGGTATTACATTAATTAGTCCCAAACAACTTGCCAGCAGAGTTGTAGAGCGGTTTATATTATGAAGTCAGTTACACGAAGGGATATTTTTTGTAATGGATCTTGAATGAGTAAATGTAGTTTGTTCCAGAGGTGATACCTGTGTTTGCAATAGAAATACTCAGTATTTTGGTTGAACTTTCACTTCTTTTGAAGCTTTATCTAAAGGCACAGCAATAGTGAGTTATTCCTGTAATACCACACATTGTACTTAGACAAATATTTTTCTATCAAACATTTTTGTAAAAGCTGTATCTATCTGATTTTATGCAACTTGTGATAATAAATGTGATTTTTATTTTAGAATAAAGCTTGAGTAAGTCTTTTCTCACAGACTCCATTCTGACACATCTTTCCAAAACATCAGTTTCATTTAGAACAAAGTCTATTCATTCTAGTCTCACTACAGCACTAAAACTTCAAAAGACAAATTTGATACAGGTCAGAATGAGATTTCTAACTTAATGTATTAGCTATTAGACCTCAATATCTAGAACTGCAGACTACACAGTTGGCTCTTACAACTTCATATTCTTGTTATTTGGTTAACACATCCACCAGATTTCATACCAGTTAATTAGCCTTTGATTGCCTCAGACACATTAATCCCCAAACTAGCAGCAGAGGTTGTTAAGACAAGCATCAACTTTCAATCTTCAAGCTGGACTGAAAGTAAGTATGAAGGTCAGAAAAATAATGACTTTTTCAAACAATTTCTACCTTTGTCATTTCTTTATATGACACAGTCTTCAGGGGAGAACCTTCAGGAGCTGACAAAGCCAGAGGCAGCTGCCATTCTTTAATACAGTTACTTGAAAAGGAGCTACAAATGAATTGCTTAAACACAAGCCAAGACTTCTTACCTGGTAGCTTTTTCTCTACTGGCTTCTGCTCAGGTTTCTCAGGACATTTAATTGTCAAAGCTTAAGGAAGAACAGTGAGACATTAGTGAATGAACGTTAAGTCCTGTTCTGTCAGGAGCACAGAGGCTTTCTAGTCTGTTTTTATTATTACAAGTTGTTTCCCCCAGCTCAGCCTGATCTTCTAAAAAAATCAGGATGTAGCCTGTATCTGAGCAGCTAAGATAGTACTGAGTCATTCTTGAAAACTTAAAAGTAATTTTATTAAAATAATCAAGTTTTTATTCACCTTTGGTAAATTAGGGAAAATACTTTAAAAGTGACTCCCTAATACTTAACATGGATTTTTGGTCAAAAGGAGTATTTACCTAAAAATGCTTAAGTTCTAGTTAGCTTTTCAAAATAACCTGCAGTAGAATGGAAACTGCTTACTCAGTTTAAAGCAGGTTTTTGACCCTCAATACCTCAAAAGCACCATACAAGCACATTTTAAGGAAGCTAGTTATTAGCCTAATTCATTTACAGAGATTAAAAAGTTTGTTATGTCTAGCCAACTAGATTCCTTGTTCTATTTAGTCTTCCACCTAAATGCATTAGAATGTAATGCCTTAAAATACTATTTTGCCCATGGAGTAAAAAAAGGTTCAGTTCTTCTATCAACTGGGAAACAAAGCTAAGTAGTGAATTTGTAAGTAAGTCTGGGATATAACCTAGTTTAAATATGTAGACAGCCCCAAATACCAAAGCTACCCATATTTTTCTTGACTGTCCTGAAGTTAAGAAGCTCTTAAAAAAACCCCAACCCTATCAGAAAACAGTGCAGGTATTGAGGTTAAAACCTCAAATGTCTTCTGTAGAGAAGCCATTCACACTGTCAGAATGGAGTTTGATTACCTCTATTCTCCATGAAGTCTTAATTAAGAAAATCATTCAGCTTGGGTTGAGGGGGAAATGAGAGAGAGTACACAGGAGCAGGTATCTAGTCAAACTTATTGATACACACAGTTCAGAGAAGCAGAATTACAAGCTGGAACTCTGTGATGTCTCAAAGGCTTTTGAACCTTTCGTTCTCCATATACACCCAGGAAACACTAAGCTCGTAAAATATTTTAAATGCAGAAGACACAATTTTGACCATTTCTGGCCTCTTACTCAGAAGCTGATTTTTCAGAGTCAAAGGCTGCAGTCCCTTCAGTTCTCCTTCTTCAGGTGCACCATATTCTGTGAGAAGGAAAGTGCACATGGACATGAACCCTTCAAAGACTAAAACTCAAGAGTAGATCTAAGAGCACTGTGGTGGTGGATCAGGCACGAGCCTGCTGCCTCAGTTCCCTCAGCAGCTAGGATACTGAGTATAGAAACTGGTAGGCTCCTGCAACGCAAAGTGCTGCAGACATGAGCCTTGATCAACTGCTAGAGCATTTAGGATAGTGCACGGGCACATGGGATGGGGTAGAGCAGGGGACAGGCACATGGAGGTGCTGCTTAACATTCCCACTTTAAGAAAGCTGCAGGTGGAGAGAGCTGCTGCCCGCTCACCAGTAGAGTTATGAGGCAGATGCTCACAGGTGTCATCCCTGAGGCAGCAGTGCCTGGAAGGGTGCAGTACCAGGCGGCTGCCCCACAGAAGCAAGAGCCATTCGCATACGGGCCTGCCAACGGGTGGGCCTTCCTAAGGCAGTAGAAGCACATGGAAAAAGCATCAAGGGGAAGGGAAACTGAAGAGAGACCGAACCAGTGCTACCATAATGCCGGAAGTGAGGAAATGCTAATTTTACTGTACTTGTACTCACTAAGGCAAAGCGACGGGTATCTGGGATGGGCAGCAAGAAATTCTTCACTTGGTTTGTTTTTCTCTGGGTTCCAATTCCCACCAGCTGCTAACCAGTCATTTCCAAATATTTTGCGATAATCAAGCTCTGCTCCTTTTCTTTCAGCAGGAAGGATCTGTACTGACACAGGAATGGCACGTAATATAATTATACAACTTTCCAGAGAAGAAAATCTAATTAATGACACTGACTCCTTGCTCTTACTTAGGTGTCCAGTATGTTTTAATGCTACCAAGAATCTTACAAACCCTATCTCTGACTACCGACTGATCCATATATTCAGTACATTTTAAAGCTATTAAGAATCTTACAACCCCTACCTCCATGTACTGACTGATGCATAAATGAATATCTAAGCAAAGATGTTACCGTATATGATGACGCAAGGATGTTTTTTGTAGCTGTGGAACAGATGCTGCTTCTGCTCTCTTTTATGATAAATGTTTGCTGAAAGTTTGATTTGGTTTAGATAATGCTATTTTCCTATTACAGAAGGCAAATGCTTGTATTACTGTCACTGAAACACATTCAACTATGCTGCTTTTTCTTTTTTTTTTTTGGCCAGAGTATGTTTTTTGTTAATAGTCCTGCAACTTCAACACAACTCGTGCACTTGAAAAAAACCACCATTCCTCCATCTTGTCCTAGGCCCCACTGAGTTAGCAGCGTTCACAAACAGGGCTGGATCTTGTAGCCCTGCTGAGTACCCCGTTGACTAGGTGATGGAATAGTTGGCACTTTACTTTTCCTGCACCCAAACAAACAGCAATCTTAAAAGAAACTCAAAACAATTCCTCAGGCAGTGATTTAATGTTTTTCCCCAGACTCATGCAATTTGTTGAAGTATCACGTACCTCAGACTTGTTCAAAACCTCCAATTGACTTATCTTGGCAATAATTAGCTGTCTCAGGGTCTCTGGGTTCTTCTCTGTGTCCATGAAAGGGTTATTGTGACACTGCAGTGACCGCAAACTTGGCAGTTTATCAAGCTCATTGATAGATGACCACTGAAAAGGAGGGGAACAGTCTTTTGAGGAAACATAAAACATACTTCATTTCAGAACAATACACAGTAACATTGACTTTTCCTGTACAATGACCATGACTGAAACTACTCTTTTGGTCAGCAGAACCAAGTACTTTCATCCGGTTCATTTAGCTAAGGAAAAGACTGCATTACATTTAATTAAGTAAAAAATAAACAAATGAGGAACTACTCAGCATTTTAGATCATTAGAATTCTGCGAGAGGAAGTATGAGGTAGCAGAGGGATATGACTAGCTACCATAAACATGTTTAACTGAGACACTAGGAAATGTTTTTAAATTTTTAAATTATGCCTCTGTGTTGATCAAAGTATTCAATAGTTACCTCAGGATCTTACACATACAATCAAAGAAATTTTAAAAAAGCAAATTGCAAGTTACTCTTAGACAAAGATACACATATTTATAAAATGTGAAACTATCACAATCTAACCTACCTGTGATATTTTATTGTCATTTATCGCAAGGCGTTTTAGTGAAGGAAACATTTTAGTCTTGCATCCTAGGAAAAAGAGTAAATTTACAAGACAATAGTGAAAACTTTAACTAAACAGAATTATAAAGCTATAAATAAATTACTACTTCTACATACCAAATCCAGCATCAGGAAAGTGTATAGAAGATATTCCAGTGTTTCTAAGTATTAGCTGTTCTAATCTGAAATTTAATAGATACAATGATTACTGTACATGGCACGGGAAGTTTTTTGTAAAGAAATACTACCTCAAATGTTTTTTTTTTTTTAAACAACGATCTAATAAACTTTTGCCATGATGCATAATTGCTGACAAATGAACAGCAGCTTCACAGACAGTACCCAGACTTCAGCGGAGTGTTCAGGGAATAAATTTTTCAGAGAATAAGTGCAATAACTTCAAGCTTTCAAAATGGCTCCTGGACTTAAATGGTGTGATTTTCCAAATTATTTTTTTTAAATAGCTTGTAGCTATTTAAAATCATGGCTGCTATTTTGGTGTACAGTGCAAGATAATAATTCCACAAATTAGCAAAACTATTGTATTAGTCCCACAATTTTGCAGTCACTGTAATTGAAGTGCTTAAGGAACACACACCTACTTTCCCTGGATGGTAACCCCAAAGCAAGGAATCATAGCTCAAGCCTGTAACTACCATAAAGATGCTACTACTGAGAGTGCAGTAAACCAGAAGAATCTGTGTAAAGCATATTACCACAGACATTCTTTTGAGAAAGTGGAAATACATTTACCCAATACCGTATGGGAATTATACTGTTTGGGGTTTTTTGTGTTGGTTTTTTTTTTTTTTAAATTTTGAAGAATGTCTCTTTCAAAGTCTCTAAGCTACCCCAAAAAAGCACTGAAACTTCCAAAAGAGAGTGCCTGTGCAGAGGATGTGCCACACGCTTCTACCAGTAGAGTAACAACAGTAACCTTCCCCACAGTTAATAATCAAGAGCAGATAACAGAGATGGGGAAGAATTATCACCATGCTTTTTTACCTCCCTCCAACCCCTCTTTGTTTGGCTTTCTTTACAAAGGACAAATAAGTAGGCACCATGGGTGTAAAGTGCTCGTGGCAAGCGTCCACCACCAACGATCTTTAGTGTGTCAGCCTCAGGAGTGACACCTTCCAACAAACTGCCCAACGGCTTTCTGCAGGCTCAAATGACCCTGAGATGGCTGTGCAGCTGCTGTTGAACCTGCATTACACCGTCATGGTCAGAAAACTGTTCCTAAGAAACGACTTCCATAGCTCCTTTGCTTTGCCATTCCACACAAACTCTACAGTCCTGTCATCTTGGATAAAAACCTATGCATACTAATATGTAAAGAACTTAGCAACATGGTAAATCAGTTTCATAAGTATATGATGAAAACCTAATAACATACAGCTTAAGAATGTGGTACTATACAACAAAAATAAGATTATATTAAAATACCTCAATTAAATAATTCAGTTACTCTCCTCAGGAAGGCAAAATGCCTCTATTTCAAGATTCCATAAATCTTCCATGCAACATCAATACTATCGTATTTCAGCCAACAAAGACTATGGAGATGAATATCCAGGACAAAGAATTTCCAGCAAATTTGTTTAACAGCTACCTGGGGAGATGTGCTATTAGATGCAGCTGATTTCCATCCAGCAACTGGTTGTCTGAAAGGTCTAACAACTTCAGAGTCTGCAGGACATTATCAGGCCTGCCACATTGGAAAAAAAGAAACACAAACACAGAACATTTAAAGTTATTTGTTAGTGACAACACTAGTTTTCTAAGTATATAACTGCATGCAAATAATTGTGTACATTTATATATGTTTTGAAGCACATCACGTGAAGTCTGCATCATTCATTTTACTATTATGTCATGGTGATGTAAATATTACAGGAATGTAACTTTATCTGCTATATAACTTTGCAGTACATCAGTCACAAACGACTGACTTTTAAGTTACTCATCTTACCTGTCCAAAACTGTAATATTATTAGAAGTAAGGTACAATTCTTCAAGTGCTGGCCATCCTGGAGCACAAAGAAGAACCTAAGAACAAAACTTCATTTAATATAACAAAAGTTGGGAAAAATTATTCCAGAAATTATACTTTATGCAGATTTCCTCAGAACATGTTCAGAACAAGCCATAGCTCCCAAAAACAGAGAAACAAGTATTACGGACTGCCTAGCCCTCCCTTTCTTCCAGCTGGGTCTTTCCTGTGTCTGGATCTACCAGCACAGGTGACATCAAAGGGGTTCTGCACAGTCACAGGACTTGCAGTTCCAGGCTTGAGGCTAGTAGCTGCCCTACCTCAGACTGCGTGACCTGGAAACTGAGTTTATTTTATTCAATAGGGTTGGAGTGATCAGATTTTCCCTATGATGAGGTGAGGAAATGGCAGTATATACTCAACTGCTAACAGTTCTGGAACTTCTGCACATCTCATCAGGTCTGACAGACTTTTAAAATCTCTTCATTTATCAGAGCTTGAAGGCTTCATACCTTCATGCCAGCACATGAAACCACTAAAACCCAAGAATTGCATTAAGTCAGCACATATCCTGAAGTTTTCAAGTACTCTAAAGAAAACAAATTAGTTCAAAAAGGCTACAAATTGAACAAAGATGCATTTGTTTCAAATCTTATGTCCTGAAATAACATAAAAATTATTATTTTACTTTATAAAGATTTATTTTTTACAAACATCTACAGCAGATATCACAACTTTTAAAAATAAACACTTATTACAAAGCAATAGAAATTGCTGGCATAAAACACAGTTTTGTTTGCAATTGTGACAGTGTCAAAAATTTTGCAGTTTTAGCAAATGGAGTTCCATAAGCAGTGGAACTGACTGGTTTTCTACAGATTTGTGCCTGTGAGTCGCAAATTATTTTTTCGCTGTGGTTCTTCTTGTGTGTATTCTCCACAGTCAAATTAAGTGTGGGCTCATCCTGCTACTCCTTCCTTGGTTAGGAAACTTAGAGGGGCTCTTTCCTCCATCTACATTCCTATTTTCTTGGAACTTGTAGGTAATAAATTATTTTTGAGCCCCCACCTCTTTTCAAAATGTGTTTGTAATTGGCTAGCAGATTCAAAGTTTTTGAGATGCAAGAACACAGACATACACATGCACAGCATAATTGCCTAAAGCCTGTTTTTTCAGGAGGTTACAAAGGTTACAGAGCAGTGAAGTTCAGCAATCTGGACAATCAAATTCAATTTGTTATGTATATAGCTAACCGATTCTCCTATAAATGTCCACTATCCTAGACACCGAAAAGCCTCCTTTCATCAAGTATTCTTCATTCTCTCTGTTACAGCTGTATGAAGTTCTACAGCTGGATGTATATATAACTGTCTCATTATATATACAATACGATATATTAACACTGAGATCTCTTCAAGTGGTGGCATGATTTGGGTCTCAACTGCTTCACACCCAAAAATATGAAACATCATCCTGCTGCCATATCTGCAACACATGTAAACTTATGAACTCAGATATAACAACTTTTCCTGCTCCACAGCAAGAGCAGGAAACACCAATATTTTATCTCTTTAATTTGGGTAGCATTTTCCTATTTCAATAAAACAGACCAAAATAGTTTATCTATTAGTGATGAGGAAGCATGAAAAGAAGCCTGCAGAGTCAAGAGAAATTAGGTGCATGTTCACTACAGAGAACCTTTGGGGGATTCCCCCACAAAAGCCCTGTGTTGTGATGGATGGCATAGAAAAACTGCACAAAACTCAAGTATCAGAAGACTTTTTAATAGACTGACCAAATGACTAGAAAACTGCCAAAACCAAATGATAGTCACATCACAATTCTAAGAAACTCAAATTGCTGAATTTTCAACTATTGCTTAAAACAGCTTCCATACAGGAAAAAAGTTCCCAGATATGACACTGAATTAACACTCAGGAAAGATGGGGGGCTTGTTGTGGATAGCTGGTGGGGAGGTTGGGATGAATAGCCAGTGGAGTAGCCACTGCTGATCAAAAAAGAAAAATGGAAATCCAAGACCTACTGCAAAAGAAATAAAGACAACAAGAAACAATTGTCACCATGTAAGTCCATGATGTTCCTATATTTTTACTCTCTTTATCCCAGGAAGCAAATGGGAAAGTGTCGTGGTTTAACCCCAGCCAGCAACTAAGCACCACGCAGCCGCTCCCCCCTTCCCCCTCCCAGTGGGGCGGGGAGGAGGGAAGGGAGAAAAAAAAAAAAAAAAAAAAAGGTAAAACTTGTGGGTTGAGATAACAACAGTTTAATAACTAAAGTAAAATAAAATATACTACTAACTAATAATAATAATAATAATAGTAATGAAAAGGAATATAACAAAAAAAAAAAAAGAGAAATAAAACCCAAGAAAAGACAAGTGATGCACAATGCAATTGCTCACCACCCGCTGACCGATGCCCAAGCAGCGATCCACCCCTCCCGGCCAGCTCGCCCCAGTTTATATACTGGGCATGACATTCCATGGTATAGAATACCCTTTGGCTAGTTCGGGTCAGCTGCCCCGGCTCTGCTCCCTCCCAGCTTCTTGCACACCTGCTTGCTGGCAGAGCATGGGAAACTGAAACATCCTTAACTTAGGATAAGCGCTACTTAGCAACAACTAAAACATCAGAGTGTTATCAACATCATTCTCACACTAAATCCAAAACACAGCACTATACCAGCTACTAAGAGAAGAGTTAATTCTATCCCAGCCGAAACTAGGACAGAAAGACACAAAGAAGCTTAACAAGAATCATCAAAGCTATGAAACGGAGAACAGCTGTTCTCAGTTACTTGCATATAAGATATTGGGAATTATTAAATGAAATTATCAGGCGGCAAGATCAAAAACCAAAAATGGTATTTGGTTTACAGCACATAATTAAACTGATGTTAAAAGATGTGGATATCAATATTTTCAAATGGGTTCTTAATACAGTTAGATAAATCATGAAACAAAAAATCCACAAAGATTAATTAAATACAGATATATAGTCTCCAGCTCAGGAAGCCCCAGAATTCTGGATTACTTTATAAGAAGCTCTTACCATATGCTTGCCCTTTGCCTACAATTTTTCCCAACTACCTGCTACTTGCCAGTGTCAGAAACATGATCCTGCACCTCTGCTCTAACCCAGATTTTTCTTTTACCCTGTATAATAGTAGATTATTTTATAAGTGTAAGATCTTAGTTTGAAAACAGAATGACAAATATAACATTATGATCTAAATGCTGAATAAGAAAAAATGGTTTTGGAGCCATAAACATGAATTCATTACTCTCAAATGCATTAGTTAAATTTCTAAGTCAATGGTTTCTAACTGTAAGATATTTCACAGGACATCTTGCTCCCTTGGAGGTTATATGTTATGTTTTGAACAATCAATCGACAATTATAGAGTAATAAGCTCTTTTACTGATATATTAATAGAAATCTCAGATATATTTAGATATATGCATATATTAATGAAAGAACTTTTTGGAAAACTGATGCTCAAGGCATGTAAATGTGGAGTTATGCATAATTGCATAACAGTTAAGCAGTCCCTCTACTGTGAAAAATATTTCAAAACAGAGGAACAAATGAAAAAACCCCACAAGTATTCTCTTCTTTTTTAAAACTATCCCCATGGCATATATTCTTACATATGGCAATAAGTTATTTTGAAATGCTGTTCACCATTAAATTGGTTTAATTTTAATTAAAAAAATTCTAGGATTTTCAGACTTTGCTTATAGTCCCATTGACAATCACTATATTTCTCTTTTGCCTGGATCATATTCATTATTATTTTCTATTAAAAAGTTGACTTTTCAAAGTAACTCCCCATATAGCTTAAGCAGTAACATTTTCAAGTGGTTTGTTCACAGAGTATTAATGTCAGGTAGGTCCCTTTATTTCTTCCCTTTTGTTTGGCTGCCCTGGAGCACCACTTCTAAGCACACGCTTATGTCTCCCCAACTTATAAGGGAATGAATTGAAAAAATTTCAATTTTATAAAAAAGGTTTCTGAACCAAACATGTCTTTACCGCCTATGATGAATCGTCAGAGCAGAGTGTCAAAAACAAATGCAAAAGCTACATAATTTTAAACTGCTCTGACTAACCTGGGACTTTCCTCTGAAACTCAGTTACCCCTAGAGGACTCTAATCTGCCTGAAGCAATGGCTCCGACCAGCCCTTCAGCCACCCTGGTATGGGGGAGAGCTGCTGGCAGCTGCCAACATTTTAAACACCACAGATTTACTCTGATGAGTACTAGACGACATTTAAAGTGTTTGTAGCCACTGAATTCTTCCATTCGCTTCACCGTTCATATTGCTGCTGTTATGGAAGGATTATCAACTGTCCTAGCATAAAGCCCACTGATGGTTTAAGAGCACAGTGAATGGAAACTAAACAGAAATATAGCACTGACCCTCCTCTAGCCCTGCTGCAAGAGAAGAGAATGAAGCAGCTTCTTTCTACTTAACTCAAACGCCAGTTTTGGTAAGTGCTCTATTACTGGATAGTGGCTGGCAGCAGAAATCTGAAAATTCAGGTAATTTCACAATGCAGTACATACAAAATCTGCCCCTGAGAAATCCAAATAATGGGCTGGAATTTACAAGCCATTATAAGTAACATGGCACTACTGAGACGTGCTTCATAAGGCCCATCTCTGAAAAAAGGCCCACTGCTAACATATGTGACAGCAGGACTTCATTCTTAATAAGACATCATATTAGGGGAGAGTCATTTAAATGTCTGCATGTTTTAGTCCCTGAAACAAGTGAGAGCTTTGTTTATTCTGTGCTGTATCTGTGTTGCATATAACCAGGCATCATGTGTTTCAAGAATTGTCAGTAAGTGCAAAGATACTAAGCCAATCTCCTGCCGATGCAAAGTGATGCCAAAACAAGTACTTTGTGTGATAATGACATACGTTCTTTCCATTTGCGTTTGTTCTATTGCATGCGTAAAAATACAGATAAACCTTTAATAACTACAAGGAAACAAAAAGTCTTCATTCGCACAAATCTTTGGGACGTGAAGTTATATTATACTCCAACTGCTTTATCTTGACTTAGTAATTTACAAATGTAGATGAAGTTAAAACGTTTCTTATTAGACTCCTGTGCCAATATACTTCCTACATTATGTAGGAACCAGGTTAGTTAATACATAACTAATACAGTTACGCCACAGCACCTTTTCTAAGGATGATTACATTTCAGTAGAATAATATCATGCATAAATGTTTATTGTGCTTTCCTTGCCTCAAAAACCTAACAATATAAATAAAAACAAAACCAGGAAAGGTTATTACCTCTGTCCATGTTATCTCAGTTTGATTAAGTGCCAGAATCCTCAATTTTGAAAATACACTGGATACAGAAGTTGATATAGATGGAAATTTCATTTTGTTTTCACTGTGTAAAAAGAATAATTATTAGCATAATGAATAATTGCATTTATTTAAGTCACTGATTTGGAATTACATATTAAAGACAAAAACAATTTACACAAAAAAATTTAAAAGTCACTGCCAAGGTGTCACATATTTTAAAATATTATAAAATATCCTTCTAGTTACATTCAAACGTACTCTTTCCTAATTTACTTTCTTACTTCATGAATGCATATTTATTCATCTGTGGCCTCCTTCCCCCCTTTTCCTCCCCTAAGTTTTGACTATGAAAAGAATGATTTTCATTAACATTAAATGAAACAAAGTCAGATTTTGGGCTTAAACTCCTTAGTGTCAATTGAAAATAAAGAGCCTACATAACTAACCAGACCCCAGTAAAACAAAAGGATGTAAAATCCACTCTCAATAGCAAAATATCACTATAAAATAGTTAAGAGTCTCAAACTGCAGTCTTCAAATTAGTTTTCATTACTCACCCCCAAACAAAAGCTTTTATTTCTTTTCTAAGGACTGATCTACCTGCATATTATGATTAAAATCTCTCAGTGTAGTTATACTTACATACTTCTGGGTTAAATTTCCCCATTTAAACAAGCTCTTAGAGAGCTGGTGGATGGCTAATCACTTTTATTCTTCTTCCAACATTCCTTGCACAAAAAATTCAGTATCAGACTTACCTGCTAATGTCTTTTTTAAAGTAAACAGAAGGTTAAAACAGTAAAAAACAAATTCAGACTATTTCAGTTTGTAGTCATAAGTGTCAAATTCCAGCATCAATCCCATTTTGCTTTCCAATTTTATCACAAATAACTTCTGAAAACCCTTCAGTCTAGACTACACTTCTCAACAATGAAAACTGAAAAAAATATTCTCAGTGAATTAAAATAAATTCTCTGTATTCTCATGCATGCTGATAATAATAAATCATGACAACATATGCTCTAGGCAAAGTTAGATTTACAAATAGCATCCAGGTTGCAAACAGCTGTTCAGTGCTAAATATTGAAGAAAATGGAACACCTACAACTATGTAAAAAATACATTTTTGTCACATTAACTGTAAGAACAAATACAAAAACTGGGGTCACATTTTATTACATTAATTTGGTATTTATTTCAATTTAGCTTACAACACTTCCAATTGTTTTAGCTACATTGTGTGTATTGTACAATGAAGGCTTTGGAAGCTGCTAATCTCAACACAGATCTCCAAGACTCTAAAAAAACAGTTGTATTTTGGGTTTCTGCCTTCAGTCCTTTTGGCCTGCTGCTGTCTTCAATGACTAGTACGACGTCCAAAACACCTGAACAACTCTGCTTAAAGAGTCAGCAGTCAAGGTGTTAACCTTGACAATAAAACAAACTTCCTAAAATTGCAGCTATAACATTAACGTCTCAAAATCAGTGGTTTAGGCTGCTACCTATTTACAAACTTTAATCCACTATATTAGTTCACATCAGAAAATTATTCCGGCATGTGCCAGCTACAGTGTATAGGTGTGTACTAGAAATGTTCTTTATTTTGAAACTATTTTGTGAATTCTTTCTTGTTTTGATGGAATTGCAGCTTTATTTAACAATATCCTCCCTCCTTTTTCCAATGTCATCACTGTAAAAGAGATTTTCCCCTATGTCTGTCACCATGATGCACAGTTCTTATCAGCACCACTTCAGGACAGGAATAGACTGGGTCTTGGGATACTTAAGGTTTGGTTAAAACATTATGGATATTTTAGTTTGGTGTCAAGACACTGTTGGTAAAGCATCATTCTTAAACAAAAGTGGGCTCCTAAATAAAGACTTGCCTGGGCAGTCAGAATATATCAACAATAATAAAAACCAGAGACGAAGTCTTAAGACACTTGGAATGACTTTAAAAGAAAGTAAAAATATGTTTACAGTTTTTCTATGCAGAAAAAAATTTCTAAGCTCATGAAAAAAACCCAAACAGGTTTGCAAATCCAGAAGGCAAACAGATAGCTACTGCTAAACCTAACTAAAGAATGCTAAGTGAGATTTTTACGTCATAAGGATGCGTTACTAGTGCTTTCACAGGCAGGCTGCGAACTCCTCCAGCAGTGCCACCTCAAGGTCTTGGCTTCTTCTGAGGGGCCCATCTGCCAGCAGAGTCCCCACACCCTGCCAGTGCCATGCAGACCCTACGCACAAGTATCCAGAGAGTCTGACCTGCTGCACATGCACACAGCAAATTTGGCTGTGTCTGCTGTGAAGCTGGACTCCTTGCTGTAAACCAGACTCACTGCACACGTGCAATGTGGATGCATAGACATGTTAAGTCAGTTCTGCGATGGGGCAAACTAAGCTTTAAAATCAAGAGAATTAATTGTCTTATATGTCACAGAAGTGTGTAAGGGCATCTTACGACACTGTAAACCTAAGTTTCTATACTCCCTTTTTCCTCAGTTCTATAAAAGTACTCTGAGTAATTTTTTTTTACCTTCAGTCTAACTGCTTAAAAGTCTACAGCATCCTGTAAAAATCTGTAATGCATTTTAATGCAGTCTTCCTAGCCAACAAGCCAATTTGCATAAAAATGCTGAAATCTGTTATGTAGAACACATTGACAAATGCCTAAATTGCTGTAAATGTTTAATGGCTGAAATCTGTATTCTATTTTTCAGACAACTGTGATTTTTCTAATTTTACAAAACTCCAGTCAACATCCATCTGTCCCAAGCACTTCTCCAGAATTTAGTTTTACATAGATGCTCAACTCCTAGGGCTCTAGTCTTTCCTTCAAAAGGGATGTCTGAAAAATATAGCACACACACGAGTTGTTTAAGGACAAAATTAAAAAAAAAAAAAAGTATTAAAAAACGTAGCTCCCATTAAAATGAGTATTGACGCATCCAGTTACCTTTATAAAGCTGACCCCGTATCTAAAAGAGCCTCTTCTTTTTTGTCCCTACCCCAAAGGAACAGAAACCCAAATATGAATATTTATACCTGATATTAAGTGTTTCCAGATTTTGAACTTGAGAAGCAATAGCTGTTACTGTCTCCCAAGATGATATCAGATTTTTTGATAGATTTATATGCCTGATATCTGAAATTTCACGTTAAGAAAAAGAAACTTATCTCAAATCTGAACTTCCTTTTTCAGAAATTAGAATTAGGGTTTGTTTTGAATCAAATAAACAGAAATAGATTACACTTGTTTGGGCTAAGAGATACTACTGCTCAGTTACAGAAAATTTTATTTTGATTTATGGTATGGAAATGGCTTATAGTTTTATAAAAGAGCTTAACTTTACAAATCCTAAAATGGATTAATTTCTGTATTGACAAGAACTCTTACCACTCCTTATAAATGAACAAATAACACCTGCTTTGTATTTCTGTAACATCGCTACAACGCGCAGTATATCGAATACATTATTTATTAAATATTGGAAACCTCTGGTGCCTACAGAACATATCAGTGGTATTTTTATGGGGTTATCTATTCCAGAGTTAAATTTAAAAAAAACCCCATTGCTGGAGCCTTCTGAAATTGCAGTCACAGTAGCAACCTATGACAATATTTCTATTTTTATCCACAATTTGTATTCCCTCTCAAAAATTGTAGGCATCTACTTTTTAACTCTGTAAACATGGCATTAAGCTTCTAAATATAAAGTGCAGTTTTAAACATTTTTTTAATAAAAGGATACAAATATCATTCATTGAAGTGAACACTTGGAATGCTAAAATATGTACTTTATTTGTGGTATCATGCAGTATAGCAAAAAAGGATACTAGCACACGTTCTGCTGATTTCCTCTTTCTGACCAGCATGGCTCACTGCACACTCACGCACTGAGATATCTACCAGTTGGTTCAGTTGGCTAAATGAGAAAGAACATTCTGTTAAGTAATCTTCAAACAGAAATAGGTACGTTATATAAATACCTGGTTGTTACAATTAAATAATATCCTTTTCATACATAGTGTCTCCTTCAGAATTAGCAATGTGCAGATTGCTACATTGCAGTGTCTTTCTTACTCAAAACCAGACACATCTCCTCTATTTTTTGCCTTTACATTGCTACTACAAAACAGGTCTGGTTGAATCACAACCTCCAGCCCCCCCCCAAAACCCAACCAACCCTCATCCAACTGAAAAAAAGAGTGATAAAACAGACAAAATACAGCTATGCAAACTGGAATTTAATTAGAGGTTCCAAGTTAAACAGGTTTCTTGTAATACTTTTTGCAAGAGGTTCTAAGTTCTTTGGCATTCTTTGTATCACTTATCAAAAAAGACCAAAAAAAGAGTATTTTTGACTGCTTAGTTATGTTCTGGGAGACAAAGGGAGAATAGTTGTGGAGTATCAGCTCAGAAGGAGACTGCCACCTACTGAACTGATACCTCTCTACTGCTGAAGGTCATTAAAACTGCAATCCATTACAGGTCATTAAGTTACTTCCTTTCTTACCCTTCCAGATAAATGAACATGACATGAATTGACTGAAAGACTTCTTCACTAGCAGTACAGTGACTTTCTGCCTTCCCTCTCTTCGTTACAAAGTCATTACTGATATGAGTAAACAAAGATGAAATAATACTGTACAATATTAAGAAAATATTAAAATACATCTATTTAAAAAGGACCATGCATGTGTATAATGATTGCTAATATCACGATAATTTATCTCACTCATTCCTCCCCAAAGATCATCACCTCCTACTTTGTGAAATCAAAATGAGCATTGTGAGCACTGAAACTTAACATAATCCCAGTTCCTATCAGTAAAACAGGTAAATTATGAAGCCACAATAGGAAGACTTCTTGTCTCTTCCACCAGAGCAGTTTGGCTTACTTTTAGAGATATGACAATATTATACGCAAGGCAGCCAGCTTCCTTTCCTTACAGCTGAACTACTACTTGACTAATCAATCGCGGAGTGTATCTTAGATTTTCATATATAACACTTGCCTTTGTTGTTCTGCAATAGAATCCATGCCAACAAATTCCACAGTTTTCTTTCCAAATACTAATGTATTCTCTGTCCCATGTTGAACATCTTGCTCATCATTCAATCCGTACCGATCCTTTACTGCAGTAAGAAAATCTACTCCAAAATTTGCCTTGTTTGGCCGGATAAACGATCCTCCTCTAGGATGCCTAGAACAGAACAGCCAGGAAAACGTGAAATATGAAGAATTATCATAAAAATTACTAGTCTCAAAAGTACTAATTATTCCTTTTTTAAAATACTGGGAACCAAAGCAGTCAAAAGGCAATTCTACAGGCTAACTTTAGACATCACTGTTCCCACTCAGTGAGACCAGGTAAGACTTGCAAAGTATCTTTGATAGTATTCGACCTAACAAGTTCACATTGTGAGATGCCACGAGGACTGAAGCACCAGATCTCCAAAAGTACTTACACATCAAAATTACAATGTCAGTGCCATTATTAGAAATAACTGCTCTGTTGTTTCCAAACTCATTATGAACTCAGTTTTTCCAGAAAATTAAGTTTCTACCTATGGATAGACACAAAGTTACCTAAATTATACAACAAATGTGTCTGGAGTCTTACCACAGCATAAGGCCCACAGGAATACTCAGAATAGTCATTGCCTCATTATATTTGACTTGAATAAGCCACTTGTAATTCTAAGAGAATGCAGCCTTGTCCTTCCATCCACACAAATGACACAAGATGCAAATTGTACCACTTGGAACTCTTACACAAACTCAAACTTTTAAAATTCTGACACTAAGTTGGTAACAATTTTGAAACTGAATATTCAACAGAATCATCCAGCTAATGTATGTTCTACACAGTCCTATGGAGTTTCTCAGTTTTTCTTGAGCACTGAAAAAACTTTATTGCATGACAATTTCTTGCCATACAATTGCTTTGACAATTTCTGTCAAAGTTAGCAAGGAAACACAGTGTCTAGGAAGAACTGGCAGAGACAAGTTGTGGGAATAGTATCACAGAGCAGATGGAAGATCTGATAGGAGGATCAGCCAGAAAACAGCAGGAAGAAAATTGGTAGTTATGATTACCTGTCTGCCTTCCAGCTGAGAAGAGTACAGACTTTAGTTGGAAAGTACCCAGGAGGAAGAAATCACTTATGTAAATAAAACTCCTCTTTTCAAAACAGCATGTAAACATCAAGTGGCTAATTAGCAAACCATAATATAAACCACCAATGCTACGGAGTTCAAAATTCTCTCAGAAAAACAGTAACTAGAGACCCTGAATCCTATGGAACTATTACAAGTAGATGGAATAGCCTGGGCACCACATATTCACATTTTTATTAAAAAATCAGTACTGGAAGTTGCATATGCTAGTTTCATTCATTAACATTTCTAATATTTAAGTACTCTCATATCCTAAAGAAGGATCTGGGTAGAAACTAGATATTATTTACTTTAAAAATATTTTCAGTCTAGTTTTGTAGTGACTAAGTTTAGAGTGCAATGATTACAAAACAAGCAGAAAGGCATACTCTTAGAGAATGTAAATCCAGTGTGTACTTTAATGTTCAATAAGCATTTTCAATTCTTTAAATTTTTAATCCAGTAACCTTCTCTTAAGTCTTTTCTTCCATTCCTTTGAAGTTCTTCATAGCTTGCAAACATCTGGCTAGTTTAAAATGTTAAACCTCCTCAAACATAAAATTATGTGACTCTTTCTTAATGCCACTTCTTAAAATGGTAAATCACATTTTCACCATCTTAACTATAACATCTCTTATCTGCGAAGTATATCACTTTTGCATTTAAGTAAGTCAAACAGCTTCCTAGATGGCAGATAGTGTAGGATTCTACTTGGGGCTCTGGAAAGAAAACTTGTACTCTTGTGTATCTGTAATTCACCCTAGGTCCTGCTGTATGTTTATTCTGACATCTCCTGTCCTTTTTCCTATCACCTTGATTCTCCCCATTTTGTCATTGCCATCCCTCTGTACTCAACAGTTCTGCTACTTTTCTTCCTCTGCTCTTCCCAACCCTCTCACCAGAGCTCATCTAGACTCCCACATTTGCATCCCTCCTGTCATGCCATTTATCCCCGGCGTAACCAAGCCCTTTGGGTCTCTCCATCACCATCCCCATTCCTAAGCCCATTTTTGTCCTCTCAGGTCACCATTTCTATTGGCATCTCCTTCCTCATCGTCTTTGCAGAAGCCAGTTCTATCCCTAGGAAAAAATGCAAAGGAAACTAGCTACCTTGCCCATTGTCATTTGAAGCTATAGGAAAAGTATGGTGCATTTCTCTCTCAAGATCCTTCTATTTTTTGTTTTGATCATAGCAAGATCAGAGGGTTTCTCTCTCCTGTTCCTATCACTTCCAAGCACTATGCATGCTATCTTATCTAATGTATACTTGTTGTGGTTTAACCCCAGCCAGCAACTAAGCACCATGCAGCCACTTACCCCTCCCCCCTCCTAGTGGGGTGAGGAGGAGTGGGGGAAAAAAAAAAAAAGGTAAAGCTTGTGGGTTGAGATAAGAACAATTTAATAACTAAAGTAAAATAAAATACACTACTAATTCAGAATAATAATATAATAATAATTGTAATGAAAAGGAATATAACAAAAAAAAAAAAAAAAAGAAATAACACGCAAGAAAAGACAAGTGATGCACAATGCAATTGCTCTCCACCTGCTGACCGATGCCCAAGCAGCGGTCCACCCCTCCCGGCCAACTGCCCTGAGTTTATATACTGAACATGACGTTCCACGGTATGGAATACCCCTTTGGCTAGTTCGGGTCAGCTGCCCTGCTCTGCTCCCTCCCAGCTTCTTGCACACCTGCTTGCTGGCAGAGCATGGGAAACTGAAAAATCCTTAACTTAAGATAAGTGCTACTTAGCAACAACTAAAACATCAGTGTGTTATCAACATTATTCTCACACTAAATCCAAACCACAGCACTGTACCAGCTACTAAGAAGAAAATTAACTCTATCCCAGCTGAAACCAGGACAATACTCAAATCCATTCCACAGCCTAAGTTTCTTTTTCAGTTCCATTCTATTAATTTGATCTACTTTTTCAAGAACTGTCACAGAGAAGGACAGAAAAGGAGACTGCAACAGGAACCTATTTTCAGGCAAAATGATTGTGTGTTCAAGGAGAGAGGTCACTTACCTGTAACTCGTTTTCCCTAAAATATACTGCCTGTATTAACTTTCACACTAGGGAATATGAACTGTACAAGCCATATGTACATATCTAACAACTAACGTTCAGCACCTAGACTCATGAAAAAGCACACCTATTGGCAATCAGTTGCCATAACTGGGAACTAAACAGATAAATCCTAATCCAGAGTCATCCAGCATGCATATCATGAGATGGAAGAACCTGCGGACTACTGATCAACCTGACTTAAGCTGAACATTCAGAACTCCGAGAACAGGGATTTTGCTCCCATGTGTGTAAAATGTCCTGCAGCCAGGACAATACACTGTACAGAAATGAAGTGGTAGAAGATATGCCTCAATTTCCTTATGCAGAAAATCTGGAATATGCCCAAGTGGGGCTCTGACAAACAGCTGGCTCTGGTTAATACTGACACTTCTTACTGACTTTTAAAATAGAGAGGTTGACCCCAATCTCAGAAGTCAGCTTGTAGGACACTTCCTCTTCATGATTCAGTAGCCTGAGGCAATACGGCCCATCTGCTAGCATGCCCAGGACCCTTGAAAGATATCCATTAAAATTTAGATTAGCTATCAGCTTCCACTGGTTAACCATTTCCTTGAATAAAGAGGAAATTTGGCATCGTTCTTCTTTGCTAATGTAAAACAAAGTGGTAGCACTGCTCATCGTTACAGGTACATGATGGCTCTTCATACACTAGAGAAACGTCACGCACATAACACTTCTCAGTACCTGAAGAATAATGCAGTAGTACATAAACTGTGTTCTGCCAACAGTTACACACTTGAGCTGTCTGACTGCAGAAGCAAGCTTCTGAGCCAAGGAAAGAGATCTCAGCTTTATCAGCCTTGATAGTAAAGGTGGATAGAAGGGCTTCTTTGCCCAGTACCGGCTGTTTGCAATGATTATCTCAAGGCAATTATCATCATGACCAGGGCACACACACTACAAAGCTCATAAGGTGTCATAAAATATAGCCGGTTGACTCCATGCACATCTTTTCTAGATAGGCTCTGAACAGATCTCTTCCTTTTAGGGGAAGGTGCTCAACAGACCAGTCTTCTTTTAGAAGAAACTACACACTGCAGTAAAGAAAACCCTTCAAGTTTTAGAACAGTCTGTGGAAGCTGTGGCATCAAACCACGCTTATAAGTGACACCTAACACTAATCTCCTATGGTGCATCAAATTCCTGACTGCGCAGCAGAACCTTTGCAAACATCAGTAAGTACTTGAAGTTCTTTCAAGTTTACCTTAGTCAAACAGACACAAAAACCAAGTCTGAGCTTTCACAAAACAAGGAAAGAAAGACAGACATCTACAGTTCCAGATGCTATCTTAAGGTTCTGCTGGTGCATAGGACACGTTTGAATAGTGGTTAGGGACAAGAGTTTTGTTTCAACACTGTTCTATTGACAGCAGAGAGCAGAAGTCTCTGATGGGTGCAGTGACACACAGTGAAACAATCAAAACTTCCTAACCGAGACCTTCTGAGGCTAAAAGGAATCTTGGGAACGCATTCTCCTCTTGCTAAATGGCAATCACTTTTTCTTCATAGACACTAAAATGGTATTGACATCTTCCTGTATTTGAAGAGTTTGTTTGTGCTCTAAGTAGATATTCCTGAAGGTGAATCTGTCATTCTTGAAAGAGAGATAGTCTAATTTAATATAAACAGATCTTCTTTTGGGCAGGAACACAAATTTCATGCAAACAGTAACATCTGATTGGTCACAATTGCTGTCTTTAAATTTAAAAACAAGTCCAACACAACTTATAAAACTCACTGAAGAAGGAAAAACTGAAAACACATAATGCCTTTGCCAGGATAACTTGGCATTTCAGGACTACACAAACATCGACGTTCCCACCAGAAGAAAACCTAATATAACAAAGGGGGGAAAAAGGCCACAAAGACCTGAGAAGCAATTGCAATTCTGCCAGGCTGAAAACATCACAGAAACAAGCTTTACTAGACTTCCCTCTGTTTCTCTGGCTTGCTGTGAAAGTCAAACCTGGGGAAATGGATCACAATTTAGTATGGTCAATACTTCTAGTAACAGTATCCGCTGAAATATCAGGATTCCTCTGGAAGGTGATCTGGGAAGAACAAAACATTCTTTTGTGGGGGGGACGACGTGTTCCTAGTACTCTAAATGTGTGATACAGCAGAATGTTACTCCCATCTTGTGAGGTAAGCAGAGAAGTATGTCAGCTACTGCCGGGGAATCCACACATCTTCCCCAGCAAAATGGCAAGGATAAAAACAGCTGCTAAAATAGCAATGCCTGTGTAAACACTATGCGTGAATGGAATACCCAAAACTGACTGAGAGGAGGGCTAAGGAGGAAGATGACCCTTCTGCCAGATTAAACGGGGGCAGAGAGGACTCCACTTGATGGGAAGCATAAAAGAAGCTTGACCATCTGTAACTGTGGGGAGAAAGAAGAGGGTACCAGAGCAGCAGCCAAAAGCTGGTTGATGCCATCAAAGTCACCCCACCAGCAGCACATCTCTGCCTAGGCCAGACAGAGCTGTCTCCTGGTCAGATGCCGAGGTGAGCCCATGCCCAGCAGTGACAGACATCGTGGGGAGCAACATATATGCCCCACATCTCAGTGTGCTTGTGTGACCTCTGGGGTGCTTTCTACCAGCATGCACATTAATAGACTGCAGGAAGCAGTGCAGGTACACAGAAGCTGGAGCACCCATGTCTCCCACAGGAGGTGTGTGCAGCTAAGGCACTCACATTCCCAGGGGAGGTGCGTGTGCTTGTAACCCACATCTCCCAGGGGAGCACATGCGTGTAACTGTGTGAATGGGTCTGTGGGACAGGAACTTCTCTGAAAGCATACTCATGTTTCAAAAGCTGTATATAAATTTTAACAGTATTTTAAGGCTTGATTACTCCTCATTTCTCTTGAAGGACTGTAGAACACAGCTTATTTTAATTACATGACACACTACTGCAACTGACAGCTAAAACGATAGCTTCCTCAGTTATTAGGAAACAAGACTTTATTATCAGGAAAAAAAAAAAAAAAAAATCACAAAAATGCCACTAGAGTATGCATTGCCATTTCCAGCTCATCCAGAGTTGATGAACATGCTCGTGATGTCAGTATATTTTGAAGTACGGCTGTTTTGTTCTTTGGTTCTCATATTCTTAAGAAGCTTAATTAGCACCACATAATATATGACCCAGATAAACATACTGCCATGAAACATAAAAGTTTAGGTCGTATTTCCAAAAAACTTACTACAAAGACAACATACAGCTGTTACCAGACCTACTGATTTACCCAAACAAGGACTACAAAGACAATCTTCTGGTAACGTGTAGTGATTTAACCCCAGCTACCAACTAAGCACCACGCAGCCACTTCCCCCTCCCCCCTCCTAGTGGGGTGGGGAGGAGTGGGGAAAAAAAAAAGTAAAACTTGTGGGTTAAGAACAATTTAATAACTAAAGTAAAATAAAATACACTACTAATTCAGAATAATAATATAATAATAATAGTAATGAAAAGGAATATAACAAAAAAAGAAATAACACGCAAGAAGAGACAAGTGATGCACAATGCAATTGCTCACCACCCGCTGACCGATGCCTGAGCAGCGATCCGCCCCTCCCGGCCAACTCCCCCCTGTTTATCTAACAGGGGTTCGATTCCCCAACATTTTTTTTTTTTTTTAATATACTGGGCATGATGTTCCGTGGTATGGAATACCCCTTTGGCTAGTTCGGGTCAGCTGTCCTGGCTGTGTCCCCTCCCAGCTTCTTGCACACCTGCTTGCTGGCAGAGCATGGGAAACTGAAAAATCCTTGACTTAGGATAAGCACTACTTAGCAACAACTAAAACATCAGCATGTTATCAACATTATTCTCACATTAATCCAAAACACAGCACTATACCAGCTACTAGGAAGAAAATGAACTCTATCCCAGCTGAAGCCAGGACATAATGAGAATCTCAAATTCAGTTTTAGTTTCCTTATGTGATCTCATTTTGAAATGTCACTCTGAAAGATTTACTATTTTTTTAAAAAGCATTCTTGTCAAAATTACCTTAAAAAGAATTTAAAAAATGTCCTTTCATTGCATTTGTTTATAGTACAAGCTACTCCATCAGCTGCTTCTGCTCATGAGAATTCAGGGAGTGAGCAAAGTAGGCTTGTAAGCAAAGGATACTACCGATAAGGTTTGAGGAAAAAAAACCAAACAAAAAATAGAAATTTTATATAATGTATATACATATATAAAAATAAATAAAGAAACATAATTTCCCCCCTGCTCTGAAATGGTAGTAGTAAAGAGGTGACATTTTAGGTTGTGATTTTTTATTTTTTAGCATCCTTTTGATAAAATAAGGTAACCATTTTTTACTTAAGTTTGCCTACATCTTCAAAATTGATACATGAACTACAAACCACAGAAAGTTATGTCTGTGAGTCATGGTTGACTGCTCGAACTGTTACTTATTCTCTTAGACTCCAGAAGGACTTTCTCTGATTGGAACAAAGCAGAGTATAAAGAACAGGTATTGTAAGAACAACATGTTTAAAGATCACTACATTTAAATTTCTTATGGGTATATGCAGCTTCACTCAAAAAGTTGATTCTTACAACAAGAATTGAGATCATTATGTGAGATCTCATCTCCTGGGAGCACACTAATGGTTTCTAGAAAAGCAAGAGTCTATACGCATGTATATAAATATTATACACACACAAATGTAAAGCACTCAAGTTTCTGAAAAACATCCGCAACATGTTCAATTGCTTCTTCTGTCCAGAGAAATTAATAATGGCCAGCCAATTACTTTTATTATTTCTCCTACAGCAGAATATAACTAGCTTCAACTTGGAAACTGCTTCAATTAAATTCAAAGCATTTAAGCAGCAACTTCTGCTAATACATTCATTCAAAAGACATGGTTGCTCTAAGACCATAATTTCCAATTCTGTAGCTAAGAAAAATCCAACAATGCTGAATTTTTTTTCTTGCATTAAGTGTACTTATCCTCCTTAAGCCTTGCTTTATTATTATTAGATACAAGGCAAAAAATACCCAGTCCTCACAGGTGGGTTTTTTTTCTTTATTTATTCTTCTAAAGAACAGATTTTGTTTTATCATCTCATTTTCTGATAATGAGGTCTCTAGGGCTTCCACCTTACACAAATGTAGAAGTTAAGAAGATACAGACTAAGAACTCTGATTTGCACTACTGAATGTAATCTACCCCTTCCCTGTTTATGCCTGTTTGGCTACAGGTAAGAGATAGTATTCCCAGAAAGGATTTCAAAACAGCTACTTTTTAATTTTGAATTATTTAATAGATAATTTCTTCCGCTGATTCAGTCTGAGACCAACTTTCATCTGAAGTGATAATGAAGTATATTCTTTAACAAGCCCTGAACTGCTGTCAGGTCTCAATACAAATACAGCAGCCTCCTTTGCTACCTCAGGGAATTCCATTTGTCTCCAGAAGAGCTTTTGGCAGATACAAAACTAGACCTACTTTCCCCACAATTCAGAAATAATAATTTTAATCTCTCTTTTTTTTTTTCTTCTATATGACATTTTACAGCAACAGTTCTAAGTCCCTTCCATAGCATATTCCTATATTCAGATAGGAGAAAGTGACAAGACTCATCTACTCATAAAAACTGATATGATCGCAATTTTTACAAGCGGAAAACACACGCTCAAAGGTTAGCAAATGCACGCACTGTTACTACATGCTTTTAATTATTCTTTTGGAGGAAATTCTCACAACAAATTTTCTCTGTTGAATCATCCATTGAGAGCAAAACAAAGTACATGTACAAATACATCACCTCTGGCTCTGGAAAAAAAAATCTTTGAACCATGACTAGCCAAAGCTAGGGAGCCTGTGGAAAACTGTTACTACATACTTTTCTTGTTCTTTCACACTTCTCAAGTCATCTGCTATTAGCCAATGTCAGAGGCAGGAAACTAAGGAAGACAAATCTTTGGACTGACTTCATCCAGCTATTCTTGTGACTTTCATTTACATGCAAGTTGAAAAAAAAAAAAGATTACTTGCTTACCCTCTCATCGATGGCTTTAACTTTTTCAAGATAATTAACATGAGGAATTAATTTCAGAGAAAAGTCTTCTTACATTTTCCAACAAACCAAAGCAAAAACACATCCAAAAGCAAGACCACAGACAACTTTTAATTTATTTTCTTGGTTTGTCACTTTCTTTTACATTTTCAAAAGCCTTCTATTAATTCTGAGTGCTCACTGTCACAGGATTTGATCTATATTAGATTCATTGCACTTGAACGAGCAGTTGAACAGTTAGGAACAAACTGTAATCAAACTGCCCTTTTACAGTTATTACCAGCCTTGGAAAGTAGGAGGTGGAAAAAGACCTAGAAATCTCTCCATTTCATCTCATTAACATAAGACTGGCTGTGATCCAGTGGTCAAAACAAACATCCATGTAACACCACATCCTTTCTCCAAAAGCTGCCAATAGAAAATGGTTGGGAAAAATACGACAACAAGGCAAGTATTTTAATGATATAGCCACAGAATATTCTCTCATCCTTCACCACTTCAATGCTCAGGAACTTACTGAGCTAGCAGACCTTAGTATTTAAGGGCCATTGATGACTCTCCTTCTATGAATTCGTCCAGTTATTTTTTTTAACTCACAAACTTTTAGCTGCTGCAGTGTCCTCTGACATGGAAATCAACAGCTTGCTGCTGTTAGCATCAACCCCAGAGTCCTGCATTCCCCAATTTCAAACATGTTAAGTGCTCTAGTCTTTAAATTTAAATGTAATGCACGTACATACTTAAAAGAAACCCACACAGCTACACTGTGTTTTGCATGTATTAAATGCAAGCGAACATACTTAACAATTCCTCAGTGATAGAAATATAATCCATATTATTATCAGGAACTTGGTATTTTCCCTTAACAAGATACATGCAGTCATCTTAAGTCCAAATCTAAACTGCATTTGAGACAGTTAATATGGACCAATATTTCACTTCAGAATTACCTAAGGAAGGTAAGTAGGACATACTGATTTCCTTACTAAAGTAGAAGGTCAAGACCTACTAAAGGTAATAACATCCAAAAGTCACATTTTATTACATACCTCTGAAAACATGACTTGTATTTTCTAAGTATTTACCATATTCTAATCCCTGTAACTGGATTAACAACAACGCAACAGCCTTTATGGCATAGCTAGGCACAGAATTCAGATTTATTATCTTTTTAATATTAGCCAACTGATAACAAAAGGGTTTGCCCTAAAAATTGCAAAAGGGCATTTTCCCATGACCATCTTGTCAATACAGATGACATGCCAACACTGTGATTCAACTCACCTGCACTTAAAATACTGTGTTCCTTCATAGGTACCATCATGCTTTCCTCTCTGAGGATCATCCCATTCCACGCCAAGCCACATTCCTGAAAAATATGGTAGATACATTCTCATATTTATGGCATCATAGCCATATACATCATGGTTGGAAGGAACCTCTGAAGTTCATCTTGCCTAACCTTCTCTCTCAAAGCAGACTGTCACCAACACTAAAACAGGTCAGCCAGGTAAGTCTTTACCTAGCCAGATCTCGAAAATCTCCAAGGAGAGAAAGATTCCAACTTATCTGGGCAGCCTGTTCCAGTGCTGCATTACTTCTGTAGAGAAAAAGGTTTTCCTGCTGTCCAATTTGAACCTTTCCAGCCACAATTTATGGCCACTGTCCCTTATTATATAATCTAATACTAGTAAGAAGAATTTGGCTCTGTCACCTTTGTAACTGTCTGTCAAACAGCTGCAGGCAGCTACCAGATGCCACTTTATCTTCTCTTCACCACACTAACCAAGCCCAGATCCCTCAACCTCTCTTCACAACACACATACGTGGTCTATGCCCTTGACCACACTGGCAGCCCTCCACTGGATCCTCTTGAGTTTATCCACATCCCTCTTGAATTGGGATGGTCCCAAATCAGATATGTTATTCCAAGTGTAACCTTATCAAGAACCCCTGCCCTGAGAGGGGGATAACAGCTTCCTTTGATTTGTTGGCCATGTTCATCGTTCTAAGGTAACCCAGTACAACACATATCTTGCTTGTGACAAGAGCTCACTGTTGGCTCATATTCATGACAGTATCCACCTTAACTCCCAAGTCCTTTACAACAGACCCTGTGGGTGGCTAGTGCTTCCCAGTCTGTGCTGATACATGGGTTTATTTCACACTACATGTATAAATTTATCCTTCTTGAATCTCTTAGGCCCAAACCTAAAGATCATAAAGCTTGCTCTGGATTGCAATTCTACCTTTTGTCACATCAGCCAGCTGAGGGTAAATGCTGTTCATTATCTGAGACACTGATGAATACGTTAAACAATACAGACCCCAGCATTTATTTCTGTAGTACTCGCGCATTACCAGATATCAAGTCATTTCCACTTTTCTACTTGACAGACCTGCGGACTTTCAATCCACTTAACAGTCCATTCATCCGGCTTGTATTTCTCCAGCTTCCAAATAAGATTCTTTATAGAGACACTGTTAAAAAAACTTATTAAAGTCAAGGAATATTACATCCCCAGTTCTCCCTTTGTCCACATTCCCAGTCATATCATCACAGAAGGTAATTAGGTTTGCCAAGCACAACTTGTTCTTCTCTACAATTATCAAGTATTCCCAGCTACAAGGGTAGGACAAGTCTACAGTTCCCTAGTCATCCTTCTTGCCTCTTCCAGAACTGTATGCAAGGCTAGTCTCCTTCCAAGCATCAGCAATCTCCCCATCCTGTCACCACAATTTTTCAAAGATGACATATAGCGCTCTCACAATCAGACTGGTCAGATCTTTCAGCAAGCTGGGCTGAGTCTTATTTGTCCCCATGAATGTCTTATCTGTCCCCATAAATTTGAATATGTTACCAAAGGAGCGCCTAGTCTGTTGATCTGCTGCTGCCTGTCCCTCTCCTTCCCAGATTATCCCAGTACACAGAGATCAGGGAACAGACTGTTCATGAAAACTAATAGAAAAAGGAAGGCACTAAGATCTTTCTGCTGTAAGAAAAAAATGTAACCAATTTCAACCAAAAGTACTTCTTACACTCCTTTTGACAACTCTGACTTCTAAAAAAACCCAACAACTTATCTAGATTAGAAATTGCCATATTTACACAAGAACAATGAGGAAAAAAAAACATTTGTAAATTGCCACATTCTACTTGACAATTTTTTTTAAAATTAAGAACATAATTAGAATTCTGAAAACAACCATTAAATGTAAAGGTTATTTATTATTGCAATGTTTACCTGCTGTAGGAGGAACACTGCCAACATAGCGCACAGTTGCATACTCCGTGCCACACAAGACTCTTCGACCCAGCGCATCAGAAGGCACCCAAGCAGTCATCCTGGGAAAACGGAAGCCTGAGCTACTCACAGACCTGCAGAGACAGAAGCAATACCCTTAACACACGCAAGTCACTGCTTTCACAAGCCCCCTACCTTGAGTTGCTTTTTTACTGCCTAGCAGCATGCTGGACTCCTGAAGCTAAGGTTTGCCTCAGCCTCCGCGCTACTGCCTGCAGCTCTCACATGCCCTCAGCACTCCCACTGCCGCTGCGGGAGCGACCCCCATTACGGAGCAGCCTCCTCTGGTGGTGCTTTCAAGCCACGGGCCGCAAACGGCCCTCTGCCCTCCCAGCGGCGCTCTCCGGCAGCGCCGGGCACCTCCGTCACGGCACCGCCAGCGAGAGACCAGGCAGCCGCCCCCCACCCCCGCAAGAGGCCGTTACGGCGCGCGGGCTCGGGCGGGCAGCGCGCGCGCGCGGCAGGTACAGCCGTTAAAGTAAGCCACCGCCTCTCGGCCGCGGGCGAGGCAGCTGCAGGCGGAGGCAGCTAACGCACCGGGCGGGAGGAGCAGCCCCGGGCCGGGCCCACACGCCGGCTCGCTCTCTTCGCACCCGCGCCTGGGGACGAACCGCCGACACCAACAGCTGCAGGCACAGCCGGCCCCACCAGCCCCTCTTCCGCCCTGCGCGGACTGACAGCTGTCAGTCCACCCCGCCTGGCCTATCGGCGCGCTCCCATTAGCCCCAAGCCCCCCCCCAGTGCCGCCCTAGCTTGGCCGCTATTGGCCTACCCCCATCTTCGACCCCGCTCAAGTCACCACCTTCACGGGCAATCGACGTGCGGCGTCGCCGCCGTAGAGCTTTCTGGGTTCTGCAGTTGGTCGACGCGGCCACGCCGCGCGGACTTGCCGCCCCTGGACTACAACTCCCAATATGCCGTGGGGCGAGAAGAGGGCGCTCTGATTGGGCGAGCAGGGCCTGCGGCGCGGCGCCCAGCCTCAAGGCCGCCGGGGCGGGGCTGGGAGGAGAGGCTGCGCCGTGCGAGCTCGCCTGCCGGGGCGGGAGGGTGTCCCGGCCCTTACCGGCCGCCGCCGAGGGGATTGCGGCTGCCCCGCGCGGAGCGCCGGGTCGGCGCTGGCAGGCCCCGTGCGCGGGCCTTGGGGCCGGGGGGCCTCCACCAGCCTAGGAGTAGCCGCCGATTTGCGGTGGGCTTGTAAGGAGGCAGGGACGTCCCCCGAGGAGACTGCTGCCGTGTTGGTGTTTTAAAGCAGCGCGTGGTAGACGAGCCATACAAGTGCAGTCTGATATCGAGCAAGATATTGTTATAACTGATTCAGCATGTGGCTCATTAATGATTAAAAGAAAGCAATGGATTCAGCATGGAGCAGCACGGGTTCGCAGGACCTGATCTTGTCAAGCTACGCTGGCTGGGCTTCTTTGGGATCACACTGCCGGTTTGTTCGATTCAAGTAATGTCAGTGAAATCTGACTTGCGTAGCATGTTTAGAAGCAAGCAAGCAACATACATTTTTCTGCCTAAATGCAAGTTGTGCATTGAACAAAGGCAGTAAGGCCACATTTAAAGGCTGGGGCGCTCTCCCAGGAGACAGCGACTGAGGAGAACGTGGGCAGACCAGTGAGCAGCAGTGAGTTCCCCTGGCGCAGCGTCTGGCCAGGAGAACTAGTGTGCTGCTTGGTTTTACATAAGCAAGCATACAGAACAGAGAAGCTGTATTACCTCAGTATTTGGCACTGCTACAGAAATTTAGTAAGAGCTCTTCAGCTTCATAGAGACAGATATGACAAGATCTAATAGCTTTCACACAGTTCTGTGGTTATAAAATCAACGTATCCTAGTTGACATTTTCCACATTTGTTCATCTCTGATGTGCTTCATATTTCAGAGTCTCACAACAACTTAATCCAAACAATATCATTTGAATTTTGTGACCACAAAGGCTGAAACAATCACGATAGTAAGTAATCAAGAAGCTATTTCAGTGCTGTGCCTCTGCTTCTATTACATTAAATAATTCTGTACACTCTTTTGGCAGGCAGCATATTAGTACTCTTTGCTCTGATTCTGTGATATTGATTACAGAAATCAAGTACAGGTATTTGGTAGCACTAGTATATTCCAATCAAAGTAATCTGGATAACACGTAAATTCTTTGGCACGCTGATGGCTTGCATCTTCAAGCAACAGGCTTTGAGGGGCATGCTTTACTGCATGGCATAAAGCAGCAGCTCCCCAAAGGGGCATTCCAGTGAGTATCTCCGTGCCTTTACCTTAGAGTCTTCCGTTGCCAAAGGTAATGTGTTTTCCTAGGCCAACTAATGTCTTTGGAAAAAAAATAGATACTCTAGTCCTTCTTCCGCATCTTTGGTGCTGTTGCTGTCTTGTCTGCATTCCTGAGCCCATTCATCTCCCACAGAGGGCACCCTTCGAACGATCTGTTCCAGTCTTGAATGATGCTGAAGCTACATAGATAGTGGTACAAGTATGACAGCAGAAACAGCGGCAGTAAGCCCTCTTGCTCTCCTTTTCTGACTCATTCACTGTTCCCGAGTACAAATCTGAGAGCATGCTCCACTTTGTTTGACTGCATGTCAGGAAAGGTGTTGAAAACAAGAAAATACTTTTCACTATCTTTCTGACCCTGTCAGCATGTTTGATAGGTAATTCAGCCATTCTCAGAATCTATGTGCATGTTGTTGAATTTGTGCATTTGGTATTTCTAAAATGATAATGAGAATAGCATAACTTACTGTTTATTCTTTCTATTTCTTTGCATTTCTTGTTTCTTCTGTTTTAGCACTGTAATCAACAAATAGCTATAGTTCATCCAATGTACTTGACAAGAAACAGGACAGTCCCAATGCCAATAAAACAACTAGACCAATTTAACATTTTCACCTTGTTACCTAGAATTGCAACTTCTGCGTTTTATAAGCACCTAAATGAAAAAGGATTTAAGTTCAGAATTTATTGAACATTCAATTTGGTTGATGTAAAATATAAGAGATTAGGTTTATAAGCACAGTTTTTACATTTCTGGGAATAGCAATGACAATTCCTCCGTATGGTTTTTTACTTTGACCTGTACACCCCATCCCACCCCCAGAAAGAAGAGAGCATAAGTAGCAATAGGTTCTTCAGTTAAAGCAACAGAAAAACTGTAGGAGTTAGTTCCATGTTTCACGTATTAACTCTGCAATTATCTGAAATTCTATTTTTAAAGAACTTTGTGTTTTTTTCCTTGCAAACACTTCTATTTTTTTGCCTTTTAATTTGTTCACATGGCCTTGGTGTCAGCCTGATTTTAATAACTTAAGTTGGTGAAAAGTTGTTATGCCTCCCTCAGCTAACAGAAGTTCACTGCAGAATAACATATACTAGATTACAGCAAGAGAACAGGCCAGTTTGTGTATTCCAAAACAGCATAATCAAAAATGCATGTTTGCCATTTTTCCTTTTTACAGACTTCAATAATTTACTGAGTGATTAAGTAACTTATACCATATGCTCCAGAAATAACAACTGAAACATTATGAAGAGAGTGAAAATAATATACTGTGATCAAGAAAAGATGCAACTGCTTACTGACAGCATATAATTCATATACCAACAGAGTAGAGAGTATTTTCATGCATTGTTTTGGAGTTCAAAAGCAGAAAATTATCTATGATTTCCCTTCACATCAGAGTTAGTCTTCCACACAAATTCATGTCAGGTTTTGCAGTGCTCTCCCTGGAAGCGTCATGTTAGGCCTTCTTGGGGTATCTCCCACAGTTCTCTATGCTGTAGTAAACCGAGATGCTCAGTAAATGCCTTTTCAATGAGCTAAGTGAGAACTTATTTGTTCCATAGGGCACACAGGTGAGGAACACTATCAGGATTCATGTGGTTTAACCTGCATCTTTACTATAAATTTTGCAGATAATATGCTTGAAAGTGACTTAATAAATCATGGATTACTTCTAGCCACACCTCACAAAGGTGCCTTCTAACGTAATAAAAAAAAACGCTGCAGAAAAGGTGAACACTGGTGCTCAGCTATGATAAAAAGTTATTCAGGAAGGAGGTTAACCTGAGGTAACAAGTCAAGTAGGCATGTAGCAGATTATGTTTCCCTGGCTTCAAGAATAGAAAAATTGTTAAAGAAAAATACAGTAATGAAACAATGTACTCTTTATCTGTACCTTTAATCAAAACCTTAAGATAATATATGCAAGTTATTTAAATAACTATCAAAATATTTTTTAACTTTAATATCTCTTACATTCTATTTGGAAAGCAAGAAAGGAAGTTCAGGGAAACTAACCATGCTCTTTAGCCTTTCCTAACAAAGTGAAGGAGATGCTGTAAAATAAGGTGAAACTACATGAGGCAGCCTCAGGAGCCTAAAATGGGTTTTCTTATTCTCTCAAATCCTTTCCCTGGCTCTGCTCTTGCCTCTGTCCACCTGCCAATTCTGACATTCATCAGGCTCTTGCTGAGTGGGGTAATTCATTAACCCAGACAAAAATTAACTCCTCTCCCGCAGGGCTAGTGAGTTAAGTTGTTTCACAGAAAGGCCTAACAAGCATTACCACCAAAGCAAAATAGGTGTTGAAAGCAAATGGGTAGCAGAGAGAAAGGAGCTCAAGCTATATAGGACAAAAATAATTTATGGCAATATAAAATATGTTACAGGCTTTAGCTTCTCGGAAAAAAGTTTCTGGCATTTCAAGATTGCAGAAAATCTTGGATTACTTTTGTGAAGGCATACGATGAGCCAAGACTTAATGTTTCAAAAGCAGACCCAGACTATTTTGTTTGTCCAGGATCAAAAACGAGTTTGATGGTATTGCGCACGCTATGGTATTAGTAGCAGAGTAGAAATATAGCTGAGAAAAGAATTACAATGAAAGTACTGAGCAAATAATACCAAGAACACAGTAAATATCAAACCTGAAATGTAAAATGATAAGATTAAGACAGAACAAAGAGGAGCAACAGATGCCTATATAGCTCTTGCACATGAATAAAAGCCTGGCCCAATTCAGTGGTAAAGACATATTAGAGTTCAAACCAGTTTTGTATAAGAAGGTGAAAAAAAACCCAAACAAACCAACCCCAACCACAAATCCCATGTTTTTATACCATGTTAGCATTTTAACAATAACTGGGGAAATAAGCCATTAATATAGGAAATTTCCATAGCACATGGAGGCATTTAGATCTTTAATAATTAGCAAAATCAACCATAAAGTTGAAAGCATAAAGAAGTATCACAGCTACTTCCCCACTGCCATTAACATTTTTGGGCTGTTTGTATCAACAACTGGCCAACACATACAAAGTTGCTCTTAGTGGGTACCTGAACAGCCTGAGCTCAAAGGGAGAGGTGGAAGACAAGCTATCTCCTCAGGAAGGTCCTAAAATGATGCAATTTTCACTGTAATTGATGGGGATAACATCAGCCCTTGAAGAATGAGAGAGATATGTCCCATCCAATGGCTGGCCACTCAAAGACAGACAACAGCATTCATTTACATCCAAGCAAGCACACAATCAGAAAACAGGTTAGGTAGAGGGAAATGCTGGAGGCTGATGAGTATCTTTATACGCACTGCAAGAGCTAAACCCCCAAGAAATGCACTGGTAACCTGATCAAAGTAGAACTTGTTGGCAATGGTAGGAAGATAATAAGGGTAACAGTTCTGGCTCAGAGGGACCCACATTGAAACCAGCAGCCCCTTTGTTTCCCCATGGGCATTTCCACTTTTCCACATTTCCAACTCAGATTTCCATCCCACAGCAATGCATCTCTTGTGAAGATCAGGAAAAAACCCTACTTCCTGTGTTGTGGGAGGCATAGCAAGAGAGAGCAGCACTTACACAACTAAACTAATCCTGCAGCCACCGGAACTCTCATGCTGCTTTAAGGAAGTTATTTTCCTAACATGGCTTAACACCAGCAGCTTGTACCAGAGCCAATATTGGAGAATATTGATGAGTATGCACAGTCTTATCTTATGGCACTGAATATAAAATCTACCTTGACTATGGAGCATCATCACTGGTGACACTTAATACTTAAAGATGCTCTACCTGCTTAACAGATGAAGGGGAAAGATCCCAGCCTCTTGTAACTCCTGAATACATCAAGAAAAACCCTCAGAGGCCTCAGTTCATCCTAACCAAAGTGAAGAGCAACGATACTCTGCTTCTGGGCCTTTTAAGATATACCTTCAGGGTATGCTTTGAATACTGGTATCAAAAGCCTTGAAGGCAGAAGAGTAAGACAGAGCTGTATGGTTTCTTGTTGGTCCAGCTTGCTTTTCCCGGGGTACTTTCTACCCTTCTTACCCATTTGTGGTTTAAAGGGCCTGCAGCTGGAAAACTTCCAATGTACTTACTCCTAAGTTAATGGAGGCACATTCTACAAGATACGGTATTAGAATAAATGGTATTAGAATAAATACTGGGGTGAGTTGCCAGAATGAACCAAAGTAGTGACGACATAGCAGAAGCCTCAGATGGTAGAGAAGTTTTATACAAAAATAAGAAAGCTACCTCATCAGGAAAGTTTGATTACACAAAACTGTTTACATCCAGCAACAGAGCAGACATGAAATGGCACTAAGTGCAGTTTGCATTGTATATGTCAGTTACAATATCCTAATAGGCACAAGGATATCTTTTACAGTAAGACTAGGAGATTCTCCTGACACAATAGTTCTTCCAGTGCTCTCCCCCATTCAACATCAGCTGCAACAGTGCTTAGAAACTCCCAAGACATGGCACAAGATAAACATTGTGCTTTGCTGCAGATAGTATTTTCTCATAAAACATTAAAGACTTACAGGTTTACTACGAAGCACTGCAAGTTATGAAAAAGGAATTCAATTCACTGTCATTAACATTAAAGAAAAGACACTTTTCACCAACTTTAAGCTATTCAGTCCTGGCAACCAGGTCCATTTAGTGAAAAGGCTATTATTCTGTGCCTAATCACAGAGCAGCCAAAGATTCCTCATCAGCATGCAGATAAAAGGGATAGGCTATCATCCATAACTACATAATGTCTCTGACTGAAAGCAGTCATCCAGAATTTTTTCATGCTTGATCACTTTCAGAAGAAGCTTAAGGCTGCCCAGGGAAGACATTACAGCAGCCTTCTTCAGTTAGTTTTCTCAGTGGGTTGAGACCATGACTCTCCCTGCTTTCCACATACAGTAAATGAACACCTGCATAAAACTATCCTTTAGCTGTCAGAAGCCAGATACCTCTGGCCATTTCTTTTGAGAGTGTGCTTGAGCTAACACCACTGCTGATGGCACCAGTCCTACCTTTGATCCAAATCATTACCTCCCTACACCAAAGTAATGCTTTATGTGGCTGTGAAGACTAAGGGAACTTAACCTGATTAAAGCCAGCCCAGCCAAGAAGAAACAAACATCTCTGCTTACATCTTGTTCACCTTTCATATATATATTTATATAGATGAGCAGAGGGTTTTGTCACTTATCAGCCCACCCCCCTCAATCTTGCTATCTGTTCCAGTTCTATTTCAGTATGTCCGTGTACATAGTTTTAAAGCACTATTTAAGCAATTAACAAAACTGAAGTGGTGGAAACTGAAGCTTGTAGAACAAGATGCTGTACTTTGTTTTAGCAAAAAGAATTACAGAACTTGTCTCTTTGGAGAGACCTATAACATGCCTCCAGATAGCAATTCAGAACAGGAATGCAGTATGAATTATGAATCAACTCCTGGAGAAGCCCCTCTCAATTATAAGCAGAGATTAAAGAGACCTATACTAATTACAGTGTCCTAAAGTTACCTGGTGTGAATCCCACTCCATTTCTAGTAGCAGCTTACTATGTTGCTATTTACAGTTACATGTATGAGCTCTAATGCATAGATTTAAGTTCCTGGCCACAAAATATTTGACAGTTTAAAAATCTAAAACAAGGCAATCAAAATTATTCACTGCAGAGCTGGAATCAGCAGCAAATTTATGCTTTGCTGATGCAATGGAATCTTTTCTCTAAGGTACTTAGAAATCTTTATAAAGCTACAATTTCAGACCAAACATTAGTCTTATTTGCATATAAAATACTATCTTTTATAATTTGCATTCCCCTGAATGTATGCCAGAAGCTGGATAAGATATTCACTTTAGAACTTAGTAAGCTGATCCATCTGATCTTCACAAGTCTAACTTAGAAATATCACACAACAGTTTTATGTGCATTGTGGTTGCAAGTATCTTTTGTTATTTAACATGGTACATTTTGGTTTACTAGAGCATTGTTTGAAAATGCAAAATACACTCAGGTCAATCTGATTTAATTTAACACAGAATTTCAGCCAGAAACCTACAGTAGCCTGGTTAAAGATATGAGAGTATCTGATAATGCTGATTGTATAAAGATGATCACATTTAGATTCAAAACTTGTTTCAGTTCTAGTACACCTGCTTTAACAAAGGCATCTGTAAGCAGTTACAGTTAAGACTGTGTAGATAATAGGGTATATATTTCAATACTCAGTGACAAATTGTTTTTAACAGTAATTTCTGTAACATGGGTACAAGAGAAAGACTGATTATCACACCTCTCAGACAGTCTGGTTATTTTCCCATTTTAAAAAGAGTTTTAATCCACCCCCAGGGGTTAAATTTTTAATTTTCAGTTTCTTTGAACATTTTGCTCAGCTGTTCAACTAGTGCTACAAGCTCAGGATTTCCCCCAAGTGATTCAATTTGTTTATAGGCTTCAGATTCAAGCTGTTTCAATGTATTCCGAGTGTACTCAAAGGAACCCACATTTTCAAGGTAATGTACACAGTATTTTTTTATATCTATGTTCTCTGTCCTTTGACGTAAAATGTTTTGCACCTGAGTACTTTCAGGTCTTGACCAAATTGCATGAATGGTTGGGAATGAGAACTTGCCCTCAGTTAAGTCTTCACAAAAACTCTTGTTTTCACTATATTCTTTGGAGTGCAAGTTGGCATAGTCATCTCTTATTTGGAAGAAGAGGCCAAGTGTGTTTAGAAGTGGCTTTAAGTCTTTTTTATAATTTGAGAACAGCTGCATGAGGCCTACAGCTAATCCAAAGAGACCACCTGTCTTTTGCAGTACCATAGCTTTATATTCAGCTTCTGTAGGACAGGTGTAAGTATCCCTCCAGTAAATATCCAAGCCTTGACCTTTATGGAGTTCCAGAAGTTGACGGGTAAAAACTTTAACAGCATCTGGATGATCAAGGGTTAAAACCTTCTCTAAGCCAAGGAAATACACATAATTAGCACAGTTGATTACAGATGGAATTCCATAGATACTGTGTGCCACTGGAAAGCCTCGTCGTAGCTTTGAGTTATCTTCAATATCATCCACAAGTAGGCTTGCATTGTGCAACATCTCTGTCACTTCAATGATAACCTATTACAAGAAGAGAAAATTATTAACTCTCCCACTGTAATTTAACCTCCAGTTTTGCAAGACTTTATTTAAAATGGATAAGGTTTTAACAAGTGATATTCTCTATCACTGAGGTTCCCCTTTAGACCACTTGCTTTTACTATTAATACAGATTTATTATTCTCTTCATCAGCCAGTTTGCTGGAAGTCCTGGATCATGTGGTCTGTCTTGTGTAATGTTTTCAGATTCAGAGCAAACTTACTGCCTGAAGTGTTTCCACTTATATGCTCCTCTTCATGTTGCTATAGTTCTAAAATATGCCATTGTCTAGGAGTCATGCAGTAACTGTTATCAGAAACATGAATAGAGGAAAAGAAAAGCAACACAATGTTGTGACAAGTTTAGATTCACTAACCTGAGATCTCCCAAAGTCAGTTCTTGAGAGTGTCAGGTATCATCCATTAACACATTTGTCTTGTAAACCTTGTTTTGGTAAGTGGAGAGAGTTCATCTTTCTTTCCCCACACTTTGTATAGTTATCTTCAGTACTGAGCTCTTAAAGGACAGACTATTCTCTCTGAAACATCATTTGGACAATTCTTGGCAGAAAGGCAACAGCTACAACTTCTTTTGGGAAGCTTCCTACACACTTACTACTTGTTACTACGTAGACCAATATCATACACCACCTGAGGTACGCAATAAACTGTTCAGAACATCAAGGTTGTAGCTGACTACATTTGACTAAAAGTGAACCTTAATTCCAAAGCAGGACAATTCAACAAGAAACAAAGAATGTTTTTATATATACTATATACTGTTTTTATTGCAGTGCTGCTATGCAAGGAACAGGTATATTCAGCACCTGCTTAAATGGAAATAAGTTTAAGCATGTAAAACTGCATACTGTATAAACTCACTGATTAAGATACGATTTTAAAGCTAATGAACCAGTTACACTTGCTAGCTACAAACATTGCACTCAGTCAACATTCATCAAAACAACTGCTTCTAAAAAATACTAAGGCCACCATTAAATAGTGGCAAGTACCTAGTATGGTCCTATTTGGTGGGTGCTGTAGGAAAAAGTAAAGGCGACTTTGCTGCAAGGATTTTCTTGAGCAGCAAGCCACCTAGTGTTCAGTGACCACTGTCCCAAAGATTAAAACCCAAAACCCAGCAATCTAATTGTTTGTCCAAGATATGACTGCAAGAACAACCTACTTAAGAAGCCCTAATGACTCATCTACCAGTTAGAAGTGAGCCCTACTTTGACCTGTAAAGATATGTTGTTGCCCATTGACTTTAAATCAGAGTATAGAGTACTTACTGAAAGCAATTTTGCATACCTATTCGTCTGAATATTTTTTTAGTCCATTATGTAATTTTCATTCTCAGTACTATCAGGAAAGTTTCCCTGTATTCTGTGGATTCCTTGGATAAGCCTATTCTAGCATTTCTCTTGCCAACATATTTCATATCACTGTCAGTTTCATGAACTTTTGCAGCTTCTAGACATTTAAGGTTTAATTGAAACAGTGCTTCATGACTGTGTTTGAATTATCTTGTGAACTTAAGAAAAGACAGCGTCAAACACACTTCAAAGTTGAAAGTAAGGAGCGAAAAAGTTCAGACAGCAGAAAAAGCTTATTTTAGAAGACATCAGGAAGTAGCCTGAGGAAATGAAAAGACTGCTCTTCATAATGAAAGCTGAATAGTCAGTACAGTGTTATGCTTTCTTACAACTTAAGCCTATCTGATCAGTAGCTGCTGTGCTATCACTCCAGCACACAGATTTCTACCTCCTTACCTGCAATAGCTTTAAAATTTGATTGGCCCTGTACTAGGCCATTTCAGTGCCGCCTTAGAAAAAAGTTCATCTGACAAACCTAGCGTTCTCTAATTCAACAAGCTGAAGTGTCTCAGTGCAGCGTCAGATGGGTACTAGAGATGCAGTAAGTGGAAAAAAAAAAAAAAGACTGCTTGGCTGGGAAAAAAGTGAAATGGTGGCAGCCAATAGTAAAATCAACTACCAAGGAACAGTAGCCTCAATTGTATCATCTAAATAAACTACATAAAGACAAATGATCTAAGGTAAAAAATGTCCCATAACGAGTGCCAGAATTCAGATTTTTAATAAAAGAAATACAAATAGCTGGAAGGGAATCAGGCTGCTAGATACCTGGGACATCTTAAGAAGATTATGAGAGATGTCAGAAAGATGAATAGAGGTGGTCCTCCAGACTTCAACAACATTAAGTTATTAAAATTAGTACAAGTATGCACAAAAGCAGTAATAATTGTGTCAGGATGCAGATTAAAAGATGACAGGGTCTTGGTTTTGTCCTCAAATGACCTGAAGAATAAAAATATTAAGCTCCATCACAAACAGCTTAAATGGTAAAGGAAACATTAAAGCATCGGTTTTCTTCATAAAGATAACCAAAACAAGTGGTCTAAGTTTTCAATAATGGCTACATGATTATCAGTTTGAAAGTGACAGGTAGAACTAGCAACTTCTGTTCATACAGAGGCACTGCAGCTTTAGTTTACTATAGTACATGAGAGAAGATGGACCTGTACTGTCACAAGTGCTCAGCAAAAGGGCAAGAGGCACCAGTCAGACTGCAGCATAAGAAATCCCCGTTGGACAGAATGGAAGAGTTTATCACGGAAGGGGTTCAGCATGGGAAGACAGTCCCTGAGATGCTGCAGAATCTACATCCTCAGATTTTCAAAACTCAGCAAGGGCCCCAGAAGCCACAGAGCAAGCCCTGCTTTAAGCAGGGGGTTGTCCTAGATGACTTCCAGAGGCTTCTTCCAGTTTGAATTCTCATCTATGATATTAGACTAAACCCATGCATACAATATACAGGTTGCTATATAATACATTTTATTTGGATATGCAGCTGAGCACAAAGGGTAAGATGTGTCTAGCTGGAAGCCAGACTAAATCTGGCTAAAAAGTTAGAGACAGATTGGAAAATAGAAGAGTTACTAGATGATGAATGCAGCCTGTTCCTTCATTGTTTAAATCACTTAAACCATTTTGCTATTGAGGACTATGAAGCATCACTCTTAAGCCACCCTAAAGAAGACTCCTTCATAAACTCTAAAGGTACAATTACAAACAATTAATGAAATTAACTAGGGACCAGCTGGGTAAGTGTCAAAAAACATAATTCGTTATTTTAATTCCTTACATTGTCTTAGACAGAGAATCTTTTGCACTCTCTATATGCAGTTTAGCAAAAATGTAGTCTAACCAAGAGGATAATTTTTCATTTGACAAGCTACAGTGTTTAAATACACAGCCACGCATCTTGCACAGATTTGTCCAACAGAAAAGCAAAAGGAAGGAGAATTCCTAGTTTTATGTTTCTCATTAGAGAGTAAGGACTCTAGACTGTACGATAAGAAGTCCACAGTTTTAGGTCCAGAACAAGAAGTGGTTTATAAAGTTGATTTAACTGCTGTCTTTGATATTCTTGTACCAAAATCATAAGATTTTATTTTCCAGCACTATATTTGTGTACTTTACAAGGTAACTGTCTAGCTTCTTTCGTAAGTCACTGAAAACTCAGTGTTAATAACTGAGTTATGTTAAGTGGGTAACAATGGTAGCTGCTTATCTACAACTTAAAACGTTGAGCACACTTGGAAAGAAGTAACTGTTCTACATAAGACAAGTCATGGAAGTAATTTCTTTTGTTACACCACAGTCAAAGCTTTGCATTAAAGTTGTTTTCCTGAAAGTTTACTTTAATACATTCAGAAATTAGTGCATTTAAAATTTCTGATCATTTATACTATGTAAGAGAATCATCTGTTATCAGTAGTCTCAGAAGAAAGATAACAGCCCTTTAAAAATAATTAGCCAGTACCTGTATTTTATCTTCTGGAACATTCAGCCAGTGATTAAAGGCCTGTGACAGTTTGGTTCTCACTTGCTTACCTACAATAAAAATATTATAGGCATTTATAAAAATCACAAAGTTCATTATTAGGGACAACAGTTTGTCTTAACAACTATATCCGATTTGAGACCAGTAAACTGAGAAGTGTGATCACCTGAAAGCAGAAAATATATCATAGTGTGTAGCTTGTTTCCTCACTGTATAAACATCAATTATCAGCAGCTTCAGTTTTAAACATTTCACAGTAATATGCAAAGCACATTTACAGGTTACTGTATTTAGTTTTGGCAGTTTAATTAGTAGGTGATTCTGAGTATGTTGGTAACGTGTACAGATCAGCTCACTACTTCTGAAAGTAAGCCCTAGTTTGCCAGGCATGTTGATTTTGTGTATGTAACAGATTAAGAAGTTTCAATTATGATTCATTATTAATGGAAGACACAGATATTTGTTGAATATCTATTTCTCTCCAGGGCTTTCTCCTGTAGTACTCTTCACTTGCTACTGACAATTTGTAAAACAGGAAAGTGACATTTGATATACTTACTAAACTCTAAGAAAAATCTGAACAGAACATTCTGAACAGAACTTTCCACAAATTCAGACATTTATCTTATACCTGAGAAGTCTACCCACAAATAACAGGATTTGTTCTGCTTTAGCTAAATCTAGTTTGGTGGAGCCAAGCAGATGCCCTGTTTCACAGGAATAAAACACAAGATCAAAAGTCCAAGTTCAGTGTTAAAATAAGCATTACTATTCAATCCAGATACATTTTACATGACAGTTAATTTTAATAGAAGTTAACCTATGTGCCTATAAATTATTGATGCCAGCTTTCTTTAATAAATTGCTAGGAGTCACGTACAAATATTTATTCAGTGTCTACTGATGATCAATATGAGATAAAGTCACCCCCTACCCACACTGAGACAATGCTGCTCTGAACTTTGAGAAGCTCAGCTACATATAAGATCTTTGAATAACTGCAAGACAGGTTTAGACAAACAGCTCTGCATATGTAGCTCACATCAACAAGGCCTTTGGAAAAAGTTTTAAATAAACTTCAAAGCAGTGCAACCTAGACAGTGGGTTCCATATGCTCAAGATCTACTGAGACTTAACTTAATGATTCTGCAATATTAGTCCTCATATTGATGATGCCATCTTGCCCATAGCACTGAAGAAATTTCAACATTTGAATCTCTCCCTAAGGCTTCTCTATTGCTGTGTGACCAGCACATATAGAACAGAATAATAAAATGGGTATATTCACTTGCAGTGATACACGCTGGAGAAATTGGACTGAGGATTTTTCCTTTTCTAATTAAGTGACCACCAGGTAAGCAATAGCTTTGTGGTTTCAGCTCTGTAGCAAGGGTGATAACCTTCCTCCTTGGCTCAGCGGGCTTCAATTTCTGTCTCGGTTCTCAGAGATTTCCACTGCTTCCCATCACCGCCATCTTTTGGTTTTCATTAGAAGAGACCAATGAAAAGGTGCTTCTTTTTTCCCCCAACAACTTTGTTCTCTGGCTCTGTCCTGTGTGAAAGGGCACTCTTACCTGGACATACACTGTCATTGGCTTGTGTTCTCCATTTTTGTTTTCTGTGCTCAGTTTTAAAAACTAATAGCTTTCTGCAGGAGGGAGCGACTGTTTTCTCTCAAACAGCAGAACAGATATTTTAAGCTCCCCATGTCAGGCTTGCTCTCTATCAGGAAAGTACACAGATGGTTCTAAATTATTTTTTAAAAATCTGTTTATTTAAATCAATAATTTGCTGACTTGCAAGTTCACTATTTTAACACAGGTAACCAGAGCTCCAATTTAAATACAAAATTAAAGTAGTACCCAAGAGTTTAAAAACCTCTTACGTTAACTAAGCACCACCACTAATTCAAGTTAGACCTGCTTCTGACAACATCTGCAGATACGAAGGATTTGAAACACTTCAAACACTCAGACTTTCTCCCTTTTGCCCATGTGCTTAGATCAGACTTTGGCCAGATTGGTTCCCTGATCTGACTCACTACACACTTGTGACCACCAGTACTGCGCAAGGGAGGGTCAAAATGCCCTGCATCAGAGGTTCAATATTTTATCTTAAAATAATTGCATGAGTTAACTGAGGAGAAACGATTGTTCAAAAATAGAGAATAACTGTTACAAACATCTGCCAAACTGTATGGCTTGCCAGTTAAGTATTAACAAATATTTCAGTACATCCATAAAGAAAACTACTCAGAGAAAATATCACATTAAGGAAGTGTACCTTATCTACAGCTGTTTATTCACTTCTAAATTACATTGATACAGGCAATGCCTACTTTTTTTTTTTTTTTACATTAGGCAGCTAATTCTGTTTTTCTGAATGCATTTCCTGGAAAATATGCTTATGGAATGCTGGATGTTCAGCAACAAGCGTTATTTCATCATGAGGAACACAACTACTAGCACACACTCTAAATGGATTATTAACATGCACAATGGATTTAGCCACTTCAGTTCCTTAGTATAGACAGCATTTGAACTGTTAGACTTGTCTACCTTGACTAGCAAGGCTGTCTAGACACTGACTATTCAAGGAAAAACCACTATCTGTATAGTGAAGCATTCATCTTTCCTTTTATAAGTGCAGATTTGCTTGTGTGAGCCCCTTTAAAGGAACATTATTGCTACATAAATGCTATTTTATCTTGTTCTGAAGTCAATCCTACCCAGTCTATGTGACATTACAGCAATTTTCTGTATGCATTTTTTTATGCCTACAGCCATGCTATGATGGCAAAAGACCAAACCCCTCTAATACTGGTCTCAAAAGCCCAGATGCAGAAGTCTCCATTCCTTGCCACACCTCTCCTCTCCCCAAACTAGAAAAGACAACAATCCAGGGACACTAGGAGAAAATTAAAAGGAGTAAAACTTAACACTGGCAGAATTTCCAGTTTCTTCACTGTCACATGTCACTGCTCTGTTAATTGTTCTAAGCAGGCTATTGTAAAACTGAAGAATATAGAGGTCTAACTTCCAAAATTAGAAGCTCTACCTACTGTATAAAGCTATAATAATAGACATTACTGCACCAAGCTTTTCTCAAAGTTATGCTCAATACTTTCAGTTTAATCTGCTTAAGATCCCAGTATTACCCCAAATCAAACAGCAACTATGGAAAGCTTTTCTCCTTAGTAATGCTGGGTGGAAAAGGTGAGAAAAAATATTCAGAACAGATTCACTCTGATGAAATTCCTTCTACAGATAGAATGTAAAACCCTTATCTTTGAAACAAAGATCAAGTTACATTAAAGATGTTGTACTGAGGACAATCCCTCCCACCTCTTCAGACAGATGAGATGTTCTCTAAAACAAGAAAAAAAAAAATCAGCTTGACTTACTCTCTATATACACAATTGTTCTTGTGACAGGGTACAGACCCAAAACCCACCAAGACCTCCAGCTCTGGACAGGCTCCTGATTAGTATTTCTTCACCCTTGCTGCATTAAAGTGACCACAAATTATGCCCTCAGGGCAGCACCCCACTTACAGTGAGAGTACATAAAAGGGCTAGAACAGCATGGGAAAGAGCAGAGGGACTATTAACCTAGCCCTCATTAGAGCCTCACTAAGCTAATTCAACTCATTACCCCAGCAGAAAACTGACCGCTTTTTGCTAGGTTAGCTTTCTGCCAGCTTTATGTACTGAGTCAGCTTATGAAGTGGATCTGCCAGAGTTAGTACAGGGTAAGCAGCAGATGCTGAGAGCCAGGGGAAGGGGGCATTGCCCTTCTGGAGGAAGCAAGCTACTACATTACCTCAGCTATATTGTACACTTTCGTGTTTAGCTCTGTCCTCTGATGGATTAGGCCTAAATGGATAAATTCCCTAAGCAGACCTCCCCACACAGCTACAAGAACAGTACAGACAGCATAAGTGAACAGCAGGAAGACAAGCAAAGAGAGCAGGCATATACACTTCTAAACCTGGGCAGCCACTTGTGACGGATTAAGGTCACTGTAGACTTGTCTAGCTTAACTCCCCTGTTCAAAATAGGCTTAACTAGCCCAGGGTTGTGATCCTGATTTTTGCCTTGCTCCTTCTCAGGATCCTGAATGCCACCATCCCATGGTCACTGCAGCCAAAGTTGCCCCCAGTCTTCATGTCCTAACCAATTTTTTCTTGTTTCTAAGCATGAGGTCCAGCATAATGCTTTCCTTCATCAGCTCCTTGATCACCTGTGTTAGCAAGTGATCATCAATGCATTCCAGAAACCTCCTGGATTGCCTGTGCCCTGCTGTGTTGCTTCTTCTACCAGATACTGAGGTAGCTGAAGTCTCTCATGAGGACCAGGGCCTGTAAATATGAGGCATCTTCCAGTTGCCTGAAGGCCTCATCATCTTCTTCCTGCTCAGGTGGTCTGTAGCAAAGACCCACTATAGTGTCACCCCTACTGATCTGCCCTCTAATCTTAACCTATAAACTCTCAACAGGCTTATCATCTGACTGAAGGCAGAGCTCCACAGTTCAGCTGCTCTTTCACATAAAAGGCAACTCCCACTCCTTGCTATCCCAGATGCCTTCCTAGGCAGTCCATATCCATCCATTGCAGCACTCCAGCTGTGCAAGCTATCCCACATCAGACACCCCAATAAAACTGCAGCCCCGCAACTGCATGCAGACCTCTAACTCCTCCTGTTTATTCCCCATGCTGTATGCATTTGTGTAGAGGCACTTCAGAGGGCACCCAATCTTGCAGATTCCCCAGAAAAAGTGACAGCTTCCCCCATCACGTTGTCCTGTTCACACTTCCTTGTTTGAGTGCATATACCTGGGATGGGCTGCCTTCAGCTCTGCTCTGTTGATTATAAGTTGTCTCTTGTCCACATCAGCCGACACCCTTTGTTTGCAAGTTCACTGTTTCCTTACTTGATTGTGTGTAGTCATTCCTTTCTATTGTAATTTCTAGTTTAAGTCCCTTCTCACCAGGTTGCTCAGCCTGTTGGCAGAGACACTTTTGCTCTGACTTGGGTAGGTGGATGCTATCTCCTCCTGGTAGTCCTTGATCTACAAAGAGAGTCCCATGGTCATAAAACCCAAATATCTGCTATCAATATGAGCTGTGCAACTAACCAGTTGTTGACAGGCAGGATCTGTCTGTTCCTCTTCATGGTGAGGGGAAGGGGGTTGAGGATCATGGAGAAAAGCCACCTGGCTTCCTGTGCCCTTGGCCCTCATTCTAAAAGCCACATAGTCATGCTTGATAAGCTCCAGGCATCCCCGTGCTATATCCATTAGTGCTCAAGGGGAAGCGCTGCAGGGTTAAGTAGTCTGAGTGTGAAACGCACCTTGGCAGTCCCTCCATAACATCCCTGATCAGAGCTACCCAGAAGAGGCAAACCTCCCTAAGACAGAAGCTCAGATGGAGGCCTCTGTCCCCTGCAGGAGCCAGTCTCCCCACTACTATCACTTGCTGCTGCCACCAGGTGCCAGTCTGATGCTTTGTTGTGTACAGAGCTTCCAGCCATGTGTCTTCTTCCAGTGCAGTGAACCTATTTGGCAATTGCACATCTGCTCGAGGAACAGGAATCTCTCTCCTGGTGCCAGAAGCCATCAGCTCCCAGCCTTCACCATTGTGGGAGTATTCATTTCCCAATCTGATATGCACAGACTGTTCCTGCCCCTCCTTCAATATACCTGCAGGTTTCAGGTTCTTGCTCTTTTTGTTATTTCTGATGCTGTGCAGCCTGCTGACCCCCTTCCACTGCTCCTTAGCTTGGTGACACACATTTTCCACCACTGCACACCTTATAGGGGCAGGGACATCACTTGCTTCTGGCCCAGTGGATGCCCCCAGGCATTCCTGCAGCTCAGAACCTGGAGAGCTGCAGCCTCCCTCAGGAACTTGGCCCAAGTTGAGGCCTCTGATGTGCCAAGTGTAGTTGTGCCAGTGGTAGGGATCATGCCATGTGGTGCTGAACTCCTTCACCAAGCTGGTCAAGTTCAACAACCCAGCAGAAAAAGCTGAAAAACAAAAGCCAGCCTTGATTGTTTAGCTTGCTGAACAAGCCAGTAAAGACTGCAGCCAAGACCAGAGGGACATGAAAGGGAAGATGCACAGTCATGAATGGGATCAGATTCTACCCCTTTCAATAGCAAGCTGTTGACCATATCAGTTTTACTGCAACTGAAATGCCATACACTCCTTAGTGCTGCAAAAACAGCTACTGCTGTTATCTCTGAGTGGCTGAGTTAAAAGATTCATCATGTGTGAATCGGGCCATTTTTGAGACAAACCACATTGAAATCTGTGAAAGTTAATCCTGTTTATTGCACTTTGTTTACAAGACTACAGGACAGAATACTAGATTAAGTAGAACACCGCTACAAACTAGTATGGCAATGTTCTACTACAATGAGATTTTACAAGGAAAGTTACTGTTTCAGAATGTATGTTCTCCCAAGCACTAAATTCTGCTAGTGAAGAAATAAACATTAATTCCCATACTAGCAGTTAAAATAGCAACATAGTAAAAAAACCCTTAAGCCTAGTAGCTTCTCTATCCTAATGCTGTTGAAGTCAAAGGAATAGACAAGCTTAGTTTAAGTATCACCCCCAAACTGTTACCGTTAAAAGCCCTATTTCATTAATGGGAAACAGAGTAATCAACTTCTTGCATTCAGTGATTAATCCTTAACAGTTACAAAAATTTGTGTTCTTACACTACAGACAACATTAGCAGGCACTTTTTTTTCCCCAACCAACCTTAATACTGTTTACATAAAAAAGGATTGTGTAACAAAGTTTGATATGTATCTAAATTCGTTCAAGTTCTCATAGGTTACTAAACAGTTTGCAGAGTTTGTTTTTTAACTAGTCTTAAAAGATAACCAACTGGACTATTGTAGGGCCATAAGTGTATGTATTTGACACTCAGCCAAGCTTTCTGCAAAAGCCCCTCAGAGCTCAAGCTGATACAACACAGAAACAGCTCCTTGTCCCCACCCTTGTGCCAGCTCACTAACAAGACATGAGAAGATTAACTAGGGAAGTTTTTAACAGGTTAGGTGATTGATACTACCTAATCATTTGGTTAGCAAGCTGAGAACTGGCACAAGTTAAGAAGCAGGAGAATACTGCCAGAAGCATAAAGAAGATGGAATGAAACTGCCTTTCAACAAGAGCTTGTTAGATTAGCTCAGGCATCTCATTTGGGCTCCACCATAATTATGAACTGCTAGCATATACCCCATTTTTCCCCCTCACCAAGCACTGGTGCTCATATCAACTCCAAGGTTTACACAAGTAACTAGCTCCTACTCATCTGTACTTGGCATAGCTGACTTAGGGCAAAGTCAGTGTTTCAAAAACAGTAAACATCCAGCTCTATGATTCTGAACCCTCACTGCTTCACCTGTAACTCAGTACAAGCTTTCCACAGGTACACCACTTTTACCTGCCTAGTTTAAGAGAAGTCTTCCCTTTTGAATCATACCACCATTTCTGCAGAGAGAGAAGTGTATCTTGTCTCTCACCTTCTCCAAAACATAAACTAAATTAACAAAAGATCAACATGTTAAAGTGGACAATCAGATTTATGATACTTTAGCAGGACAGGATATAAAATACTTGCACTGTCAGTAAGTATAACATTATATAAGCCATCAGTATAGAGTGATCAGGGTTGAACTCACTCACAAAGTATAAGAATTTAGCCACAGGAGTCAAGGTGGGAAGGTTAAGTGTATACCCTACCTGCATCATTTAAAGTGAAAGCTAACTGAAGAGCTATTAGTCAAGCATTTTTGCCTACGGAAGCTTTTTCTGGCACTTTTTGTCTATTGTGTATTTCCTACTAGGAAGCTGAGGGTTTTTTGCTGGTACCTACAATAGCTTAAAAAAATAATTAGCAGCTAAAGATGCAGAGGTGTTACAGTGTACCTTGGTTATACGAGATAATCTAACCAAACAAAAAGTACACTTAAAGATGGTGTTGGAGGAAAGTAAATTTCTTCAGGACTAGCTCTTAGAAAGCTCTCTGGAATATCGTAGACTCATTCTCAAGGTAGTTCTCTAGCAAAAATCACCACTCAGTTCAACATACCCAAATGGAATATACTGTGAGGAAACGGGAAACGAGCTTTCTGGCATTAAAAAGGCACGTTACTGCCAAATTCTTTCCTTTTCTTATTTTTCAGCTCAAGTAGTGCTAACTGCCAAGTCAAATGAAATCGCCAAGGTAGATAAGACAATCCTAGTTATTTGTAGAGATTAATAATGAAATTCATTATACACAGGTATAATGAATTAGGACCCACAGGACCCACCCTGCTAATACACAGGTCTTGTTGCAGATGTGCAAAAGCCACTTAGTACTGTGCCCGTGATTCATCATGCTACTTGTCTAGACAGGTCTTCTACCCCGGTCAGACATAATTTTGGTCAGAATTATTTTCCTTAATATTTACCATATTTTGTATCTTTCTTAACTCCACCAGTATGCAATATAACCCGGACAGAAGGCAATCATGCAATAGTCCCAATGACAAAGTAGTTCTGCCACTATTTTTACAGAGTTAGTCACTTTGATAGCTTGTATGGTCTTCCTTACACTTTAGGTGTACAAGTAAAAGCCACAGCAAACAATCTGACTGTTTAGTCAAAGAGGCTTCTGAAAGGCATATCCATACAGCAGTTCTCTATCAAACTGCCCCCTGAATTCTGCTAAAATAGGTACTGTTCAAGACTGAAAACTTCATCTGAATGTGTTGCTAGGGACCTGATACCAGACAAGGACTGGCTGATCCTCTGGCAAGTGAAACAATCCAGGGACAGCCGAAATTGGCCATAAGAATGCCTGGCTCTACACATACAAGGGAGAAGAAATTACACAAAAGAAACCGGCTATTAAAAACCCCACAACCCATTGAGTCCAGTACAGCAAGCAGATAAAGAACGAAATGTCAGCCCTGAGTTTAAGAATGGCATCAAGTCTTCAGTACTTGCCCGTATCAGTTTCAAAAAGTAGCAAGTCAGCTACTCTGAATGGAGACCAGAGTAACTGAAATACTACTTACACTGCAACAGACAGACTTAAGAGCTATTGCACCAATCTCACCAAAAAGGAAGAGCAAATATTGAAAAGTGTTACTTTTAATTACTCTTAAATCCACAAATCAAGAATGTATAAACTTCTTGGCTTACACTTCCTGAAACAAAAGTTGTTATAAAAACAATTTTGATATTTAAAAACACCACAGTGCAGAGAAACTTGCCTGGTAGTTGAAGTAAATACTGGTATGGCTCTAGGATTCTTTTAGATGTTTCATCCATCCCATTCATTTCTTTATTTCATAAGAGGTAGTTCACTGTTAAAGAAAGCGTTATTAACACTACTTAGACCAAAAATTAGGGAAGTAAAAAAATAGATGCATACAATTAATAACAAGTCAGCTGACTTCAAGGTTAGGTGCAAATACTCCGATTTTGAACACAATACCTTCACAGTTAATACTACATTCACTACATAAAAAAGTTTTCCGGATGTCATTTAGAAAAGAAACAAGCATATGTACTAAATACAGTTTTCTTTAATTATTCATGAATAGTTTAAATCAACTCCTAGACTGTTTGCTCTTTTATATGTATTAGAGGGCTTACATGACAGTATTTAAAACATTAGCATTCACAACAATGAAGCTCTACTGTAAGTCTTTAGAGAAGACACTCAGCACATACAAAGCCTCTATGACTAATCTGATTAGACCTCCCTAAATGCTTTCCCCATACAAAAGTGGAGATGCCTAAGAGCAGAAAATACACCTCACACCAAGACAACCTAAACAAGTTGAACACTAGCTTCAGCCTTCTGATAGAATTCTTCAGTCCTGTTTTAGAAGGCAGAACAGGAATATAGCATTTTCTTACCTCCGTTTAAGCATACAGACATCTTTACACACTTTCCCCTATACTATATACATCACAGACTCTTATGATAAATCTTTTAGGATCCATTCCCTACATAGCTCAACATTTTTCTATTGATTATGTTTCAGTTCACATATTTTTGGTCATCTATATCTGCATTTTTTTCAGACTGTTTTCTATAATAGCTTTTCTGTCCTTTCACCTCTAGCCTTCCTTGCTGCACTGCAGATGCAGCAGCTCAAAACAATTCTTCTAATGTCATTTTAAGACAGGAACTGCAGCAGCAGCATAAAGTCTTATGCTATTTCAGCATCATTTCTCAGCTACTTAGCTAGCATCCTGGAAAGGATGTACTTTTTGCCCCTGGAGCAACTGAATAGTTATATAAATTATCCATAAAAATAACTATTTTAAAGTGATATTTATAAGTATGGACCAATGCATTTTTAATGTAGGTACATTAAGGGGAGTGGTTAACATGAGTGGAATAAACTGTGTTCCACACTTGCTCAAAATAATCCAGCAATACTTTCCCATCAAAAGCTCAGATCAGCCTTAAGATCACTACTTCCTCTTAAGCTACCTGGACAAACTGGTATTCCTCAACATTCATGACCTTTCCCTTTCAGTATAGCTCAATCAGTTCCTGTCTACTCCCATTCCCACCCTCCACACCCATAAATATTTGTAGCAGTCCAAACCTGGGGACTGAGCTGCATTAATAACTATTTTGCAAGCTTAGGTTTGGATCAATTCCTTTATTTGCTTCACTGCATATGTTAATCAATTGTATCAGCACTTCAGGGGCAAGACAGGCTATTTAAGCAAACACAGTTGCCAACAAAATGCTCGTAAGAGTGCACCTTTTGGGAAAGCTTTGCATAGTTTCTTAGCAGTAATGCCACAATAAGCAGTACAGCCTTTCCATCCTATCCCATAGTGTGCCAGCACAACCAGCTGTCAGGCCACACAGTAATCTAAATCGGATTTTACACCCTCGACTCCCCATTTTGTTTTCAGCTTGTTGGTATAACTGAAGGGATAGGAATGGCTTTTAAGCCAGCACTGCCACTGAGAGTCAGCTGTCAAAATGTACCCTTACATATCAAGGATAAGCCTCAAAGGACTTCAGTCAGGAAGTGAAATCAAAAAGATTATCACAGTCCACCCCGAGATGTTTTAAGCAGAAAGAAGCTGGTAGAGATGGACATAAGGACACACTATCAACTTAACTCTCCTGTGACTATTATTTGTCAAAAAGCCACACAGATGGTTTAGAATTGAAAGTGCCTAGCTATCCAACAGAGCTGGGAAGAGATGTTAGGGTTGGAATTGTTTCTCTGTAAAAGTTTCTGCTTAAAAGTAAATATTAAAGTTCTTCCTCTCCCCTCAGGGATTTAGGAGGTTTCTTGCCTGTCTGTAGGACACTAAGACAATATTCAGAATCCCCAATTAACTTGAAATTCACTGGTATTACATAGCATGAAACTAAATATTTGCATCTTCTGACACAAAACTAATAGGAGTCCACCTGAAATGCTACTTATCAGCAGAAAATTAGTCAGGCACTTCTCCCACAAGTGCCAAGATTTTTTTTTTTTTTTTTTAATAAAAGGGAGGCAAAAAAGCTCTAACAGACAAGGAGTGGACGGTAACTTAGCTTAAATCACTATAGTTAAACTTTTCTAGACTGCTATGCTACCTTTAAATGAAGTGATAGATAGCCTCCACTAAGGAAAAGAGAAACAGTCTATTATCAGACAGCTACATGTCTAACACACACACCAAAACAAGAACAGTGAGCAGAACCTCCTCCAAACTTACACAAAGAAAGAAACACTTGATAAAGAAATATGTAAATGAGGTTGCTTATAAAGGCCTGTAAGCAAGAACACCATGATATGAGACTTGTAATATTACTGCTCTTTGCACAAAGTTACCACATTTGACGCACTTGGGAAATGCTTGATATTAAGAGTTTCCTGCCTAGGTGACTGACCAATTTACTACGGAAGTTACACTGTTGCAGAAAGTCTTCTCAGTTAAGACATTTAGAGACAAGATCTCAGCCAGCACCTCCTAATAAGAATTAAAATGGCCAGGAGTTAAACAATAAATGAAAGGGAATGCAAAGCCTTTTGTTAGTGAAAGTGCAAGAATTGATTACACATACGCTTATTCAAAGGATTAAAGCAGTTAAGGCCATTTGGCCTTTTAAACCAGTTTCCTTTTAAACCAGTACACAGCCTTGCTGCATTTCAGTTCACACATGACTAAGTTATTTTTCCAGTTATTTCTCCGTATCCCCACATAAGCATACAGAACAGCTGTTATGGGCACAGGCCACGGAATCCCAACAGAGAGCCCACAGAACTGTCTTCTGGACTGCAACAAACCTTCTCTCTAATGATCTCTTTGAAAACACACAAGACACTAGAATAAGACGGTGACATGGGCTTCCATAAGTTGAAACTACTCTAAAACTATACTTGAAGCTGTGATCTGTGTCTAGCTTTCTAGAGAGGATGCAAGTAATATTAATTCTAGGTTACATGTCAAGAAAAATCTTCACTTTGGAACTTCATAAAACAGCTCACCCCATACCTTCCATCCCATTCTGCAGAATATTCTCCCCCTCCTCCAAATTAGGGGAATATGATCACTGAAATAGTCCAGGTTAAATATACAGCTGGTATTTTAAAAAGCATCATCATCTCAGTGGCTCCCATCACAGTACAGTTACACAGAAAATAAAAGAACCACCAAAGGAGCAGAGAGCTGTAGTGCAAAAGGAACCATCCAGAAAGTTCTTAAATCAGCTCCATCACAGAACTTAGTGCACAGAGACACTGGTTTCATTGTAACCAGTGGGGGGGGAAGGCCCAAATAGGGGGATGTAGGGGTGAAGAGGTCCGTTTCAGAAGGAATACACAGAAACTGTTGTGAGTGTGTATTGTTTCAAAGAGGCTATCAAGGCTCTTAAATCCAAATGTAATTTGGACAGGATACTTGTCACCCTAGTCCACATTCTCATTCTAATTAGCAGAGTCCTCTTTACAACCCCTCCTAGGCTGATACCAAACAAAACCTTGTATTCAACTTAAGGGTGGGCAACTTCCCACAGGTGGAAGGATAGTCATACACTTTCCCCGAAGATGCAGCTAAGTAAACAAGCAGCTTTCCATAGCTGCAATTTCAACACTAACGCCAGAACAGCAAGAACATACTGTTGCTGGAATTGTGCTTCGATTTGAACAGGATTTCCAGATATAATTGAGCATGAACTTTACAGAAGCCAGACAACAATACCTGGGCTGTCAAAGTCCTGGCACTATGCTGTGACAGCACACAGACAGGAAGGGTTTTTAAGCTGCAGGCTGACCCGAAGATAGAAAACGAGTGGGCAGAAACCGTGACTACTTCTAAATCGCTTCTCAGATTAAAATTCACATTTCACAAAGAACATGCTACCCTGCTTGCAGATGCCTAACCCCCGCCCAAAACATCACAGTCAAACCAAAGGAAATAGGATTCGTTTTTCGGAATTCAACATAAGAGCTGAAAACGCGACGGCGGCGGCAGAGCCTCTCTAGCCGCTTCCACAAGCCAAAGGCAAGCAGCCCAGCCTCACCAGCGCCATTTTAGATAAAGCGAGACCGAGAGCCGAGAACTCCTCGCTCCCCCTACCCGCCGTCCACCCCCATTTTCTCATCTGCGCTCTCGGCAGCCGGGCTCAGCCGCCGGGGAGGGAAGCGCCGCCCGCCGCGGCGCCGCCAGCCCGGCGCAGCCCCGGCCCCCGAGCGCTCAGTCAGCCCGCCCCGGCGACAGCGCCACTGCCCGCCGGCGCCGCCCAGCACTAACGGCGGCCGCCGGCTCCGGCCCCCTTCCCCTCAGCCCCTTCCCGGCCCCCTTCCGGGCAGCCCGCCAGACCCTCCTGGGCGGGGCGACCGCGGGACCCGCTCCCCCCCGCAGCCGGGCTCGCCCTCGCCGCCCGACCCCGCGCAGAGAGGAAGGACCGGCTCCTCCGAGGAGCGCGCCCCCCTCCCCCGCCCGGACCCCGCCAGCGCCTCCCACCAGCAACGGCCGGCTAACGGGCAGGCGGCGCGGGGCAGCCCCGCGCGCCCGGCCTCAGCCCGGGCAGCCGCCGCCGCTCACCTCGCCTCGCCGCCTCCGCCGCCAGCCGGAGCCGCGCCCCGCTCCCCCGAGCAGCCTCCGCTCCAGGAGTGGCAGCGGCAGCGGCGCTGGCGGCGACGCCGCTCGGCGGGAGGAGCGCCGCCCCCTTCCGCTCCGCCGGCGCCACCTTCCCCTCTTGGGGGAAAATGCGCCACCAGCGCCCCACCGCGCAGGCGCCAGCCTTGCCCCCTCGGCTCATTAGCATTCGGCGAGGGCCCCGTCCCCTCGCGGCGGCCGCGCGCGGTGCGCCCTGGGAGCTGTAGTCCGCCCGCCGCGCCGAGCCGCTTCTCGAGCCGGCAGGCGCGGCGAGCGGGAACAGCGTCACCCATGAGCACCCTCGGCGCCGAGTCTCAGTTTCCATAGAAGTGGAGAAAAATGATGTCAGTATTTCCGATGCGGCGGCCAATGGGGCTGAGGGAAGGGCGGGCTCTGCAGGCCGGGGCCCAATGGAGGAGGCGGGGAGAGAGGCGTGCCCTGGTCCGTCCGTCCGTCCGTCAGTCAGTCGGTGTGGGAGGGGGAGGGGGACCGAGAGGCTCCGAGCCGAGCAGTCACCGCCGCCACCGCCGGGTCCGCGCAGGACGGATCGGCCCCTCCGCACGCCGCACAGAGCCGCCGCGAGCAGAGCCGTTGCCGGAGCGTTGAGCGGGGGCCGAGGCCGGCCGAGGGGGCCCGGAGCCGAGGGGAGGCTTCGCCCCGTTCCCTTCCCTCCCCCCCGCCTCGGGTCGGGGGAGTAGCGGGCGGGCGGGCCGGCGGGCGCCGCGGAACAAAGGTAACGGCGCCGAGCCGGAGAAGGAGCCCCCCCGGCCCCGCCGCCGGCGGGTGGGGAGGCGGCGCGGGGCCTCGGGGGGGCGCGGGGCCGGGCGGCGGCGGCGGGGCGTGCGTGCGGGGGGGAGGGGGGCGGTTGTTTTTCTCCTCGTAGCGAGGCTGCGGCGGGACTCGCCGATCCTCCTTCTCCCCCCGCCCCAAACACCCAGCGGCGGGGCGGGGGGGGAGGGGGATCGGGTGCCGCCTGCGTGCGGGAGGGACCGGCCGCTTCCCCAGCCCCCTCCGCCGAGAGGGGACGGAGCCCCCTCCTCCACACACACACACGCTCCGTGTCCCCGCCGAGCAGGTCGGGCCCCTTTTTCTCCGCCCCCCTCCCTCCCCGTCCCCGCTCCCTTCTTTTCTTCTTCCTTTTCTTCCCCTCCGCCGCCTCCCGCCCTCCCTCCCCCCGCCCGGACCCGCTGCGCCGAGCCGGGGAGTTGCGGCTGTTGCTGCTGAAACTCCTGCCGCGGAGTCAGCGCTTTCCTTTATTTGGGGGGGGGGGTAGGGGGGGGAGGAGCCGCCGCGATCCGGAGCCGCAGCCCCTACAAAAGCGTGTGTGTGTGTGTGTCGGGGGGGGACTGCTACCGACACCCCGCTCCCCCGCCGCGCACACAGGCACTCTTCCTCGTACAATGGAGGAAGAGCCTCCCTTCCTCTCTCCTCGGTCCCTCTCTCCGGCTCCCCGCGGTAAAGTGGGGAGGGGGGGTTCCCAGGGCTGGGACCCCCGCAGGTCCCCTCCCGCCGCTTGGTGCCTGGGGAGGGGGCGCAGCGAGCCGGGGAGGCAGCCGGGGACGCCTCCCCCCCAGCGGCAGCCGGGGAGGCTGGAGGTGGGTTGTTGTTGTGGCAAGTTTCTCCTCCTCTGACAGAAATGGCGTCAATGGCAGCGAGTGTAGGGGAAGCCGCGGTGTGTGGGAGCTGGAGAGGAAACAGCGGCCGAGGAAAGAGGGGAGGGGGTTAACCGGCGAGAAAGGGGGGATCCGGGGAAAGAAAGGGGGAGTTTCGGGAGGAGCCCAGCGCCCCCACCCCGATCCCTGCCTCCCCTCCCCCCGCCCCGTGCGAGCGGCTGGTGCGGTGCCTTAGCGCTTTGTTTTAAATTCCAGGTCCAGCCTCGGCCGCTCAGCCCCTATCGAGGCTTTTACCGCAGCTTGAGCTCATCATGAAGGTAAAACACTCGCTCGTGTGCCTGGGAGGGGAAAGAAGGGAGGGTTGCATGAAGAAATGCTGTCCTATCTGTCAGTCCATCTGTCCCGACCCCGGTGCGAGGCTCGGTGCTGGTGCAGATCCAGACTGCGGGCTGCTTCGCCCCCACTGCTGTGTTTTGGTGCCTTAGCTCGTTTGCTGACGGTGGGGCAGGCTTTGCTCTGCCGCGTTGTGCTGGGGGAAACTGCAAGTTCGCTGAGCGGAGGTTGTTCTCCTTCAGAAACATTGTTTGTAGGAGAATAAGGACATGGCTGCCTGGGCTGAGCTTGTTTCATGGAGGAGCAGGGGACAGTCACCCTGCTTGAGAAAGTAACGTTGCAGGGGAAATGCTGGCTATACAACCGTGTTTACTTGCATAGAGGGTAAATGGTAGATTTACTTACTTTCTATTTGTTAATAGGAGTTTTGTTGAATGAATAATCTTGATATGATCAGGGAGGGTGCATGTAAAGATTCTCTGCAGTGAAATGATTGCTGTAAGGTGCAGAAAGATTTTCAAACAGGTTCTGATTTTCTTCTCAGTGCTGTGTAGTACTCACATACCTCATTGTCGCTCATTTTTCTTCTCTTAGGCCTTTCTAGACTATTTATTTTCAATACATGATGGAAGTTTTATAGAAAAAAAATCGTATCAGTGGAATAGAATTCTGTGTGTGGCAATGATCTGTGTATCTAAAAGTAGTTTTTAACAATGGGGTTTGTTAGGTTTTTTTATCATTTTGCTGATATGGCTTGCTCAAACTGCCATTTATGTTACCATGACCCCCATGTAATTCAGCTCCCGGTCCAGCTGGGCTGCAGTAAATCTCATTTCAAAATACTGTAAATCTTATAAAAAAGAATTGTTACAAACCTGTGATACAGCATCTCTTTGGTATTTATTAATAAAAAAGAGCAGTCTGTATGTGGGGTCTTGCATTATCAGAGTTATGCCTACTGTCTGTGAATGAGTATTATGTAAAATGTGTGCCTAGTACTATATTCACTGCTGGAAATGGTAAATGATACAGACTGTTTTAATTTCTAGATTGATCAGAGTTGCTGAGCTGCAAACTAAGTCTTTCTGTATAGCTGTTAAAGGTTTAGCATGTTCTTTTTTACTTTGGTGACTTAATGACAGTATATTTTAAAAAATGGTATTTTAATTGCCCTCCCTATGATCTTTCTTTAACAAGTGTTAAGATCTAAAATACTGCACACGTCTTTCTCATTAAAAGTAAACTATTTATGAATTTACAACAACAGGCTGTTGGAGTAGTATGATACGGAGTTTTACAAATGTGGCTCATTGCCTGGTGGGGATGCAGGAGATGGAAGCAAGAGAAATAGGAGGCAGTATAGGGAGCTTTTTTCCCCCAGAAGGAAAAACACTTATTTAAATGACAGCTAAATTTACATACATTTCTAATACTCTTTTTCCATGTAAACAAATCTTACAGTTACCATAGAGATTAGGTTCAGATACTGTGGTTATAGAGCCGTATAAATATGTAGATAGACAGTTGGGAGGATGAGGAGGTCGGATCACAAGTGGAATGCAAAGTGTTCTGTGAAATAGTGATAGAGACCCACTTCAGGCTGAATTGAATGTGTAACAAATGCTTAAATTTAAAGTAGCAAACACAGAAACCTGTTAATAGAGCCATATTTAAAAAAAAAAAAAGCTCCCAGCTTACTTATTCTTCGATAAGGTTTGTGCTACTGTTGCATTTTTATTTATTTTTTAAATCTGGATTAATTCTGCCAGGTTGTTCAAATGCTAGGTTTAAGTCTGCAATTTTGCAATTTGTGTGTGTGTAGCGTTAAACTTACATATGCTTGAGATAACCCCCCAGTACTTTACTTACTGTGCCCTGTAATGTTAAGTGAGGTTAATCTGTAAGTCATTACATTGAAGCTTTAGTTATTACAGTGAAACTTTTAACAGAATTGTAGCTCAACAGATGTTTCTAAGATTCAACAGTCTAACTAAGACTGGTTTTTAAGATTTTAGGAGTAATACAGTCCTTCAGTCTTTCTGCCTGGCTTGAATTTGTAATTTATTTTCTAAGCTTACAAGGATACAAGTTAGTCCAATAAGAAGCAGTGAGGGAGAGTGCTTAAGAGAATTATTAGCTTTCTGTTCGTATCACCACAAGGTAACATTGACTATACTAGATCAAGATACTGTTTAAATATGACTGTATATTTGTGTGCATTTATTTTGCAAGTTATTGAAAGAGTATGCCTCAAGGACACTTCAGCATGTAGAGGATTTAATGCTTTAAGGCCTAGTCTAACTCTGAGTCTGCTGACTGCAGACTTGCTGCTGACTGCACGATTGAGGCCTCTGTTTTGATTTATGCCTTGGTCATTCTTTTAGGTGCAGAGTTGTGTGTTCCGGTGCATAGAGCATTAGCACTGGATTCCTTGTCAGTATCTTTATCTCTTTGGGTGAACTTGAACAACTCATTTAGCTTTACTGACTCATTTTTCCCATCTGTGTAGTATGGATAGAATGTTTATCGTTCTTTGTAGAACACAGTGAGGTATATTCAGGAAGAGCGCCAAGTCATATTGATAGAAAGCTTTAAGTCACTCATGCTCTTGTATTTCGGAACCCTCTGAGACAAAAGAGGTGTGCTGCCTGCTAAGAGATTACCACCTCCAAAGCTGTTGGTGTAATTGTTCTCCCTGCAATAACCTAACTTAATCCAAGTAAATAAAGTCCCTTGTATAAACTAGTAACTTTAGCCTATTAAGTAGTCCTCCCATGGACTGCAAAGACCACTTGAAGGCAGTCTTGAAATATCTTGAAATATATCTTACAAGAAGTATTCAAGTCTTGACATAATTGTGCTCATTATTGTAGTGTTCTACTAAATCAGGCTTTTTCCTGTGTTGAATGACTTCTGCTAGTAGTTAATACAGTTGTATAGATAATGGCTAGGACAATTTGTATGTTGTAGTGAAGCTTTATTTTTTTTGTTTAACTTAGGCACCTTCTGCATAAGGTCTTTTTGCATTAAGTATGCTTCGGAAGCACGTAGAATCTGTTTGGTTATTTAAAAACTAATTGTGTGCCATCAAATTACTACCTACTAAGTAGGTAACAATATATATAAAAACATTATTATAGTTTGTTTTTATTTTTTTCCCCTGAAGTCAGGAAATAAACTCCAGGAAAGCAGAGTCTCTGCTTTTAAAGAAAGAAAGAAACACAAGCTCAGTTTCACCAATGATTTGTACTAAGAACTATTGTAAATGCTCCTGAGATTTTTAATATGTATCACGGCATTCGCTTGATATTTAAATATGTGAATGAGGGTAATATACCCACTGTAGTTAAAAAGTTCACTGCTGACTGGAGATAAAAATAGTGGATGTCCCAGAAGCTAGAGCGATGCACTATGAATTAAGTGATCTGAAATGATTGTTTAAATGTTTTGATGCTATTTGCATGTTAATGTTTTTCAGTTTGTAAAATATGAAATATTTAATGGTTGTAGATATTTCTGTTTGGTAGCCCTAGATGTTCCTGAGTGCTTGCTCAAAGCTGCCTCACTTACAAATTAAGGAAGCCATGTGTACAGTTGATGGTGGATTTTTGTTTTGTTTTTAATTCATCCTGAATTTCCATTCTGGTTTCAGTAGTCTTTCCTAGTGACCTCTCTAGCTATCAACAGAGATCACTGGTGCACACTGATGCTGTAAGTGCTTTCCCTTAAAGCCAGTCAGTCTGTTGCTCGTATTCTCTGCTGGCATGGCAGAGTACAAAAGTGAAATATCTAGTAAACTTTTCAGTCACTAATTTCCAACTTCGAGCACAAGTCAGCTGAAAGTCCTATTGCTCTTATGCAGGCTGGAAACCAGTCATGGAATGTAGTGACCTTTCACTTTCTGGTTAACTATTTGAATTACAGCAGAAATGGAGATTTATAAAGGAAGAGTACCATTAGAGTAGGTTTTGTGCTGGGGGTAGGAGAACAGGTAAGTCTTAAGAGATGGTTTTCCTCTATCATTTGTTTTTGCATTATGAAAAATGATTTTAAATTCTGTCCTGATGTTCCAGTTTGAACAAGTGATCAGAGGCAGTTATTGACTTCCTCATGCTTGCATAATTATGTAGAAAGGAAAGCAAACACCACTTGCACCAAGCAATTACAAGTCATGTTGGAATAGTCTATGTTATTTTGAAGTTGGTTATCTGCACTTTTGAAATGCCAGTCTTAGTATATTTTACAGTGGCTAAACAACATGGAAGTCTTGAGCTTAAATCTGCATGTTTAGTATGTGACTATTCAGTAGTTGAGTGTGTTGATAAGGATTCAAAGTTAATTAGACCATCTAGTGGAAAAAAGGCTATGTTAGACTGAGAAAGACTAAAGTTGTAATAAACTATGAGCATTAGAAAAGTTAAGTTGCTTGTATTATTGTCTTCAAAGTTGGTGAAGGATTTTTGGATCAATGCTCTCACAGCAGCATGACTATTGTATCAGGATACTATCTAAGAAAAATGTTAGTAGAATAGTGAATATGCATATCTTCACTAGAACACTTTGAGATGGTTATTCAGTTTGCTTTGTAATCTGAAACAAGTATTGTATACATGTAGTGCAGAAGCATGCTGTCATATGCATTGTGTGTCTGTGTTTTCAAAGAAATTCTGCATTGTAGTTGAGAAGTATTTTGAAACAAAATGCAATGATTTTGAGGTATTAAACTTTACAATCACTGTCAAATACTTAATCTGAATGCTTCACTGGTCATGTAAACTGAAAGAAAAGGGCTAACTTCAAGAAAGGTGGAAATTATGCTGTTGTTGCAAATTGGTTTCAAATTTTTGTTTAAATCCTACAGATACACTTTGATATTCTATACTTGACATCTGTTTTCCTTCTGAAGATTAGTTTGAACCAGGGAAGAAATTCAATAAAGCACTATTGTGCCTTTTTTTTGTTTTGGTTTGGTTTTTTTTGTTGGCTTGGAAGGCAGCATATAAAGCAGTCATGACCTGTTTAGCAAGAAGTGTTTGTAAGCAAGCTCTGGAAAGGCAGCTGTGAGACTGGCAGAGTAGGGTGGTGGAGGGTGTTGCTGAGTTACCTGCAGAAAACTAGGACTGAGGTGACTTGCCTGCATTATGTGTGACCACTGTGTGACAGTGACTTCCTGAGTGATTGTGTATTAGGTAATTGAATGTGGAGTACTATTCTGGGGTTTCCTGAACCTGTGGGGAGTGCTATGAAGAAGATTTTTCTTAGGAGCTAAGCAGAAACATTTTAAGTACCTAACTATGAGGAGGCATTTTCCCTACTGTGAGCAAAAGTAGTAGTCATCTCCAGTTAACCTGGAGTTACTTGCTCCCATTGCTGTTGTCTTTGAGCCTGTATGTGCTCTGGAGTGAAGAGGGTAGTCAGTATGCCAAAGAAAAGACCTTTAAGCATCCAGACCTCCCAAATTATGTAGTCTTTGATGGTGACTTCTGCAGACTGCCTTAAAGAGTACACTATTTAGAGACAGCATTAATTAGTTGTCATTTAAGCTAAGTGTGAATGCAAACATCTACAGAGCTCTGTTGCACAGCAGATCACCCAGGTTGGACTAACCGGTGAATAACAATGTTCTTGGGCAGAGGAGTGAGTTTGCTGTTCTTCTCATTGTTTAATCTGTTGGTTTGTCCCCCAACAACCTACAGCAAAGGATTTGGTTTCCTAAGTAGTTTGTCAAATTAAGCTTGTATGGTCGTGGAAGAATGCAGTCTTGTCTCCTTCCACTCCTGGCTGTTTATTTTTGTTGTCTTTTGTGCCAGCAGTCCATTTGTGTCGTCCCAGGGTGGACTGAATCAAACTGAAATTAACTCAGCAACAATCATATATATATACTCTTCAGTTGCAGCCAGCCCCTGACCTGGCTGATCCCTGCCATTGGGGCGGAGGAAAGAAGGAGAGGAAAGCAGAAGTGCACTGAGCCTGATTTGGATTAGTTTAAACTGCTTGTGAACACACGTTCTTCCCCATCCCTCTGCCAAGTTAGCAGCTTGCAGTCATTAGGCTAAACATTTTGTAAACTGTCTACACGTGAAATTGCCATAGAGGTTTTTCTAGGCTTTCTTACTAGCTAGAACACTGCACTTTTCTATAGGTTTGAAGTCCATGTTTTCTAGAAGGTGTTGAGTGGAAAGATTAAATGGAATTGATGCTGTGCCTTGAAGATGACAAATAAAATTTAATTTTTGATATGATAAACATTGATTTCAAGTTCAAAAGATGGAGAGGTTTTAAAGAAGAGATAGTATTAGACACAAAAAAGAAAGTATTTAAAGCATTTTTTAAGGAGGCCAACATAAGTTTTGCTTCCCTGCCTCCCCCAAGTTCTTATTCAATACTTGGAAAGAATACCATTAATAATAATGTCTTTTTCCCCCCAGACTAGAGAAACATTTGGTATTACAGTTTTCTACAGAAAAATATTTATAAATATTACATTTCTATCCTGTAAAGGTGACAATCTTCATGTAACTAATACTTATATTAATACAGTCTGACAATAGGTATTTTTACAAATGGGTGGAAGAATTAAGCAATTGTGCTACCTTTATTCCTAATTAAAACAGTCGGAAATGATAATTTGGGGAGAAATTACATCACTGTTAGTTTGATAAGGAAGTCAAGCTTTTGGTTCTTTGTATGTTAAGAAGGCCCATATATTTATGGGTAGATTAGTGGAGACCCAGTGACAGGAGTTAATGCCAGTTGGAGATGGTAGAGTAAGGTGTATGACACTTTCTGCTTATTACCAGAAAATTAATGCAAAAATTTGGATGACATTTGTTATCTTCCTTTCCAAGAACTGGGGTTCTCATTTTGTCTGGGATTCTTTCCCTTTTCCCTCTTAGATGCCCCTCTAACTTACTGTTGTTCATTGTTTACACCCTCCTTCTAAGGGCAGGGAAGTGGGATTTGACTTCAGCAAAATTCAGAACCAAGTGTATCTGATGCAAGGTTTCAGCTGGTAATAAATAATGTAATAGGGAGTAATTTTTTTGTTTGTTTGTTTTTTCACATTCTCTTCTGATCTGAAAAAAGCATTTCAGTTTGTGGCAGGGCAACCTGATCCACTGTGATAATTTTTTTCCTTCAGATTTTCAGCTGCCCTCTCAACAGCAGATTGCAAGTGCTAAATCTCTTATTTGTACATTTAAAATAGTCCACTTCAAGTTTTCTTAAAGATAAATGTAGAATACATTCTTCTAAGTTCACAAAGAATGCTTTAAATTAATTTATAATGGTGGAAGATAGACTTTCCAATATCCTGTATGAGTGTTCAAGTGAAAGAGTGTTAGCTTAATCTTTTTGTTAATGCTGTGGCGCTTAGGTTAATGTAACTTCTTTTCTTGGGAGAAACAATAAGGGGTTGAGACATTTTGGAAATTAGTACATGTTATACCAGCATTTCAGAATTCAGGAATTTCTAATGGAATATGTGTTTTCACTTTTTAACTTCTTTTGCTGCACTGCTTATTGAAAGATAGATGTTGCTGTAATATTAAATGAATGTTACCTCAAATTATATAACTAAACTTAGAAATAAAAGATATATAATTCTTAATCTTTGTGCTTCCATAAATATAAAATCATTTTTGAAAACATAGCAATAGTTTTATAAATTTCCACTTTAATTTCTTTAGAAGGTTGTCATGCTAGATGTGCATCAAGGGAGATAGTGAAGTACTTTAGCATAAGTAAGACTGCGCTAGAGTTTAAAAATTAGAGTATGATATGTACTACTACCTTGCTGCCTGGAACAGAGACACAAACGGAGACAATAATTCAACTTTAAGTCATTTCCATTTTGTGAATGCAGATTTATTCTGAGGTGCTCTTCCAGAACTTTATAATGACAATCCACATACGTTTACCCATAGAACATGATTTGGGTAACTGTGCAGTGTCTTTGTCTTCTTTGCAGAATTTTGTGCCTATTTTCCTGCAATGTTGGACAATTTAAAAGATATTAAAGCTTGGATTCATTCCTTTACTAGTGCAGCTTTTACATTCCTAAAAATCAAGTAGTACAAAAGATGATGTCACCTGGTGATGGACAGTATTGGATACATGGGCTGGAACCTGCAAAGAGTCCCACTTCAAATATATTCTAATATTCTTGATCCATTTTGGAATTGGACTGCTGAGGCTGCTGTTTTAACTGTGTTCCCTGGAATAATTTAACGTTAAGTTCCAGAAAGTATTAGTATGTATACTAGATGTCTGTCTGCAGTAATTCAGTTTTTCTATGATGGTAATTCTTTGGCTGTTGAGCTAAAATTCTAATTTCAGTTTACTTTGCCTGATGCTACCCAAAATGTTTGGATTGATAAGTTAAACATATTTCACTGTATTAAAATAAATCTATTTCATACATTGACTTTTCTCAGATAATACAGTGTATATATTTATATGTACACTTACTAGTGTAGGGTGATTCAGGTTTTTAGAGGCAAGTAAAGTGAATGAGTTGCTTTTGTTACATTCTATATAGTAAGAAAAATCCTCTTTTGATGACAGCATAATAATAGTATATCAGTGATAGAGAGATAGGTGTATGTCCCGCTATGACAGACTTTTTTCACTGGTAATGTACATGGCATCGATAGCATCTAGATAGCAGCTCAAGTGGTAGTAGGTCAGCTTTAAACAAGTGGAATGTTTTTATTTATATCTCTTCAGTAGCACTGATTTCAGTTCAGTAAAATTATACTTACTCTATTTTGCATTAAAATAGAGAACAATCCTACCTGTTTCTGACTGGAATAACTTGTTGTGCAGCAGCACTTAACTGAACATTTGAAATGGTGAATAAAATCTTAATTATGGTCTGACAATAAATATCAAGCATAGCATCTATTATGTGGAATAAAAATCATTCATGATACTTGAGCTGGCCTGATCAAGTTTCTCTAGTTGTGTATATTGTATTCACTCAGTTGGAATTTTGAGGAAGCAAATCAGCTTTTATGATCTTCATAGAAAAAAAATATATATTAAAAAAAAAAAAAAGAGAAAATGGTAAACTTCAGGTGCTTGATTCCAGACATATCCAGGTACAGTTCCAGAACTTTGCTACCTTATTGCTGTAGCTGGATATCCTTACTACGCTTGCTCAGAATTAAACTTGGGAATTAAAAAATACACTGCAGTACTTGAATGCCATCTGCAAATGGGACTACCCTGTGTTTACAAGAAAACTCCTCAGTCTTAAAGGAACTGCAACATCTTTTCTTTTGTCTGGCAGTTTCTCTTAATACAGCTTTTGTGCCCACTGAAACAACATTCCAGCCAAGTACAGAAACAAGTATGTGGGCACACATAATTGCTTAGAAGGGCCAGTGTGAACTCTTCAGCAGGGTATTCTGCTTCTAGCAGTGGTGATGCACAATATTTCCGTGAAAGCAAATACTACAGTGGGCTGATTAGTCATACGGTAGTATTGGAAGATTAGGTTTATTCTTTAAGCTGTGTATTTCAGAATTTCTCTTCAATTATCTTCTTAGGGGAAAAAATGTTGATCATAAAAATATAATTAATTAGAATTTCATTGACATATGTAGCTGATACTGTAACCTGCTGATTTGACAGAGACACTGGTATTTTATTGATAGGCGTTGTGAGAATGCTGCAATGTCTTGGGTACTGAAGACCTCTTGGGATGCCTCTTGTTGAAATTCTGAGAACAGAACGAGGTTTCACGTGGAAAGTAACAATAGAATTGCTGACGTACAGAAGACTATCAAGTAAAACTTGGATAGACTTTTTCTCTTTCACTTTAGTAATCCTAAATGTTACTTTTTGAAAAGAGGCTAAAAAAATGAAGGTTTTAGTATAAGAGGCTTAAAGACTTTTAAGAAAAAAAACAGGCTTTACAGAATAGCTTCAGCACACTTGAAAGTGGTGAATAGAGTCTTACATCACCTATGCAACTTCAAAAATTTTACTCTCTGTTCCTTAATATGTTGAAGAGTTTTGTGGAATCAGAGCAAGGATCTTTCCTTAAATAGCCACTCCCTGGAAATGGCTGCCATTAGTCACAGGCTAAGCCAGCTGAAGATGTTTTGGAAACAGGTGCAGCGATGAATAGCCAAAGAAACTGAAGCTTTCTGGGTAGTTAAATTGGATAAAAGGTATGAAACAATTAGTTTAGGTCCTTTAATTCCTTAACTTTTGAAAAGTAACCTAGCTGAATACTAGCTGTTTGTATATTGTTCTTATTGCCTATAGTAATGCGGCGGCACTTTTACTTTCTGTGTAGCACACATCTAAAATATGTTAAAACTATTCGTAATTATGCAGCACTTGACAAGTCTCCTCTTAAACTCGTCTTCAACTGGTTATTTCTCTTTTCTTAACATCTGTGTTACTTTTAATGCTTGCGTTCTTGGTTTGCTATGAGTATTTTCTGATGGAAAATTCTTGAAAGGGTTTTCAAATAGTAGAACTTAGTTGAACAGGAAAAGCTTGCATCTCTGCTTTGGATAATTGCCATATTGATTATATTTAGTTTTTTTCCCAAAACCTTCTTTCACAAACCTAAAGCTTAAATACTGAACTCTTACATTTGGGTAGAGAAGAACTCTGGAAGACATAAACTGTTGTGGAGAGGGATAGAAAAGAGAAATAATCAATTTTCTTGTAATACCCTTGCTACTGACTATGCAGGAATATTTGATCAGTAGTATTCTCAGAAAATGTCTTGAGATGGGAGAGGAGTTTGTATGTGTGCTTAGATTTGTTAGATTTCTACCAGTTATGAATTGTGTTCCTACAAGTTAGGAAACTTGTAAAACTAGCTCATAGAAGAATAGTCTTAAAGGAACACTGTAGTTTTTATGAGGAAGAAAGGCAAAAAATAAAAATTAAGGACTTAAGATTTTAGTAATAACTTTTTTTTTTGTACCCATGTAAAATTGTACTAAGTTACATATGTCTTCCTTCAGAAGACATAGTCCTGGCATTTCTTTCTATTAATCTGAGGAAAGTGGGATATGCAGATAAGTTGTTGGCTTTTCACAGCTTGGGGGGTGGAGGGAGGAGTTACAATTTACTTAACAGTTTGAGGAACTGTCCGTCTGAAAGAAAAGTGCACTGTGAAAAATAATTGTCTATATTTTTCTGGCAGAAGATTACATTGGTGAAAACAGAGTTTATTCAATAGAATATTCTGCTGCAGCAAGGCTCTTTAAATTTAACATTACCCATAGTAGCTCAACCAGAAGTTGATTTGAGGTATGGGTTGTCTTGTGCTACGATTTGGGAAAGCAGCATTGCGATTTTTGCTGGGATAACTTCAGGTTCACTTACTTGCTGCTTCTCTTGGGAAGTTTACAGTGCAATGTTGTGCAGATATACCTGTGCCAATATAAAAGTAGTCCGCTTGTCAGTACAAAGCGCAGCGTGAGTTATAATTTACCATAGTTTTTTCAGGTAAAGTACTCACTGTACTAATTTCTGTGCTGCCCTAGCTATCCAGTGTCCAGCTTAGCTAAGGCATCTATATTCTGCAAGGATGTAGATATATCATATGTCAACAGTGGCCCAATAGGTGCTGATAAGAAAACACCAGTAGATTTAACAGAAAATAATGGTCGTTCTTTTCTCTTCCAAGCTCAGATAATTGGTTATGTGGATTATATAGCTACAGTCTTAACCGATCTACTGTCTGCTCTTCTTGACTGTGAGCTTTATGTAGTCTTAACCAACCATTTTATAGTAGTGGCAGACTAAACTTAATTTGAATCTGTTCCAGTGCTGCTTGGATGCTTCTGCATAGTGCAAGTATGTGTATAGTCATGCTAATACTTCACTTCTCTTTAACCTTGCTTGCGTCTGACTCCAAAAACTGTCTTCTGAGCATCTTTAATGCAGTGGTTTTCAACCAGTGATCTGCAGGTGCTGTGGGTTCTGTACCCTGCTTCTAAGGAGATCTGAAGATATCATTAAGACAAGCAAGCTTGTTGTTGGTAGGTCTGTTCATTATTCAGAGACCTATAGCTCCACTAGAATTTTGGGGGAAAATCAGTACATTGAAAAGTTTTAAAAAAACCCCTTTGTCTAATGCAACTGTCTTTGTAATTATATTTAGTTGCATATATGTATTCCCCTCTTTCTTTGCACACATAATAGTAGTAGGTACCTTAAATTCCTATGTTGGGTTTTTTTTCCCCCTCCCCTTTTTTTACTGGGAGAGGAAGCTGAAGAATTATTTGACTATTTTGAAAGATGTAATATCTTTTATAAAGATGTATCTATATAGAAAGATATTATGCAGATATGTATTTGTATTGTAGTAGGACTTACAGGCAGTTCAAGGATGGTAAGACTGTACTCCAGACGTCATAAAAAGATAGCCTCTGCTGGACTAAGCCTAAGGTGCTACTGATGTTTTGCATGTGTATAGTTATTGTATGCTATTTGTATCTTAACTAATGTAATGTTAAATAATTGTTTATTAGGAAGAAGAATCCTCTTCATAGGAAGCTTGGAGAGAAAAATCAGTATTTGCTAAGTGTAAAAGGGAAAAAACATAGGAAAGGATAATCTGCAGGACACTGAAAAATATATCTAGAATGTATTATGCCAAATACATTGCAAAGACACCAGTATAGAGACACCTACAAAGCGTAATACTTTTAATCTCTACTTTCCAAAATTTATGCTGCAAAAGTAATAGTGGTCAGGGTGACATTTATTTATATATCCCCCCCCAACACATATGTATATATTTTAATATCTAGAAATGATCTACAGTTCTTTAAAAGGTTCAGTTTGTTGGCTAGCTTGCCTTTGAATTTCTTTCCAGTTTTGTTCTGTTACATTAGCTGTTTCAAATGAATAATTGTGGCATAGGGAATTCCAGGAAAGCAAAAAATAAGGGCTAACTATTTTTAAGCCAAAATATTGCACTTTTATTGTATTAGTTGTTTTATACAAATGAGACGTGTTTTGTTAGCTCTTGTGTAACGTTTCCCCCTGGAGACTAAAGAATAGCAGGTTACTGACTAGGACTAAAAGGCTCGTTTAGACCAGGAGTGAAGATCTGCCAAAATGTTCCAAATAAGGATTCGCTTACACTAAAACCTAAGGAAAAGGCTAGGGATTAGTGTATATCTAGTTGAATTCAAAGATTGTCCAAAACCCAAAACAACTGAAAAATGTTTGAGTTTGGCTGGTTTGCAAAATGAGAATCTTAAAAGTTATTGCTGGCACTGAGCTAGAAAGGAAGAAAGACTGTTGGTCTGTGTATGCTAAATCTGCTGAAGCCAGCAGAGAAATCTGAGGACAGTTCCGCAGAGCAAGTCACTGGAAAGCAAAGGAGAGCCTGGTTTGACTGTTCTGAAGTGCATCTTCAAGTTCTATTACTTGTGTTTGGATCTTAGTCAATCTGAGCCTTATGCTTTATCTGAGATGAAAACAACCTGTTTGGAAAAGCAGGAGAAAAGCAAAAGGCAAGTTGGTGGAGAGAATAGAACTTTTTTCTGTAGGTTAGATATCTTTGTGCTATATGCTTTTAATTTAATATAGTCTGAAATGGGGACTTAGATGACTATATCTCCACCAAGTCTGAATTTTGCAGAAGAAACTAGATGCCAGAGGTGTAACTGACTGAAATGATCTTTGTAGTGATATTTAGCCTTCCTTTAGTTGAATTTTTTTAATAGCAATGTCAGGCTCTGTGAAGGGGGGAGGAAGTCTGCATAGCCATATTCCTGTAACTGTAGTGTGTCTTTGAGTGCGATGTGCTGTGTCAAACGGTGCTAATGGGCTCCCCAGGTTAAATCCACACAAGGCCATGAGACTATTGAAAGAATATATTTTCTCGTGTTTTGATCTCTTTGCCATTATGGATCTAACCTGAAACTCAGGTTTTCTGGATGCAGTGCACTTTAGTGTCTGCCATTGCTGTTACACTCGATGGAGTTAAGGTTTATCCTTCCCTGTGCAAGGCAGTGACTTGTTCTGAGGAATCTTGCTTGTCCAGCCATATGGTTCTGGAGAGTTTTCTTCTACTGTAGATCTCTGCTCCTTGAAGGCCTTTTAAAGATTGTCTCAACACTAGGTCATCATCTTGGTACAAGTTCTCTGTAGTCCAGTCATTAAATGTCACACTTTCTGGAATGTCAAACCAAACATATTGTTATTTTTGACAGGACTGATCCCATTTATAAATGGAATTAAGCCAAGTTTCTGGTTTTTTTGAAATTAGTTCTCAGTTTAAGATTGGACTTCTTATTTTATAAAAACAGATTAATAAAAAAATCTATTTTGTTTGGTTCTGTAATATAGTGTAATGTAGTGGTAATGGTGCTTTGCTAGTTTCCTATAAAAATCAACACTCAGTCTATTCCTACAGAATGCTCAGTTGAATCAATATTTTTTCATCTGAAAAAAAATGTTTCACTGGAAAAGCTAATACCTGCTTTGTTTGCAAATAGTGTACAGTGGGTATAAAACTTAACATAAACTGGTTTTTTGAGCGCTATCCAAGTAGATTAGACTTTGAATACAAACTTGCATTTGACCTTGCATATACTCCAGTACTGAAGTGCTTTCAACCAGTTTAAAGCCACTTCAGGGATTTAGTGGAGATGTTGGACTGAAAGCTGTTTGTTAGACGTGTGTTTGTCTGACTTGCATTCAGGGATGAAATCCAGTTTAGATGATCATTTGAAGAAGAAATGGTTAGCTTGATTATCTAGTTCTTTAAAAAAAAATCAAGTAGTGTGGTAAATGTCATCTTCCTTATCCAGCTAGGGGCTTCATACATTTAATTTTTAGAATTTGGAAAAAAAGAAGTTAGAAATCTAGAGTGTGCCATGAAAAGGTAAATATAGAAAATGCTATCACATACACATGTGAAATGGTGGGGAAGAGAAGGGGAATATTTTCTAGTTTTTGAAATTTCTGTATTTTTTGCAGGAACCGTACAAATTCTAAACAACGATTATGGAGTGCTACTTCGTGTTGTAGTTTGAAGCAGACTGCCAGTTCACCCATTGATTTCTCCTCTTCTACTTTGTTAACTCTGGTGTTTGATCTTACAGTGAAATGATTCAACTCACTAAAGTGGGAAGAAAACTAGTTTAGCAAAAGTTACAGAAACAAATAGCTATTTATTGAATTGGTGAGTTGAATCGCTTTAGCCTTTAATCAAAGGTGTACCAGAACCAATGCAAAAGGGAGGATGGACGGGGAGAGGCATCCTTCATGTAGATGTGAGTTTGGAGGGCCAAGGCCTTCCCCTTTTACACTTGTGAGTTGTTAATTCAGCTCACAAAAGAAACATGAAAGAACACACCATCTCTTTAACTGTTGGTGGTGATCCTGTAGCAGCACACACCTCTCCCTCCTACCCCTCTCCCCCCCCAGTTTCAGAAATGAAGAACTACTGTTGGCAGTAGGTAGCATCTGTCACCAACTCTGTTTAAACCCATTTTATTTAATTTATTTTTGATGGCTACATTTTTTTGTAGTACTTATTTTTGTACCAGTTAGGTCTTAAAGCACTTAAGTTGTTAGAAGTTTCCTGTCGGTTCTGTAGCATTCAGGGCTGTTGTGATGCTTTGCTTCTTGCTATTTATGTTGTCAGCTCATACAGTTCTACACAAGACAAATTCATATTTTGATTCTTACACAGGTAGTTGTATATTTTGGGTTGCGAATACAGCAGAAACTCTGTTAGTCATTTCTCACTTAAATCAGATTCTTTTCTCGTTAAATAGCCCCCATTTTTCTTCTTCCCCTCCCAAATTTAAATGAAGGGCCTATTCCATCTGTTCCTTTTAACAGATAAAGCATTATGAATATTGCCATTTCAGAAATCTAATAAGCAACTGTATTAACTACAAGCTATGTTACTAGGTTTTTTGTACGTACTAAGAAAAATGCATTATGAAATTCTAATCCATTATAATGGTATGCCTTTGAGGCTAAAAAAACCACAGCTGTAATAGCCACAAGATTGCAGGATTTCAGAGCAATGAATATGAGGACAAGGCAGCCAGCTTTGGCCTACATAATTTGTTGAGAGGAAGTGGGGACTGACTGCAACAGTTGAGCTTTTAAAACTAAAGTGAACAGATTGTTGCTGAGCGGAGTTGTGTACAGTGTATTTTTAAAATTAATATTATGATAAGTAAGTTGAGCTCTAACCAGAGATGAAACCATGTGCATACTTCCTGTCTGAGACATCGCACAAGTGCCTGGGGGTGGAAGAATGAGTTTTGACACACATCAGCACATATCAGAAGTGGTAAAGCTGGTATTTCTTTTTGCTGGAAAAGGATAGAGTGGTTTTCCTGATCACTTCAATTGGCTATTTAGTATATGGGGTAATTCACAGAATCTTGAAAAGCACAGATAATTCTTCTGAAGTCTTTCCTGTTCTGTAGCTGCCTGTATCACAATATCTTCTTTTAATTGTGGGAGTTCCTTGTTGATTCAGAATTTAAGTGTGAATACCTATAGCCAGATTAGGCTTAGTCTGAACTACTACTTTGAACTTTGCTTGATCATTCCTTTAATGTGTATTTAGTAAGACTGTTGACTTAAAGCCTCGAGGAGATGGAATATTTATTTCAACCTTTACGATCTCTTCAAGTAACTAGTTACACAGAATATTAACATCCTTTTTTAAACCTAAAAGCTCTGTTCATCCTGAAGCCATGGGATTTTTAATGCCCTAGACTGCAAGATTAAAGAACCTTGTAATATTGCTTCTTTCCTATGCAATGAAAGAGCACTTCAGTCTGACACTATAGGCCAAATCTGGTGAAGGACTGTAGCTAGCTAACCTGCAGGTGTTTGTGATGCTTCTCAGCACAAGTGATGGCACTGCAGAAGTCTCCTTTGTATTATGAACATGCAGGCACGTGGCACTGGATGCTCTGTCTGCTGGGCAGAAAGAGAATTAGTCAGGTAAGAGCACTTTATGAAGTAGGGTAGAATCTGTTGGATGGTTAGCACAGGACCTATCTGCAAGCACCTATGACACGTTCAGGGATCCCATTTCCTTTAAGGTGGTTCATGTCATGGATTTGCAGTATTCCAGATCCTCTGGAGGAGTGAGATGGGTGCTTTATTCAACAAGCCAAGATCCCCAGGACATAGAACTGAGAACTTTGTGCTAGCTGCCTTTTAATCTAAGGTTTTAGCATCTGGGATTGAAGACAGCCAACAGGCTAAGCTCGGGAGCCATCAACAGGCACCACACTTGCTAGCGTTTCATGGTATGGTATGTGCCACATTAACAGTTTGCTGCTATTGAAAATGGGACGTGCTGCATGCTATTTCCTCCTCCCCTGGGGGGCAGTTCTTGGGGAAAAATAGCCAAAAAATAAATGGAACATGAGGCAATGTCATAGTCGTGCCAAAAAGGCAAATGTCATGCTGGAATGTTAAAGTATTATTTGAAAATTGTGTGAAATAATCTGTTTGAGTCTCTTGCAATCAATTAGGCCATACCTGTGTCCATTTTTGGGCACCAACTTGAAGAAATATGTGAGGTAATTAAATCAAACTCCAGAGGAAAGCAATTAGAAATACAGTGTGTCTTAAAAATAAGTAAAATTTACACAATAACTTGTTTGTTTTTTGTTTTTTTTTTCTTTTAGAGATGAGATTACTCTAAGGAGTTGCATCTCTTGAAAGCTGCAAAGCAGAGGCACACTGGTCTCCATGTGCAGTCTTGATAAGACAAGAAATAACAGCAGCAAGGAATATTTAGATGAGATATTATGGAAAAATCTGTAAGCACTGGAATATGTTGTATGCAGAGAGTGCGGAATATTCACTTCTGAATTTAAGAATAGATATGACAGACATCTGTTATGAATAATACAGCTAAAATGATCCTACTGAGAGGAATGGCCTTGATAACTTTTTATGTGTAATTAAGGTTTTGTTTGTTTTTCCGAGGAATCTCATCCATCCTAATTGAATCCTTGATAAAGTGGTTAGATTAAGTTACTTCAGTCTCTTTGTAGGTATTTTCTAAACTCATTTTCCTAGTTCTTTCTGAATGTCTTGTCCCTGGCCAGCAGTTTTACACTGAATGATTAGGCAGCAGTTGAGGGAGCATGGCAGAGTTAAAAATGCCCTCTCCTGTCTAAAATTTCTTGTGTTGCTGTATGGCATTAGCCATTTTATACTACCATGCTTTCGGTAGACTCTTGTGTACAGTTGGCTATCTGCTACAAACACATTTTGTCTGTAGAACCACGGTGTACACATTCTTAGTTCCTGAATGCTTGGATTTGTGCATAGCTTTGAGTGTAGATCGGTTGTGCTTAATTTACTAAATAGTCTGTCTTTAGGAGCGATTGATTCTTAATCAATAAGAAAAATGCTGTATTTTCACTTTGTTTCATATTTACATTTTTTGTTTCATATTGGTTGACAGTTGCATGTAGTTTTGACATCACTTTTGGTACTCCCCCATAGTTCTAGTTACCAACAGTGGCAAAAACCAAATCCACAGGCTACACATGATTTTTTACTAGAGTAATAACGTAATTTAATGTGTTATTCTGTTATATTTTTAATGTGATATTAAAAAAAAGTCCTTTATATTAAATTACAGATGAGCTACAGTCATGATTTCATACAAATATACAAAATAACATCTTAAATGCTTAGAATTTCAGAATGTAATTTTATCAATACATATTTAAACATCATAAGACTAAGAAAATCATAGCTGTAGTTAGTGAATTGACTTGGGTCAACGTTTGAGAAATCTCATTCCGCTGGGAGATTTTGAATTAGTACGTCATCCCTTCAGCTTTCTCTTTCAGTTCTAATCTAGGAAAAAAAATAAATCCTCCCTCCTTTTCCTTCCCAATAATTAGTTTAGAAAGTGTTGCACTACGTATGGAAATAAACCAAGGCAAGAAATTTTATTTTTTATTTGCAGAAAAGGCAGTCATGGTTTATGGTTTGTTTTGTTTTGGGTTTTTTTTTTTAGGGTTCGGTTTTTCAACTTGGTATGAATTTGCTTCTGAAGTTTTACACAATAGAAAATAGTTTTGAAAATAGATTATAATAAACAGAAGCTTAATATGCTACAATTTCAGTGAAAAAAACCCAACATGCTTAGATAATGATCTGATTTTAATTTCTATTCACCATTCCTGTTCTTGCTATCAGTTTTAGTATCTAAAAATATTGCTGCCTTTTTCTGTCAACCAAAATGGCAGTATTTTTATCAGTTATCTAGAATAGATTTGCTGTAGAATACAAACAATTCCTGTCACATATATAGATTTTCCTGTTCTTTATACTGTTACACTGAATTTTTTTAGACCTAACTTATTAAAAAGAAAACAATCATTAAATTATTTTTGACTGGGACTAGAAATACTGCCAAAGAATTATCAAATTGTTTTAAAAACAGTGGGTTTTTTTCTCTTGAGATTTCATTGATTGTTGATTTTTTCAGACTTGACATAGTCCTATATTAGTCACTTCATTATATTGCTCAGGAACAGCCTGGACTGGTTTGTTTGATTAAACTATCAAATAGTCTTTGTTCCAATCCATTTGGAACACAAGCATATCATTATCATATCATTCTTTTCAGTGCTTTGAAACATCCCAAGTTTTTCATAGCATAAGCAGCGTCTCTAGACAAAATTGTGGCACATTTTAAAAATTGAGGCAAGTTATCCAGACCTAGTAATTTAAATAATGCTCCCAAACATTATCTGAAGCTTTTAGTTGGAAACAGTGTGTTTGTCAAGGGAAAGATTTAATCTAACTTATTTTCAAGTGCAAAACAGGTATCAAGGACATCCTTTTTACTAAATTATTTTACCTTCTAGTAACAAACACATTATTGATTGCTTCCTTGTTTTGACTTAAAATTCTTCATACCTGAATGTATTTTGGTTCTTGCACTAAACACATGAAATCTGAAAGAAGTCTTTCAAATATCTGTGACTAAAAGAGAAGTCTTCATTGAGAAGCTCCTTATTTCAAGTTAATTGTTACTTCTTTATCTGTACATATGTAGAAACTGAATGTTCAGACTTCACATGGAACATACAAAAAAAGTCTTGACGAAAATTAATAAAGTTGCACCATTTGCAGTACTAAACTATAATGCTAAATAGTTTGACTATTTGGTTCAACCTTACAGAAAAATTGCAATCTAGTAGCTATGGCAATGATTGACTTCAAAAAAGATTTTATATTCAGGGGGATAAACAGCAGGAGCAGGCATTCAAAATATTTTTCCTTCATGTGGTCTTTCACCAATATAGAACAAGAGAAGAGACATACAGAAGGAATTGTAAAGAATTGGCATTATTTTTAGAGACTGATCAGCAGTTCTGGAGTGTTTGATTAAATAAAACATTTTATAGAGTGATATGCTATACTGATAGAAAGAATACAGGTTTCCATTCTTAGGTCTCAAAGTACTAGAGAAACATCAAATGCCTGCTCACCTTTGACCAAGATATGCATTAGCCCCATTCTGCAGACTTGAAAGTTGGTACACGCCTGCTGGGTTGCATCGTTGTGCAGGAAGTCTGTGACAAAATTAGGAACAGAATCAGAATTCAGTGGGTTTTATTCAGTGTGGTAGGGAAAAAAAGATCTAAATACTGTATTTTTTTTTAAGCATAGTCACCTTTCTGGATTTGCTGTTTTGAATAGGAAATGAGGTAATTACAGTTTGAATGGAAATGACAGTACTCAGGAAATTTCTGGATGGAGAATCAAGTTGCTTTTTGACAATGATTAGATAGACTGATGTTTAAATCTTTTTCTTTGAAATCTTTCTCATTTTCTGAGTAGAGTTAAAACATTTTTATAATTCTGTATCCATCAACTCAGCGTAGTTCCAAAAACAACAACAAAAAAGTAATGGGATTACTAGTTCCATACAAATTCAACTTTACACAGTTAAGTAAAAATAATGAAAATCTATTTTGCATTTAAAACAGATACATTAAATAAAGGAAGTATTACCTGTGGTTACTGAATTGAACCTCTTATTTTGGGTCACTTGGTCCTTCATGATCTTAGAACCTGTAAATCCTTTCCACATAGCTCATTTTTATTCAGAGAGGAAAATCAGCTTTTGCACCTTTTCAGGTCTTTAAGAACTTTAAATAAGCTAGGCATTGAACTGATCTGAGTAATTTGAAATAAAGAAAATATCCCCTTTGCACCTGTGGAGAACGCTAAAGCTGTCAGAAGTTGGTTTAGTACTTCCAGATATCTGTCCACTAGGTTCTGGTAACTTCCAACTTGGGGGGGGGGGAGGACACGAACCCTTTTTGCCACAATTATATGCTGTATAATGTTTGCGTACAAGACTGGTGAGGTGTTACTTGAAACTTCCTGTAGATTTTCAGTTGAAACTTGAAATAGGTTTCATTACAAGAAGCCCCTCCCCTTTTTAATTTAGAAATGTTCAGTTTGATCATGATGCTCCTACCATAATTTTGATTTGTGGGCAAAATGTTGATAACACTGAACCATTTTCCTTCAGAAATTTCAAAATTCTTAGTTTTGCCTTTCTCTGAAATGTACAACAGTAACAAAACCAAAAAATCAAGCCAAAATCTGATTTTCAGCCAGAAGAAAATTTACCCGAAGCACACTCTTACTCTTGGGCTTTCATGTAATAGCCTTTTCATATGAAAAACATCACTGCCCTTCATTCTGTGTTGTACTTTGCAAGTTTCCAGAAAAATTCGTCCTGTTTCCTGTTGCGATGTTCTCGTTTCTGGGAGGTGGAAGATGGGCTTTACTTTGTTAAAGGAGTTTTTTACTTTCTGGGCTTCAGTCTTTGTTTCAGATACTCCATTTGTCTCTGAGGAGGTATGTGCCTCAGTAACATAAGGTTTGTAGAAAGGTTTAGAAGTTTCTTATGTTTGTCACTCTGAAAATAGATGAGGAATGTATTTGAAATGAAATATAAATATATTAATATCTGCCACATTGAGTATATTAAATGTGCTGTAGTAATAGTTTTTTTTCCTGAAGATGCCTGCTATTACTGTAAAGTTGAGTGTCCTCCTAACCACAGCAGGTTGAGCTGTAAGCAAAATCTTGCACTCTTAATAACACTTAGTAATTTTGTTTATTAAGAGATTGATTCTGCAGTGTGTGGGCATATCTCTGCTATTGGGTGGAACTTAGTGCAGTTTGAAAATATTTCAGGTAGTAACCTTTATTTAAGTTAAATATCTTAGTAATTGGGGAGAAGGTTTTTTGATCGTTTGTGGTTTTTTCACCTGTTTTCATGAAAACAGTTCTTCAGAACTTGTCTAGGGGATGTTGGATTTACCGTTGTTTTCCAAAAAACGATGCTATTTTTGAAAATTGAGTCTTTTCAAGCCTTCATTGCCCCAAAAGTTTCTGAAACCCTGTTGAATGACTTTGGGGTGGCTGCTGATTCTGCAGGATGGAATGGGAGTTCAAGTTACCAGCTATGTGAAACTTTTGCCTTTCATTAGAAAGCTTAAGGATCTGGCTGGGTTTTGGGTTGAAGTAGTGGGGTATTATTGGTGGGTTTTCCCACTAATTTGTGGGACTGAGGATGACTGTAATTGGAATAGTCAAGTATGTATGTGATGGTTCTGTTTGCAAACTGGGTGCTTCCATCTTAAATTATGGAAGATGTGCAAACCATGAGAAAACATTTCCTTTGGAAAGATAACTTCAAAATACCGTGGGCAGTAGAAAAAAGTTTTGCCACTGTTCCTCTTGCTTAATATGGATGAGAAAAAAATTAGATGTTGAGCCTTATGTTGTTTCTTTTTTAAACTCAAGAATGAATTTGGATGCCTGGCGGGGGCAGGGAGAGAGGGTCTTGAATCTTTAACAAGCTTTTTCTGAACCTTGGTTATTGAAAATATACAGATGTTAAATTTCCATTAAAAAACTAAAACCAGTCTTTTCAGTAGTTGTGGGATTGTTCGGGGGGTTTTTTTGGCTTCTTGAAAATGGTTCACTAGTTTCTTGACTCAGGAGTCTTGTAGAGTAAATAAATGCTGAATTTTGAATGTTTAATACAAGCTGAAATCCTGGCTCTTCAAACTTTGTATATAGGAGAGACAAAGGGAAGGTACAGACCCAGTTTTCTCTTCGCATGTTAATCTGAAAGCAGTCCTGCAGGCTTTCCTACTAAGCATGTCTGCTGTGTTTCTAGATTGAATGCTTAATCTTGTTTTCATGTGGTTTACTTGGAACATCCTGTGTGTGGTACAGAGGAATACAGATTAGGAGATAGAAATAATATATTCACACACACTGTATTAGACATGCTTATAGGCAAAGGACAATGTAAAGCAATTTTATCAGCTGCTGTACGGCATGACAGACTTTACAAAGGAATTTGAATATAGGAATGCAGCACAGTTGAAAGAGGAGGTGTGAGGATGATTTAATCCCCCATAGATGGAAAATACCTAAATGTCTAGAAAAACTGGAAAACTGACCTCTTTAACAGCCTTAAAAGGTATGTAAAAGCATGATGCTACCATTTTAGATTGCAATGTTAAAGTGTTTGTTCCAAAGTGCTCTGGAGGGGTCTGTGTGTTTCCTCCCTCACACTTGGAAGACGAGAACTATTAATACCGATGTGTCCAAATTCAGAAGATGTGCAGGTTGTTTTATGATGTGGGCATCTAGCCATTTATCAGTCCTTCCAAGTGTAATCGGCTCGAAGGCTGGAGCGGAACCCTTCCAGCAGCCTGCTTTGCCTGCCAAAGAAAATTCAGCCACTGAATTGGTGGAAATTGCTGACTGGTCACCTAGAGACTGCTCCTTATTTAAGTGGTAAACCAGCTTTTCAGCTGCGGCAGCCTGTGCTGCATATAGAAAATCCTGTCCGTCCACAGCAGTTGTGAATTGAGATAGCAAAGAAACTAGTCATCCTATTTCCTATTCATCCTATTTCCATTAATAAAACAAAATTTAGTAGTAGTATGGCGGTTGCCTAACGGAAAGTGCCAAACTGCATGAAGCCCTTTTCTTTTTATCCCTTTTTGCTCACCCAAGAGAATGCCAGGAATTATTAGAGTTTCTTGACTGTTGATTTAGGATATTCAACATAGTACGCATTTTAGTACTGTTCCGGAGGAGCTGCATCCACAGCGGCAGCACGCAGGATTGACAGGTCCCAGCGGCAGCTCCGGCACTCAGCAGAGCTAGCGGAGCAGCGCGGCCGGGACCGACCACGTTGAAGGCGGCGGCAGCGGCTTGCCGTTACCGCCTGCGGCAGGGCCCGCCCGGCGCCGCTCCGGTTTCCCCGGGCGAGGCGGGCCGGGGCGCAGGGTAGGAAGCGGTACCAGGCGGACCGCGGGAGCCGGCCCTGCCGGTGCCCGGTGGCGGCGAGGCACAGCCCCTGCAGCAGCCGGCTCCCGGGAAGCCTTGCGTGCAGCTTTACCCGGCAATCGCTTTAAGCGGACAAATTTAGTTTAACGGCAATCCGCGCTTAATCTGCCGGAGCCCCGGGCGCCTTCGGGGAGCGCGGGCGGGCGGCAGGGCTCGGCGCTGCCACGGGCAGCCAGAAACTTCTGGCAGCTTCCCGGCTCGGGCCCCTCCTCTTAAAGTGGCAGGGCCCGCCGCGGGGCTGGCCGGGCTGGCCCAGCACCTGTGCCCTGCGGCTCGGAGGCAGGTCCCCGGAGAAACGCTGGTGCCCGTCTGCTCTTCTGCCGTCCCTAATGAGCTAACCAAAATCACCCGGGCTCTGTTTTCTTCCGGCAGCCTTATCGAAGCTAGATCATCGGGCCGGCTGCCTGCAGCTCGTTGGGGAGCTGCTCAAACCGCGGGTAACGTTCCGCTTTCAGTAGTCAGCACCCCACTTCAGCGAATGCTGGGCAAGGTCTCGCTCCAGTCTCTTTCCAAAACAGCCCTTCCGTGCCCCCAGCCTGGCCGCGGCCCCACGCTCCGGGGGGAGCAAGGCCTCGGATACAGCCCTCCACCGGTTTTCATTTGGAGAAGTATGTCCATCTCCCGTTACCATCCAGCAGAGCCTGCTCCCCTTCTGGTAGCCCAGCCTCAGTCATTAATGCAAACAAAATAGTGATCCCTCATGTAAGTGACTGGTTGGTGTGTGGTTTCGATGAGGATCTTAAATACCGGTCGTCTTCCAATAGTGGCAGAGGAAAAAAAAGCAAACCTAGAGATTACCATCAGCTTCACTTTTCCCTTTCTTCTTCCTGTGTGAACTGAAAGATGTTTTGAGCGAGTATAGTGACATAGAAACATTGAGAGAGAGGAAATCTAGGATGCATATTGAAGCTGCTCTGAATGAAAGAAGTTCATTATCTCATTATAAATTAATGATGGCATGTGCTGGGCATACTTTTCCGTTTTCCTGTTGAGCAAAAGTTTACTGATGGTTTTATGATATGCTACTGAAAAGATGATTCTTATCTACAAATTGCAAAGTGCAAGAGATTATGTTCAGATATAAAATGTAAATGCAAATTCAGATTACCTTGTTTTAAAATAAAATGAAGGCTGAGACTGCAGCCCAGAGATTTGGATACAGCAACATATGGGACTAGTAGAGTTGTCTCAAAATGAAGTCTTTAATAATTTTAAGAAGCTCAGAACCTTTTATTGTGGAGTAGTCCAGCGTTGTGTCTCCCCCTTCCCCTTAAAGACCATTGCAGTGCTTCTTGTTAAGATAATTTCAATATGCTTGTAATACCTTTTCCAAGATTACTGAATTATGTTCTCAGATTTTAGCTGCGTTTTAACTACTATTTTTTTTTCTGCGCTGAAAAGCAAAGGAAGAGTAAAAACAAATCCTGCCAAAGCGTGTCAGAATTAAATAGGCAAGATATATTCACTCTGAGTGTAAGGATGTCTATTAAATGACGTAAGCACAAAGCAGAGAAGGGATAACAGGTAAAAATAGCTGTATACTTATTTTTAATCTCTTATCTAATTTTGGTGGAATTGAATAAAACCTGCTTGAGAACAGGTGACATTTAGAGTTGGTGAAAATGACAAAGTCATGGTAAGGATTATTTGAAACTAAAGCCAGACTTTGATCATTACTGTTTACTTTTCTAATTTGCATTCTCTATGATGCATCACATCTTGCTAGTTGTTTTAACTTATCGCTTTCAGCTGATACTATCAGTCAGAATGAGGGAAGTATTTTGAAAATTTCAGTTAAGTGATTTGTGGAAAAAAGTCCACATAATTTGTGTTTCAATGGAATAATAAAATTGCAGAAAAATTTCCTATATGTATCCACTGAAGATTTCACATGGTTATTTTAAAATGTATAATGATTCATAATTAAATGTAATTAGTAATTAAAGAAATGCATTTCATCAGTATAAATTTTCCTCTCAAAAGCCACTCCTGTACTGTATTTTTAGTAAACATACCTACAGTGGTAAGCAAATGGTCCATATGTTTGCTATTCTTTTGAAATTACTCTATTTACAATGGTAAATATTAACTAATTCCAGTGAAAGGAGTTGGCTATTGGAAAAGTAACTTCAGGAGATTTAGGCTAGGGATTGAAATTAACTTGTGTGATAGTAACAGAAATCAGTTCTTACAGATGTTCGTTCTTCAAATGAATATTCTTTTGGGAAGAAGCTTTTAAAAATAAGCCAGAGTAGTGATAAAGTAATCACTAACATTGGTGATTCTACTCTTAATAAGAATTTAAAATCCTGTTTTAAAGTTTGATTGTTGACTTGCCTGTTCCTCTGCCACAGACTTCGAAACAGTCAAAGACCAGAGCTTCAGCTTGTCTTGGTTCCCAGTATTGTAGACCTTTTTTTTAGTTAATGTTCAGTAATAGTGAAGAAAATGTGTTCTTTATTTTCTGTAAGTTAAACTTAACATTATGAGTTCGTCTTTGAGATAATTTGGTTGGCTGTATAGGGAGGTATAGACTGATACTGACACAACCAGCTCTTGAAGTGTTTGTTTATAGGAGAATTCTAGCTATGTGCATCTGTGTGGACCCATCTGGGATCTGTCTGTCTTGTTAAAGTAATCTCAATACTCCACGCTTTCTTTTAAGTTTGGATGATCAACTGGCATGAAAAACTACCAACATTGTAGTGCTGAAAGACACTCTTCACTGAAGAGTGGGGGAGAGCAGGAGGGATGCTCCCCTCTTAGAGCTTCACTGGCTTTGCAAGAGAATACATTGCTGCTTTCCCCTGTTCAGATTTATATTGTGTGAAGCAACCACTACTTAGTACACTCTACTGAGAGTACTAAGCAAAACCAAGTTTATCCCCGAGTCCCTGTTTTAGCATCCTTCCAAGTGGAGTAAGAGAAAAGCATTGCAGCCTGCCTTGAAGGCAAGTACATTTACACTGTTAGACAAGCAAGGAGGGAATGAATTTCAGAATCCCAACACTCTTAACAGATACCTCATTAATCTCAGTTGAGTTTTTTGGTTAAGTCTGGAATAGGAACAGATATGTGTTCATGGATATTCTACTACCAGAGTAGTAAGATATACTACTCTGCATGCAGTCACACACCATGCATGCAGAGAGAGAAAGAGAGGGAGGGATTCATTAGAGCATTCATGTTTCTTATGATCTTAACAAGTGCAGATTGATAACAGTTTTCTAGTACTCTGAAATACATTCTATTACCTGAAAATGAGAGGTAGGCTTGAACAGAGTCAAGGTAAAAACATCATTAATATGGAGTTAACACTGTAGCATCTCATGTCTCTCAATTTCAAGTTTTGCAAAACTTAAATTTCTGAAAAATCATGCATTGAAGCACTCAGGTACATATTTGCATGCCTTTACTTCTGATGTATTGGAGCTGGAAACAGCCAGTGGGAATTACCTGATGCTGAGTGCAAGCACCTCAGTATCAAGTAGTAGCTCTGAGACCTGTAAAGGAGATTATCTCTATATTCTGCCCAGAAAGAGCCTGGATGTGCCAGAGTTGCCTCTTGTAGGCTGTGTTTGAATCCATAGGGGTGCAGAAACATGATGTGGGCTTAGACAAGGGCTTAGATCTCTCTTCCCAGCTCTTGTTTGGGGCTGCATGGAGACTTGCAGCTCTTGGAAACATACTTCACTCCTGTTGCTTGTCACCCTCTGCCTTCTCTCTTCTGACCCACATTCTATGAAGTGATAGTGGGCTGGTTCAGTTATCTAGAATCTCCTCCCCCAGATTACCCTAGGAGAGGTTGTGTGAGAGAAGATGGACCTCCTTAGAAGGAAAAGAGCTTTCATGAGCTCACTCTGCGTACTAATTGGACCCATGTTCTCCTCCTACCCCCAAAAACACTTATTTCCCTCCTCTTCTATTTCTTGTTTCCCTGTTTGGGTGTCACCTGTTCCTCTGTTGCTTGTTACAGAACCTTGTCTTTTGTCTGGGCCCTTCACCTTTACAACAGTTTATCCTACTGTTATTCTCCTACTGTACTCTGCCCCTCAGGCTGCTCTCCTGGCGAGCGCCCACCTATAGAATTTACTTTATTCAAAAGTGAAAAAGCAAAGTCTCTTCAGAGTTGTTCTACTTACTAATGAAAAATGAACCTTAATTATTTGAGGGAAATAAACACCAGTGTCTTCATGAGGCTCACCAGATCTTGAGGCAATTAAAGGAGAAGGTAGAACACTTGGTTAGCCTTCACCATTGCAGCAGAACTGGTTGTCTGCTGTGTCTTCAGATGGTGCAGAGGTTGGAGGCTTATGTGGTGCTTGTTGCAGACAACTGTGGTATCAGTTTATTATATTTATGGTAGTCATTGTATGAGCTTAGTGTTGTGTTCTGTGTTTCTACTGCTGTGATACACATATGCTGTCAAGTTAAGTTTTATTGGGCTGTTTAGTAATGCTCTGTCCACAAAAGCTAGCGAGACCATGACAGCTATATTGCCAGTGGCCAGTAATTAAAAAACAGTTGTTTTCCTTTCTATTCCAGGCCATTGATGAGCCTCCCTATCTCACAGTGGGCACTGATGTGAGTGCGAAGTATAGAGGAGCCTTCTGTGAAGCCAAGATCAAGACAGCAAAAAGACTTGTCAAAGTCAAGGTATGTGGTTTTCCTGCAAACACTCTTTTGGGAGGGGAAAAAAGTCATCGATGTTCAAAATAGCACAACATGAAACTTCTTTATAGTCTCAAGACAGCTAAGAGGCTCTCCTTTCCTTGGAGGCTGGCAGTGCAGTCTTTGAAATAACAGTAAGCTTATTTTTGTTGGGAGAGGAGGGGTTCCCCCCACCCCCACGCAATTGTATGTGTTCTGTTTCTTTCACTGCTTTGTCATCTACTTGCATCCAGTATTTGCGGCCTTCAGTGCCATAGGCTGACCTTAAAGTAATTGATCAAAATATGACAAATGTAGGCTTATGTATGGGAGAATGTTATAAGAAAATAGCTAAAACTCCTAAAAGTAGGTTTAATACGGTTTCTTTTACTTCAGGAGCACATCACTGCCATTTGGCAGTGGCAACTAGATAATGCTTCAGGAATGTGATGAAACCCTGCTGTCTTCCAACAAAGACTTGGCATATTGAGTCCTACAGAATAGCAAGCAGGGGATCTCACCTAATCTTTGTGATGACTAGTTAATGACTGAATGAATCAATATAAGCCACATGCAGTACAAATAAAAATTGTGGAGAGGGAATACAAGAGATACATTTTAACATCCCTTGGAAATTTAAAGTATCATTTCTAGAAATAGAGAGAACAATGTTTGGGCTTGTTTTTATTATATAGTAAGTCTGCACTGCAAAATGGTCTTATATTTCTGTTTGGATAATGGTGCCCTAAAAGCTTCTAATCTGGGAGCAGGTACTATTTTTCTGCTTTGCCTCTTAACCTCATACAGAAATATAACAGAGCAAGGATCAAAAGCACTTATGAAAAATAAATTAGATTGTTGATCTGGAACAGAGTTATAGTGGCAGAATATTTTTCTTATATCTACTGTAAATATAAGTGAAAATGTGTGAATTGTGAGTGGTGATAACCTGTTATAGAAGAGCCTCCATTATAAACTGTCATGCATTGCTTGAATATGCCCTCATGCTATGGCCGATTTTTGCCTATAGTATATATGAGGGAGAGAGCAGGCTATCTCCAAAAGCCCTGGTGGGAAGGGCTATTGTCACTTATTTGATAATAATGTTAACTATAACAAGAAGATGTTAGTCTTAAACCTGACATCTTTAAAAAGCCTTTAGAGCAAATTAGTGGTCTTTTCATTTCATTAGTCATAACTCTTAACAGCATCAGCTGGTCTATGCTTTACAGCACCATTGAGTTTAAGCGACTAAGTATTGGTATTTAAGCTGTTAACTATCAGTATTGAAGTACATAAATTGTGTTGTGCCTAGATCAGTGAAATCTTAACTCCTTTCAGCTCTTCAGAGGGCTTTCAGCCCACCTTTTTAGATGGCCACTTGCACTTATTCATTGATAAATATTTTATTATGGGTTTATTACTTGCAGTTTGGTCACTGCAATGTTTTGCAGAAAGATCTTGAAATAGAATAGAATTTTTACTGTAAGTTGTTTGTGGAGGCTGTGCCTAAAGCCCTGTGGATTCAAGTTTGTGTGTGCGTGTCTTTGCTGTTACTCTATAGCTTCCGGCAGTTAAGCCCCAATACTGTTGTTGCTTTGTGGAGTAATGTGATTTGTGGTTGAGTTTTTTGCGTGTGTGAGTGCAGTAACAATATCTGTTTACATTGTCTTTTTTCCACCAGGAATGTATATTGCCTAAACTTAACAGTGACCCCTTGATTTTTGCTAAAAATCTTTTCAGCTCTTTCTGGCACATGCAGACTTTCCCCAGTATTAGCTCTAACCAAGATTCTTACTATCAGGTGTACTTTGTCTGGAATTTTGGTAGTTTATCTGCTGCATTTATTTTCCACTTGTTTAACAGTTTCTTCTGGCCCCAATATATTTTATGCCCTAGTCTCCTAGAACTACTAGAGGAAAAGGAAAGTCAGTTAACTTCACAACATTAATTTTAGTTTGAAGCTTTCATTTGAGTTTTATAACTAGATGCTCTGCTGAGAAAGGAGGATGGCAACAAAATCTTTTCAATAGGGAATATGTCATCTTCAGGCAAGTAAAAGACATTTAATTGTGTCTCCTTTTACCTGCTTTCTTCTTCTGTTGAATTCTGCTTCCTAGAATATTTTGAGGGATACCTTCATAATAACTTTTCCATCACCAGTATAATTTAATAGCTTTATTCAATTTAACGCAAGTGCTATGTATTTGTCATTTCAGTATCAATAGGTACTGTATTTCACAGGTTAGCAGTCTTTGGCAGGTTCTGTACATGGTACAGAATTTTACATTAACAATGTAACTGCATTATGCGCTTTGTCATGGAAAGCAGTAAAACTTAAGATTTGTCTGGACTTGTACAAAGTGTTGAAGGCAGTACAAATTAGACTAAAGGGCAAGACTTTTGGTGTTAGAAGAGAGGTAGTCCACTTCATAGGATCTGTTACAGCTTTTCTTAGAGAGGTATTTAAGCCAGTTTATTTTGACAGTGTCTCCTAAAACAATTAGCACCGTCATCCACACCCACATGTATTTGGACACCCTCCACAGAAGTTTCAGAAGAAGCTGTTTTCTGTGTAGGTCTTTATTAAACAGAAACTAGTGAAACATCTGCTGTATAGAGCCTACCAGGACTGTCTTTTCAGGATGGTGAAGAAAATGGAAATTCCAGCTGAATCTAAACAGGTTGATGATGTGCTGAATGTCTTAATCTTTTGCCTGAGACAGAAAGGATCCACACTGACAAATACTATGGGAATTAAAACCCACACTAACAGATACTGACATCACTTTTGTCAGCTTCAAGAAAGGCTAGTGGTGTCACAGAGTTTGAAGTTTGAATATTTCTGTTAATAACCAGTATTTTTTTGAGTACATATGAATATCTCAAGAGGCAAAAACTGTTGGTATCAAAAATCTCCCCAAAAAGAGTCAAAGCCCCAAGGCATCTTTAAAAAGAAAAACCATTCTGGAATACACAATAGCAATTTGCTTTGTTTACCTTTCATCATAGTACATTGTGGCTGGCTCATGGTTTTGGATAGAGTTCCTTTTTGCTGTAAAATACATTTAAGATAATTACAGAAAGTAAATAAAAACAGATGTCTCTAAATCAGAATTGATATACTGGATGTTTCATATGAACCAATAGTGACCACAGGTTTCAGATTACTTTGCATCTGAACTGAACTTCTGATTTCTAGATAAATCCCCCAAAAGAGAGGAATAAATATCTTTATCTGTCAGGCTGAAGTTCAGAAGGGCAGTCTTTGCTCAATTCATTCCTAGCCTGAATCCTTTGTCTGGCTTTCATGATTTTGTCTGTCTGGTGGACAGAAAGTATTTGCCATCAGTAGGTGGGATGATGCAGCTCTAAAAAGAACATATTTTCACAACAATATGTATTGCTGTCATTCTAACAGAAGATGGACAAGGTGACTATTTCATGAAGTAGCACCTGGAAGGCAGTAAAGCATTTTAGTGCATTTGTTTTCTAATCAGCCAGTCAAGGTAGGCTCTCCTTAGTCCTGGTTGTACGTGCTGTTCTCAGCTGTTTGCTCCTTTCAAGGTTTACAAAACTCCTTAAACTCTCCTCCTGAGGAGGCTAAGGAGGAGAATTGGTGTTAGAGAATACTGTTGTTCTGAAGGAAATTTTGCTATTGCTGTGTGTTACAGGGAAACTCTCAACAATAGTGAGAACATAACCTTGGGTACACTTGTGCACCAAGCCTCAGATTTAATGTAGGATGGCTGTAGTTGAGAGTTACTATTACGTGGCTGAATCTCATGTTACATTGTTACTTATTGTGAATACTAAATAAAACATCATATACTTACACCAGGTGAGCGTGTTCTGGTAAACATTAGAACATGATTTGTGTGTGTTAATAAAATGTACATATGTACATAAAATGTAATGCCAGAAATTTCTCAGTTTCCCTGACTTTTAAAACCAGCGTGGAAATAAAACTTCGGGTGTAATTGATAGGAGGATTCTGTGACTTTCAGTGTGACCAACTTAATTTTGAATGAAATGAATGGTGAATATCTGTAGCATCTGATACAGATAACTTAATTGTAAGTTTGAATTTCCAGATAATTTTTTTTTTCTGAGGACAGCATGTGTAGGATTAAAGACACAGCCAATGACATGGGAAAATACCTGGGAAATACTTATAGGACTGACTTATTCCAGTTTTGAAAGACTGACGTGTTAGCCGCCTGTACATTTACTTCGCATTAACTAGGAGCATGTAGGCTAGGCTGACATTAGCTGAAAAGCTGTTTGGCTTGTTCATTTTGTTTAGTTGGCAGCAGTGTCCTGTACTCTTTTTGTGTGAGTCTTCAACTGTGAGTGAGGGAAATGCACTTTAATCAGCAAAAGCAAAAAAACCTCATGATATGGGGTTAGATGTAGGTGCTAAAACTGTTTGATTTCAGAGCATTGAAATATAAATGTTTCTTAAAAAATTATTTATGCTCAGAACTCTTGAAACCTTCTCCTTTCTTGGTGTGGTACTAGAGCAGTACAATTCAAATCATTAATAGAACTGCAGAGATCATTTTGAGCCATTAAACATTGTTGGTAAACTGTTGTTTGTCACTTCCTTTAGAGGTATCGGTTCTATACTGAAAGATAAAAAATATTTTAGAAGTTTTGACGACTAAGAAATTGTCTGCTCGTGTTTCTAAAATATATGAATGAAACAGTTTTCAGCGAGTGGAATGATTATGGTGACTAACTGTAAAATGAGAGTTAAGAGAAGGGCTATTGACATCTGCATGTGCTTATGCTGCTCAATTGTATCAAGTGATTGTCAGTTGAATTATATTTTTTAGGTAACTTTTAGACATGATTCTTCAACAGTGGAAGTGCAGGATGACCACATAAAGGGTCCCTTAAAGGTAATAAATTTCTTCTATATTTTGCTAACACTTTGAAAAGCATTCTTTTTCAGTATGTATGTGCAGTATGGGGTGAAAGTGGAAGGTTCAGTTTATTATGCAGGCCAGATAGGATCACGAAGCATAAAAGGTAATGCTGCAAAGCTAGAGTTAGTATACTCTTCATGTTAACTTTTCCTTTGTAGTTAAAGGGGATGCAGCATACAGGCTGATGCAAGCCTCTTTGTTCTTTTTGGCCTTAAAGCTAAGAAGTTTGGCTGGCTCTGATTTTTAGTCACTGTTGCTTTGGAAAACTCAGCTGGAGGATTTGATGGGCAAGCTCTTACACAAGAGAATGACATCACTCAAATTGGTTCTTGTTCCCCACCTGCTGGCAGGAAATAATCAGCTCAGTTAGTTGGCTTATTTTAGAGGAATGAAAGAAAGAAGTTTTGAGGGATACAAATATATTCAAGTGACACTGGAAAAGTATGGTATGTTTAACATAGAAATAGGTTAGAAATTAACTCTGTTTGCTAAATATGGAAGTGTTAACTTCATTGCCTGTTTTAGAAGCTCTCCAGTGCTAAGTGGCTTTTGTATTTTAGGTAGGAACTGTTGTGGAAGTGAAGAATCCGGATGGAACATACCAGGAAGCAGTTATCAACAAATTAACAGATGCAAGTTGGTACACTGTAGGTAAGAGAAATAGTTATGTATTTGAATAAAACTCATGACTTAAAAATAAGCCTGTGACCTGGACATGTCTTAAGCATGGTGAGAGAGATTTTTTGGAGATGCTTAGGTATCCAAAGTTTGTCTTAAAAAAAACCCCAAAATAAACTTCTTATTTTGGGTTTTTATAAGAAACTTTACCCCTCACAATGTGGAATTGGGACTCCAAATAAAGACCTAGTGAATTGCTCTATTATTAGTAACTGCTTCTTAGATATTTAATATACTATTGTTAAATGTTCTGAAGCAAAGTATGCTGTCATACTTCCTTAAAACAGGAAAAGAAGTGCTTTTAAAACACAAGTTGCAATACTTATTTTTCCCTACTCTCAGACTTAGCCCTGGTAACAGCTGCTGTAAAAAGACATAGCTTGTTTTTTAAAAAAGTCTTTTCCTGTTCGTTTTCCCTATTTTCTAATCTGACATTTCAGACTTTAGATGATGTATCCACATGCCCACAAGCAAATATAGCTGCCTCTCTTTTTTTTTTTTTCTTTAAGTATTTTTTTAAAGGCTTTATGTACATGGGTTTACTCTTTGATGCTATGAACCAGTTGATCAATCTGTCTTGGGGAAAACTGGTCAACTGTAGAATAATAACATACATTCCATCTGTGCACTGGTAGTCTTAAAGGTACTACAGGAAATTTATTGATTCTGGAGAAACTACATATTCCTCTCCTTGGCAGATAACTGGGACATGAGAAGATGAAGACGAGGTCTTGAAAGAACCTTAGCAAGACTTAGTTGTTTTGAGATGTTAAGGGTTGTTATTGATGAAGTGATGTTGAACAACTAGGGAAAGACTAACTTTCCCTAGTCATAGTTCTTTTAGAAAGGAATAGAGCTGTAAGTTTAGTAAGACCTTCCAGATAAGTGTTGCAGAAAATGTATCTGTTTTGTTGGAGAAGTAGAATGTATGAGTAAAAGAGAGACCGGGTTAGGATGGAGTGAAACGTGAGGTATAAAGACAAGAATTAACATTATCGATAGTGTTTTGGTAATTAAATATAGAAGTGGATCAGATATGAGAGCTTTTAAGAACAAAATGCTGTAACTGGTGTTAGAACTATATTGTATGTATATGTTTATGCTTCTGAGAAAGCATGCGGTTAGCAGTGCAGCAAGAAGAATAAGGTAGGAGTCCGTGCGGATTACATTTTGAAGGTAGGTGTCATGGAGTTGCAGTCTGTAAATCAAAGTAGATGGCTGTCAAAAATTCTGAACTTGAGAAATAGAAAGAGGAGATGTAAGAGTTGAGACTGAAAACCGTATTTTGTAGATAAAAGTAGACAAAAGCATGTTGACCTTGCAGAATCAGTAAAAGTAGCACAGCTGCTGGCTGTGTAATGCACTTCGAGAGAGAAGTGACTCTAGCAGTGGGTGATTAGAATAATCTTTGTCAGGAGGGTGAGTGGAATGAGACTGAAATTATCTTTACAGATAGTGGTGACTTTGCAGATCTGAGTGAAAGTCCTACTTCAAGGGATAGTTGCCATTTACGAGATTTCAGAATTAGCACACATCTTAACCAGCAGAGTTATCTAATCTTGTCCTTGCACTTGTTGAGAAGTATCTAATTACTTGCATTGTTAATGATTTTGTGAATAAAATTACTAAGATTTGGTGAAAAACTTTGTGAAGGGACAGATAGATCTGAAGTAGTACCTTTCCAGAAGTTGTTACTTAAGACCATTTATGCCGCTGCAGCAGTAGCATGCAGAATTTAGAGGAATAAACATTTTGGGGCTGCTTGAGAACTCTTTTAACACTAAAGTACAGGCAAGGTTGCTTTAAGAGCATCCCTGTCTGTCTTATAAGGTGTTGTCTGAATAGAAACTGTACATCAGTTTGTGTATATGTCTGTCTTGGTGCTACTACTTTCCTACCCAAGGAAGATAGGAACTGAATTAAATTTAAAAAAAACCCAACTGGTATAGCCTTTTAAAATTAGTATAGCACAGTTATATAAATACATGAAGTGTCCTTAGTTTATTTGCCTGTCCTATAAAAGTTGCTCAAAAAGCTCAAGGTATTCCAGTTCTGGTAACTGGATACTGTTCGTATAAATGTGTCTTTAGAAAGTTTAAGTGATATCCTTAACATTTAACTCTGTGTTTACTGTGAGGAAAAAAAATCATAGGATTGTTTGCTTTACTAAAAATGCAGAATTGTGCATGTTCAAAAGCAGTCTTATCCCCTTCTGCACTTTTTTGTCATTACATTGCTTTTTCTCAGAATTCGAAGTGGGTTTATTTGCATTAAGTTGCCTCTTTTTTTGCCTTTTCCTTGCAGTTTCAGAATAGGTGTTTTTAAATGCATTACACTCCTGTATGTCTGCTCAGTAGATTGTTTTGAGGATGTTCCATTAGATTAGAATGTCATATGCATTACAGCCATATGTGCTGTGCTGGCCACACACGCCTTTCAGGGAGGTGAAGCTTTTCCTTTGAATGTATTCATGTTATGGAACAAGATTAAGAATCCCTCTGGCAGGGAAGAGGCCACAGGCAGATTACCATATAGGATACATAGTGTGGCTACCTACCTAGCTCTGAATAGGTTTACCTCTATTGTAGTCAGCTTATCCCTTGAAGTGGATAGATTTTTTTTTTTTTTTAAGCTCTCATTATGTAAGGAGACTTATGTTAATTAACACAAACTGAATTAGGAACCTGCTGCCTTCTACTTCACTTAACCAAGGGGGGGCTTAATTATGTGTTGACCATTTGAGATGCAGCTCCAAATCTATGTGTTTTCTTGTGCAGTTCTTGCCCTTGATAATTTTCAACAAATTTTGAAGTGACAGATGTGCATCTATAACTGATATTTTATCACTAAACAGTACTCAACAGTTACTGGAGTGTAAAACAGACTGGGGAATAGTAGTCGCGAGGGGAAGTTTGTTCATCAACAGTACTGAATTTTATATAGGGATGAAAAATTCTCAGAACTACCAGACGTGACTGAAAATGAATCTCTCTAATCTTGCCAGGCATCTTTTGCCGGTTGACAGCCATTCTCCTAACACTGTTATTTTGACTCTTGTTTGTGCAAGTGATTACATATTTTTAGTTTTCTACCACATGATTGAATTCTAATGAGACTGACAGAATCAGGCTCGGCAGTACTGTTGATGGACAGAAGAGAAGATTTGAATGAAGGTGAAAGAGACGTTAAGAAATTGCTGAAACTTTTAATGTAATATTTTAATCTAATCTTGGAGTTGTTTCTGTGCCCACAGAAGTCTTCAAGATCACTGCAGTGTAGGGACAAGAATAAAATGGTTGTTATTGTTGGGGAAGGGAGAGGAGGTCAGTTCTTGTCTCGCTGAACAGTGCAAGCATAGCCCAAGAGTTAAAACTTGTCACCAAGTTTTCATCTGTTAAGTACCTGTGGAAGACTTGACAAAAGCTTACTTTTTATATGCCAGTTTATCAGCTTCTAAAGATCCCCCTTTGAATGTGTGCAGTACATTTCAGGATTCAAAAGGATAAAGTATGTAGCTGAAGCCAACTGTATTATGAACTCATTTCCAGTTGATCTAGTGATAGCAGAGGTAGCAGAAAGTCTAGAAACCAGGAGTTCCATAGTTCTCTCGCTACAGCTGGTTTTGATGATTGTCTGACGATTGTTGTCTTCCTTAGGCTGATATAACTTGTTTTATAGCGTAGTTGAATGAAGGCAGTAGAGAAAGTTGTTGAACTTTCATATAACATTAAACTGTAACTTTTTTCTCAAAATATCCACTTATGTTTCTGTGTAGTAAGTATAGCTTCCATTTGAATATTGTAGGAGTTCTGGTTTTGTAATAAAGTTCTGTAAAAATAGAAAATGCTTGAAGAATAGTTTTTCAGTTCTAGCTTGCGTTGATTTTAGGTTTGTGTCCTGATCCATGAATTGTCTGCTCAACTACTGATTACTTAAGATTCCATTTAATATATGCAAGCATGGACTAGCTATGGTGAGACAGCAGCTTGTGTATTTGGTCGATCTGTGCAAATGCTTTACTGGATATGCAGCAGTATCCAGGTATAGCTTTGTTTTAAGGACTGGCTACAGGAATATGTATCTCATTCTTTCTGACAACTAAATCAATCACTTACTGATAACCTGATTTAAAAAAAAAAAAAATCTTTTTTTTTTTTCTTGCCTCACTTCTTACCTGATGACAGTATTTGATGATGGTGATGAGAAGACTCTTAGACGCTCTTCCCTGTGTTTAAAAGGAGAAAGACATTTTGCTGAAAGCGAGGTAATTGAAGAATTTTAATATGACAACTTTTTATTTAGAAAAATTTAAAAGTGATATTTTTAGTATCTCAGTCTTCAGTATGTTATGTACATCCATGCTACTAAAAATGGGGATTATGTAAAATACAGTCTACAGGGTCTGGCTTATTCGTTTTTTAAATCAAGAAACACAATTAAATTTCACCAAATTGTGTAAGTTAAACAAAACCAGCATTTCATGCTTCTCATTTTTACATTATTAATGGTTCATAGATTGTAGATCATACAAAAAACTGTGATCACACAACTACTTTGCTTTATATAAAAAACTCATCTGTAAGTATTCATTGGAAAAAATCAAAATATGGTACGTGAAAAAATTACTGTACATCTTTCAACATAATTAAGGTCTGCTCGATTTTAGGTAGATGGTCAAGTCTAATTTGTAATAGCTCATAAACTTGAAAGATCAGTACTTTTCTTCTAAAAGGCAAATTATAAGTTGCTGTTACCTGTTAATTTGAAGACAGTTACCAATATTTTGAAGCTGGTTCATGTCTTAAAGCTGCCTTGCATATTAAAGTATGCAGACATTTGTAGCAAATTTCAAATAGTTGAAATTCCAGAATGAAGGTTATTCCTCCTTATTGTGTAAAACAATCTGGACTGATTGGCAGATTTATGTAAACATGTTAGCTTATTGGAAAGCTCCTGAAGACAGGGTTTTTTTGCTATACATAAGTATGCTTTATTATTGTAGTCAGCTGAGCTTGTTGCCTGCTTACTGCGTTCTTGTGAAGGTTCAGATACCTTCTAGAATCCTAAGTCAGGATTGAACACATGTAAAGAAGAGGGCCTAAATCTGGATTCAGGTATAAATGCCATAATTTTAAAGATTGTGTTGTTCCTTTGATTAGCTCTTTGTTATTAATGATCAGCATTCCTGCAAATTAGATTGCTTCTGTTCCATAAATACTATTTTAATATGGTTTCAGGAGTATTACTTTATAGTAAGCAGGTTAAAAATTTCAGTCTATATGTATTGCTTTGCAACGCATTTGGCTGAACAAGAGTAATTTCAGATTATTTTGTCAGAGTCAAAGAAACCTTATATTCAGGTGACTCCTACTTTTTATTTTATCATCATTCTTATCTTAGCTTTTGATGTCTTGCCAGAAGTCACTGGTATGCAATTCATTGTCACCAGCCTTCAATGAAATGCATGTTGTGCATTTCTAGTAATTACCTCATGATTGCATAGCTCCTCAGCAGGGAAAATTGCATCTCCAGTTTCTTTTGTCATTAGACCAGTGCCACACGATTGTCTTGTTCTGATGTTGCTTTAGCTTCATCTGTGACTTCCCAAGTGTGTGGGATCTTTTAGGGTGTCCACCACACTCAGAAGTAATCATGCATTTACTTTAAGATTTAAAAAGCCAGTTTTATTGTTTCTATGTCCAGTTCTGTCTGACACAGAATACTTTTGAGATTCTTGTTGGTATTTCATGTGTAAAAAGTCGTACACAACTCGGAAGTGTAATTCAGAGGACCGTGTTTACTTTGGAAGGCTTTATGCCTTCTTTCAAAGAACAAGTGCCTGTACGAAAAACTCTGTGTACGAGGAGCCTTCAAATCTGGAATGGTTATCATTTAAACAGATAACAGCAGTCTTAGGGAAAGAAGACACTGCAGGTCCATGAAGTCCTTCTGTTGATGCTTTAGCATTCTCCCTGAATGGAGAAAGTTCTTTCTTTCTCTCCCTCTCTTTTTGTTTTGATGCTAATATAGCATCAATTAGCACCCTCTCAATTATCAATATAGCACCCTCTTTAAAATTATGAATTACTAACAAAAGTACAATTAACTTGTCATGTTTGCTGCTACTGAGTTGTCTTGCAGTTTCATCTCATAAGGGGACCTTTGTTCATTTATAAGTAGATGATTGGGTGTTTAGTCTGATGATAGGACAGGCAGAAAATTCATCCTGTAGAGATGGAGTATCCCAGGTCAGCAGAATACCTGATACTTAATTCTCTGTGTTTGAGTGGTCCAAAGGCAGGACTTCTGGGAAGAATTGTCTATGTGTGTTGGACAGAAGTTAATTATTTGGAGGTGGGGAGAAACCGTTGGAAAAACCCAAAACGAAACACATTACTTTTTAAAATTAAAGCAGTGACATCTCTGCTGTACTTCTGTGTTTCTCTTGTAATGAGAAAGTCTCTCTATTGACAAAAATTACTTTAACGAGATTATACAAACTTATGGTTTGGAGAATAATTTATGCCAGGTTTTTTATATCTGTATGTATATGGTTTTTTTTCATTTCAACAGACATTAGATCAGCTTCCACTGACAAATCCTGAACACTTTGGGACTCCTGTTATAGGAAAGAAAACAAACAGAGGAAGGAGATCCAATCATATGTAAGTTTAACATCTTTATATCTGTGCTGTCTGTATTCAATTCTGAAGCTCTCAGTGTGTGTGGAGTTTTATTAGTTGTATATTCAGGCTTCTCTTATTCAAAAAACAGGAAGCTATATGAACAGTGGTGTTTAGCACTCAGACTGAAAGTCAGTTTTACGTGTGTTGTTGCATGCAAGAATTACAACAAGTCTTCACGTAATCAGTATTTAAAATAGCACTGGGTATAGGCAAGAGGTTTTTTCTTGTTTTTGTTATTTAAGTAAAAAAAGGAAGTGGCATACCAAGTGGAACGTGTTGTTAAGCTATATTGAGGAGCTTCTCTGTAGTAGAATATTAGTATTACAAATGTGTTGGACTCAAACTAAAACCATTACAATGCAGTCTTTGTCCAGCTGATACGAAGTCTTTGTAGAAGGTACTAGAATCCTCATGTAGATCTTTGGTTTCTCATTACAAGGTCTCTGAAGGGCTTTTAGAAATAGATGAACAGTATTATGGTTTGCAGCAAAGCTTATTAATAGAAAAACAAAGTTCAGGAGTGGTGACTTGATTTTGTAGGTGCCAAAATTCTTGGTAGTTGTGATCTTGAAAAAACAGTGTTAAATACTCCACTGACTGTTGTTCTTTGTTGTTTGTGGGTGGGGTTTTTTTGTGGTGGGGAGGTTGGGGAAGGGGGGGTGTGGGGTTTTTTGTTGTTTTTAAAGTTTTGAGGTGGTAGTGGCTGGGGCGGGAAGAGAGTTTTCATACTTGGATTACCCTTTCACGCTCTGTCTTTTTGATAGCTTAAAATAAATATTGCCCTGTATATGTAGAGGCACTATAAATTTACTCAATTATTGATTTACTAATTTGTGATGTATTGAAGGAAAAAGATGGAAAAAGCTGTCATATACCACAGATAACGTGATTGTAGCATCCTTGGTGTCTGTGACTGGGTTGTTGTCTTCTCTGTTTCCCTAACTGTACAGGACATTATTATGGCAGAAACAACACACTTCTCTTTATCTTATGATTAATACTGACTGAACTGAGTAAAAAGACAAATTGCACAGGTACTGGTATAACTGAGCTAGGTTGTAGTCTCTCTAAAATAGTCCTGGCTTTCTCTCCAGTCCTTGACTTCTTTCTCTTCCCAGAAGATATTCTCAAATCCCAGAAAGCAACCTGAAAGACTTTCATACTGTATTTTAAAATAAATGACTACTTTAAAAAAGGATGTTGGAGGAAAAAACCACAATGCTTTATCAGTACTGCAAATGATGACATAAAATAAGGGTGGGGAAAATGAAACATAATAATTCACCTTAGACTGTAAATCAGTTGTCTTCTGTTACACAAATGCTACCTGTGAGTCTTCTGTTAGTATTGAACTTTGTACTCAAAAGTAGTTATGTGAAAAAATGGAAGATAGCTTTTAGAAATCTGCTTGTTGTGCTCATTAAACATGCTGTGTATTTTCTGAGAATTAGTCTTCAAAGTGACTAGTAAAAAAAATATATATCTAGAGAGAGCCAGGAGTGCTGGGGTTTTTTTGGTGGTGGGTTTTTTTTGTTGTTGGTTGTTTTTTTTTTTTTTTTTTTTTTAAATCAGTTGCAGGTAATTTTAGTTGGAGTAGTTTTGTACATTTAGACTCCCCATATGGTTAAAACTAGTTGCAGCCTTGTACTGGAACAGTCAAAACAATACGCCAGAACCTTTTTTAATCAAAATGCATTTGCACCTTTGCCCATCTGCTTACATTTCAACACTTCATTCAATGTGAAATTGAAACAGTCATTGAAGTGCTTCACTGCACATCTTTAAAGAACTGTTTCAGGATAAATAGACTTCTTTTTCTCTTTGCTATTCATCTTCATAGCTGACGTTTCTTCTTCAGAGATTTGTCCTCTCTCAAAATAGCTTTTTATTCTGTGTGGCTGTTAAAGTAAAAGCATAGAGAGATTAAGAGGAAAACCAAAACAGTTTAGCTTAATGTTGGTCCAAAACTACAACTGCAACAGTATTTTTGAACAGTGCTTCACTAGGGCAGAATTCTCATTTTGAATGTCCTGACAGTGCATTTCTATTCCCTCATGTGGATACACGGTGGTGTTTTGTTTGGTTTTGGCATGTATTACATGTAGATGTGCATTTCTGAGTTTGTAACGTTTGAGTTGTTATTATAACATCCTTAAATACTTCTATTCGTTTTTATCCTAAAACACTTAACAGGCAATTCAAGTAACTATTAGTTATGCCTCTTTGACAGTTAGCTTTGGATCTCCTGTAATTATAATAGGCCAGTTTTGAATAGTTGAGTTTTAAGTCTTTTTCTGTTGTTTAGTCCTGAAGAAGAATCTTCATCCTCTTCCAGCGATGAAGATGAAGATGATAGGAAACAAAGTGATGAGTTACTAGGAAAAGTTGTGTGTGTGGACTGCTTCAGTGTGGATAAAAAGAAAGCTCTGTGGTTTCCAGCCTTGGTAAGAGTTTCATCTTTATTTTGATTTTGTAAAGTTTCATTCATTTTCTAGGCACCAAAGAAAGGTGGATTTTTTTCATTTTTGATGGATTAATCTATATTTTTATTAGCATTTAATATGTTTCTTCAAATTGGACTGTATCATAATAGTCAAAGGAATTATTATATATGTAAATATGTTTACAAAAAGTGATTGCTAGTTTTTTCAAACAGCCAGAGCTTGTTGGCCTAATTCCAGCTCAACAGTGTGTTTAGTACTATTGAACTAAAATTTCAGGGCTTTTTTCCTAGGCTATTGCATGTCATTTTTCTGAACTACCAAGTTTTATCAAGGAAGACAATATAAAGAAGTGCAAAAAGAGGGGAAGTTCAGTGATTACATAGATATTATTTTTCTAGGTTCAATATAAACACATTTGATAATAAGATCAAATGTTTTTTCTTTGTTGCTATGGTAGGTGGAAGAGAATTGCCAATAAATTTCCTGTAAAATAACATTGTAGTCTTTTAGTATCTTCCTTTATTCTGGTTTAAAGACACTTTTTTACAAATAAACTTCTAATAAAATATCACTGTTAGTTTAAGGATTGCATATAGACTGACTGATATATTTGAAAATTAATGTATTTCCATATGTGGTACCTTCTAGTACCATGCTTTTTAATTTTTATTTTATTCTTAATTGTAAATATTTGAATAATTTCTCCCTGGCAATGAAAGCTTAAAATGTTTATCTAATTTCAGGAAGACTTGTGCTCTGCTTTTGAAAAGGTGCCATACAGTAACATTTAACTCTTCTTAGTGTGTGCAATAGCTCTCTGTTGCAACTTTCTACTTGTCACCTCCTGTGTCTTGTAATGCAGTCCAGAGGCTTTCCAGCAGGACTTCTTTTGGAAAAGTTGGTGTGAGAGAATGAGTCATTGAAGTTTTTTTTTTTTTTTTTAACAAGGGAGAGGGCAGAATATACAGCAAGGAGCTATCATGTTAATGACAGATAGCTTTGAGAGGTTTTCAGTAATAGACAAGAAAATCGAGCTGTTTCTTTACTGAAAGCTGTCATCAAGATTGATGCAATATCGCCTACCTCACAGTTGCACTCTGCGAAGTGGTCAGTTAGACTGGCTTGAGCTGTTTTATGTCACACTGTTGGGTTAGCCCTTCTGGTCATGCACATGACAGACAGCAGTTTCCATGGCAGCCGCTCTGGTAGGTACTGGGCTTGCACTGACTAATGCAGTGCTACTCAGGATAGCTGTGGGTCAGACCTTAAAGATTAACTGAATTGTTGCTTATGCTCCCAAGGTATACTAAAGATATACACTGTTATTTCTTTGGCTTTCATTTGAAGATTGGAATAGCTCATTCTTCATGGAAAGCTTCCTGCAATGAATGGGAAGCAGTAGGGGGATAAAGTTTGAGGGTGGAGCTCATTAACTCTGAAATAGTTTATCCTAGATTAACTGTTGTTTTAGTAATCAGATTTATAGCTCTGCAAATAAATATCATATTGCATTTAACCAGAAAGGTTGTGCCAAAGAATAGATTTATACCCCAAATTGTTTGTTTGCTTGTTTGTTTTAAATCCCCTCCCCTGTAGCTATGCCTCTCCATTCTTTCACCTTGTAAGCAGGTTACCTCTACTATGTCAACAAAGTAATTTTATCTTATTACTGATAAATTTTGCTTTAACTTTATATTATGCTAATTGTAATGATGTGAATAATGAAATGAACATTCAGGTTTAATATGCTGAAGAATACGTATCCCAGAATTACTTTGTTATTAATGATATTGTACACAGATACGCTTTGTGTATAAGCACAGAGGACATTGTGCAAGTTTATTATGTGAAAAGAAGTTCAGGGATTAGTCTAAACCTTTACAGCAAATGACAGTTAAGATTAGTAGTGGAAACTGATTACTTTGGATATCAGTCCTATAACCAGATAGCCCGTCACTTATAAATGTAAAACTGTAGAGGCCTAAATTTGGTAAAAATTATTCTGAGAACTCAGTGATTGACTACATTGTTTTAATCCTGCATGCACGGGTTTTTTTGTTTTTTGGTTTTTGTTGGTTTTTTGGAGGAGGTGGGTGAGTTGAGAGCAATGGCTAATTGTAATTGTAAAAAGGCCTGGCAGTTGCTCCTTATGTCAAAGAGTGTGATTTAGTAAGCCTTATAGCATTGCTTAGCTTTTAATGTGTACTTAAAGGCTTTTGGAAGGTGCAGTGAGGAAATCTGCTTGAAGCATTTTCAGAAAATTGAGTTTACATAGTATCATCTCTCTCATCCTCCGATGACTCCAGTGGAGTTTGTTTTGCAAGGAAATCAAGAAAACTTGATTCAGGCAAAATTGAGGTGACGTTGCTTGATGTAAAGGCACTAGATGAGGTTGTGGTAAGCTGCTTTCCACCCTCTGAATTGATTTCTGACTATTAAGAACTTGATGCTTCTAGAAAACCAATGGCTAAAGCCAGAAGGGCCTTTCTCCATCTTTAGAGAGCTAGGAGATTGCACCTCTCTCTTTCAAATGGGGGATGATAATCACTGTCTTTTACCTTGATATTAAAACACTGTTGCAAACTATATCTCAAACTGCGTTTCAATTAGTAAGTTGTAGTTTTGTAAAGTAACTTCTTTGGAGACTGTAGAATGCATTGAATTTGGAGACTTAGGCTGTTAAGTTTTATTTTTCTTGAGAAGCATATTTAGCCTATGCTCTGTGATACACAACTCTGTTTCCAAATAAGCTGGAGCTTTTGATTTGACATTCTAAAATCTGATATGTCTGGTGACCTATGTAAGGAGGAGAAAACCCTTTTGTCATGCAGTATCTTTGTGTTTGGTGCAAAAAGTAGGACTGAAAGCAGTTGGTGTGAGAGAGAAGAGGTATTTACCAGGGCTGAATTAGGGCTGCAGTCATTTGGTGCTCTTCAGGGTTTCGTAGCATTTTCTTAACTGAAAGAATTAAGTTAAGAATTTTCTTAACTTTCAGGGAACTACACACATTTTGAGAGAAGAGAGATGAGTGATGGAGAGGGTTGCTTTTCTGTTCTGTAACTCTGGAAATTCAATATGTATTTTCTATTAAATTCCTGAAGCTTTTTAATTAGCGACTTGTACACTGCTTTAACAAAACTTAAATAGCTTTTAAAATTGCAACAAATAATTAATACGTTGTCTCAGTGCTAGACTTGATTAGGCTACTTCTTGAATTAAGGAACCTATCCTAATACTTGTACTTGAGGCACTCTTCTCTCCTAGGTAGATAACTTATGAATCCTCCATTATAAAATTGTATTCCATAAATCCTATATGCCTTTGTATTTGAAACTGTGTGTGATTACAGCCTTGCAATTTCTCAAAATTTTTCAGAAGAGGTCTCTCACTCAGGTGGCAGTACTTGGTGGAAGTTCTGTCCTTTTAGGATGAGGAGTAGAATAAGCTGTAGTGGCATGATAGGTACTTAACTTTTGTCACAATGCCATTCTTACTTATGTGTCTAGCAGCAACTGTCAATTCCTTCCAGGAAGCGAGCATGAACCCATGCATTCAGTAATTTAAGGAGGTCATCACTCCTGTGTTTTGAGGGATCTCAGTTGCTCTCATCTCAGTGTTGCTAAAGAGAAATGAGCCCAAAAGGCTTTTGAGAAGCATTGGTATATACTATTACTCTTGTTTTTCCTTCTTCTCTCTAAACTTTGCATTTCTAATATCTTTGCAGGTGGTTTGTCCAGATTGTAGTGATGATATTGCAGTGAAAAAAGACAATATTCTTGTTCGCTCTTTCAAGGATGGCAAATTGTGAGTAGGAATGTAGAGGCTGATAATTGAATAAAATATATACCAGTCAAGTGAAATGTAGTATGAGATGTGTTGGGTAAAGCATTAATAACATCAGTAAGCTCAGTAAGTTTCTGCCAAGATTTTTCTAATGTTTAGAAAACTGTTAACAGCCTACATTGTGATGAAATTAGTTTTGAACTTTGTCATTATTAATAATGGGATGCATAAATCTATCTGTCTTAGTTTTAATTTCATTGTTACAATGGTGGCAAACAAAGCAGTATTTCGTGACTTCGGCCTGAGACTCTTTCCTGCTCTGGTTGGAACAGTGCACTGCTTTTCAGAGACATGGTCATAAGTTTATTCAGCTACAGAAGGGGGTGGGTGGGGGTATGTGCATGCATGCACGTACACCACACACACACACAGAAATTCTCTTTCTTTTTTTGAGGTAGTAAGGCATATGTTTATCTCAGTCTAGACTACAACTGCATATTATCATGTTCTTTGAAAAGAGTTGTAATACTACTCAAAGTAGGAAAGAAAGTAGAGAAACCTAGAAAAACAGACTGTATGGCATTTGCAATAGAATAAGGAACTTTGTGTTCTTAAACTCATGTTGGTCAGGGAGGGGGGTTGATGAATGACAATAGAATTCTTTTTTTTCTAGGTTTTAGTTTTTATTTTAGAAGTTGCAGCTATTTATTGTGCTTGGTTCAATTTAACAGAATGCTTTTGCAGAAAGGATATTGCAATATTTAACAGTTTCATTGTGGTTTAATTACCTACTAAGTCTAGGCTATCACTTTACCATTTGATAGTTATTCAGGCATCAATGCACTTCACCGGAGAAACACACATAAGCATGTGCGCACACAAGGACATACCTCCCACCCCGCAAAGCTGCAGTTCAGATTTGCTTCCTTGGATATAGCCACAGCAGAAATTAAAAAGTGCTTTGTTCTTTCAATTTGGAAGTCTTTCATTTCATATTGACAATTTATACTAATACTCATTTACGTTTTAAGCAAGGTAGGGTTTTGTTGTTTGTGGGTGAGTAGTTACTTGCTAAATTAACATGAGGTTTTTGTTAAGTAATGTATATTTCGGAGATTCCAGAAACTACCTGTTAGTGGAAGAAGAATGCTTTCTTTAATGTGCAGTGAATGCATATGGATGGTCTAACCAAATTTATGTGGAAGTTTTGTTTTTAATCCACTAATTGACTATTACCATACCAGACCAACACTATAGAACTGTCAAGATATACTTGATGTGATGCTTCTGTATGTTTAGTAAGTGTGTTATAGTCTTAGTGATAGCTCTGTATTATACTGTTAATTTAGCTTTAAAATATTTAATTTTTTTTTTTTTTTAACACTTTCTAAATTATCTAGCGTTTCTGTGCCAAGAAAAGATGTTCGGGAGATTAGTGAAACTTCACCAAAGCCTGACGCTTTGTTAAAACAAGGTAAAAATAACTTTCTATGAGAAAACACGTGTGTGTATTTACTTTGTTACTTAAATTGGACCAAATATATGGTAGATTGGTTCATGTCTTAAAAATGCTAAAATACAGGATCTTTTCCTATAGCATAATATATTGAAGGAGAACACTTCTGAAAACCTAGAGGAACTTCTTTAAAAACAAACAAACAAACAAAGAAAAAACCCAAAAACCCTCGACTCTGCCACACTTGTTTTAAATGTAGACATGCCAAACAAAGGATATAATCATACAGCACACATTGGCTTTATAGATTATTTAGGATTCGGCCTTTTGCATTAGACCTTTATAGAGTTATTCTCACCATAGTACCCCTGATAGTTATAAGTAAGTTGCCTTTATGCACTCTCAAGAAACTGGAATTGTAGATTCATTTGAAAGTTTGTTTGTGTGATCAAACTCTTAGAATTAGCTTGTGCTTATTTATTCCTCCTTCTCCTCCCTGTTCAATATACGTAAACCACAGTGTAAACCTGTTGAAATAGGGGTTCTCTCAGTTAAATTTTCACATATGCGCTAATACAGAAGATCCTTATTTGTGTCTATAGACACTAACATGGTAATAATCCTAATTATAGCTCTGAATAATTTGATGTGCAGAGATCACTAGGCCAGTTTGGCTGGGTAAGACAAATAAGGATGGACAACATGGGGTTGTTGTTGAGGTTCTTTGAATTTGGGGGTGGAATTGTTAATTAGCAGTCTTTCCTTCTCCCCTTCCTCCCCACCTGCCCCACCTCTGACTAATTTTTTTGATTAAAACGTTTGGTCAAACTGATACGTCCTGCAGTGCTAACAAATGCTGGTCCTTTTACAGCTTTTGACCAAGCCCTTGAATTCCGTAAAAACAGAACTGTTCCTGGTAACTGGAAAACAGAATTGAAAGAAGACAGCTCCAGCAGTGAAGCTGAAGAAGAGGAAGAGGATGAAAAAGAAAAAGAGGATAACAGCAGTGAGGAAGAGGCAAGTGGAGTTAGTGAAGGGCATAGATACACAGCTGATAACAATTAGCGAGACTGTAATATTTAAGTAGGTCTTTTTAATGTTTGGGAACATTTAACATGTTAACATAGGCAACATTATTGCCCCTCAGCTTTCAAAATCTTTATTCAACAAAGATCAGTTAATGTGAAAATACAAACTTGAAAATCTAACAAATATCTTTGAGTCACTAAGCAAAAAACACATAGTCAAAACACTGAGTCATTAGGGACTAATGAAAAATAGAATTTAAAACTCCAAGGAAGATCCTGTTTTAGAATCTTTCCCATGCTGATCTTAATACAGTGGTAGAAGGGGTTGCAGTACCTACTAGGGACTGAGCAGGATGAAGAAGGGTAGATATTGGTGTCTGCTGTCACATGTGTATTTTTTTTTCTAAAAGAAAAAAGGTTCCCTTTACTTGTGTGTGTTTCTAAATGGAACTTACATGCTAGGTGTTAAAGGTCTGGTTGTCTTCTAACTGGGAAGATCTGTGTAGCTAAAAAAATACTTAAGTTGTTTCTGATAAAAGGGTATGTGGTGCTTAAATTATTTTTGATAACTTTAAAACAAAGATCTCTTTCTGTTTTCTTTGAAAACATCAGCAATTATGTCTTGCAACTGTATGTGAAGCTAGACTGGCCTTTTCTTTGCACATGCTGTTTCAGTATTGGAAGGCAAAGGCGGGGTTTTCTTACTGATGTAGAACTTTGGGTTTCTTAGGGTGATATTAATTCCTGGGCTATAATGTCAGTCATGGGCCAGATGGGTTTCCAGTTTGTAGTTCACCCTCCCTCCAAATAAACAGTTGTTTGCCCTTCTATAATAATGCAGTGTGTTGTAGTGTGCAGAAGGGTGTAGTTTCCCTCTGTAGTTTGTCTTGCATCTGCTTTATTATGTATGATGACAGTGTTGATTTATTTTCCCCTTTGTGGCCATGGAGTGAGTTCTGTGCATGTTAAAATCATGCTACTGTAAATAGCTGCTCACATAAATGGTGATAAACTTTTCTCCTGGCTATAGAGCTGTTACCCAGTATGTATCCGTGACTTACCACACATTCCAAGACACAGGGAAGTTTGCTACCTTTTACACAGGAGCTCCATCTGAGGAGGCAGCTCTAAGCTGTTACAGACCTGTGTTCTTGACATATTTGAAAAATAAACCAAACTAGGCTGGCATGGCCCTGCTGTTGTCGTCTCCTCCCTTGTGTCTCTGTCACCCTGTCCTCCTTCCCCTTCTACCTTACCCTTTCCTGCCCCCAAATTGCTATGCTAGGCCTACAGCTGCAGGTCCGCTTATAAAGCAGATACTGCAAGTAGTTTGCAATGTTCTTTCCCTGCTTCTAGCTGTAGAAAATGGAGTTTCCTGGTTTTGGAGTGGTGAAAAGTGAGACATTTTGAAACCTTTAGATAATTACCAAGAAATCTGAGTTGTTGTACCTCTCTCTTATCCTGGTCTACTGAAGAATTGCTTCACTACAAGCTCTCTCTCTGGCTACCCTGATGTAAAGAAGCAAAAGAGCTTTCAATTGAGGCATTAGCCCATGCAGTCCTCTTCCACCTTTCTTCTCTCTTGTCCTGGAAGTATGGAGTTCTACCTCATGCTTGGTTTTCTAATTATCTGTTCTTTACTCCCAGCCTCCTGTCCAGAAAGAAATGAAGGCAAGAGGAAAGAAGAAAATTAATGGAAAGAACTTTATTTCACAGCTGGCTGTGAGGCTGGAAGAGGGGCTTTTGAATCTTTTACTTCCTCTATACCTTCTGGTGGTACTCAAAATCTGTATCTGCCCATTATCACTTTTTCTCTCACTAGGATTTGAGAGCTGTTCTCGAATTTGTTATGCAACTACCAGTAATGCAGTAGACTAAAATTCCCGTCAATAGTGCAGTTGTAAAGGAGAAACTGAACTGGTTTGGGTCTTAAATGGTTGTTATGGCCTTTCTCTCAATACATCCTCCTTGGAGATTGTGGCTCTGGCACACCGGAAGATGGTGTTCTATATTTTGTTTATTCATTTCTTTATTTTAAGATTTGTTGGGAGACTGCAAAGATGTGAAGTAAAAACTTTGCCACCTCTCCATGCTCATGAGTTCGTTCTGGCTCTTCTTTAAGCTCACAGGAGACTGTCCAGCTCTGATCAAAAGTTATAAAGCCCAGTTTGCAAGAGGCTATGCTCTGCTTAGTATTTTGAGAAGCAAGCCCAATTCCTTGGGCTCAGCACAATTCCTGAACTTTAGAGCAGGTTCATGTCCAGCCATGGGCATGATGAATGTAGATAGATTTGTACCTATGCAGGTTGACACACAGTCTTTATATAGTGATCGTACCCTCGCTACTTCTAGGTGAAAAATTCACAGTCTTTAGCTACAGTGTTTGTAAATATTTGACCTCGTACCGTTTGTACACCTTCTCTCTTGCTCCTCTTAGTTGCATGTGATGTTGTATGAGCTAGTCTTTCTATGTGCTAGCCATGAAGATCTCATCTCAGGCAAATATTTTGGGATTTACTGTGACATCTCTTGTGATAATCTTTTTTTCTCCAGTATCCAATGTTTCAGTCACCTGCTGAACTAGGAGGTTTCTAAAACAGAGGCAAAATCTTCCCCCCCCCCCTTTTTTTTCCTTTTTCTTCTTCTCCTCTTTCCTCGGTGGTCAATGGCATGTGTGCCTTCTCTCCACCTGCCTTTGAGCAGTTTCTGCAGCCTCCTCTTTTTTTTTTCTTTTTTCTTTTTTTTTTTTTTTTTTTTTTTTTTAGTTTGTGCCTGTAACCTGCTGGCTATGAAGCAGCATCTCTTCTCAAACAGGACCTGTGGGCCTGCTCTTGGGACTTCGTCATCCACCTGCAGATTGTCCTAGTGCTTTCCAGGACATGAAGAATTCTCACTGGTGGCTCTCAGGCCATCCGTGTGGTCCTGGTACCCATGAACCAGAACGAACAAAAAAAAAAAAAAAAAAAAAAAAAGCTCTTACATATGTCACCACAGGCTTCATATATAGATGCTCCTATCCTACATATATATTCACACACACTTCTATAGATGCATAGATGCTCCTATATATATCTATATAGATATATAGATGCTCCTATCTAATATAGATAGGAGTTGACATGCAAATCCTCTCTGCTTGTCTTCTGAGAAGATGAGTTGCCTTTTTTTTCCTTTTTTTCCTTTTTCAAATGGAAGAGACTAGAAAACGGCCTTCCTTTCCTTTACTAAATCTGACGGTAGGTAAAAGAGTTGACAAAGACCCTCTCTTCTATTGCTGGGCTTATAATACTGTGTGAATTTTATGTGTTGCAAAAAGCTTGTTGCTGCTTTTCTGGATTTCATTATCATACATATAAGCCACTTTCTTTTACCTTTGTGACATGGACAGATACATTAGAGACTGCAGAGTGACCTGCTAGCACTATGGTTGTCTAACTTGGAAATAAGAAAAGGTGACAGAGTATGACATGCCTGCTTCAAACCATTATCTAGGAAACCTTGTTGTCTAACTTCTTGATTATTTAACAGATTCAGTAAATGTTTGGAGATTACTAACAGATATTATTATCATAGTATAATATGTACTGATTTTGTAGAGATTCACTTTCTCAGAAAGTGAAAATGCTTTTCAGAGGCATGCAGAGTCTTAAGCTTTCCCCCTTAGCACACTTTCTTAGAAGGCTGGTTTGGTCTCTATTGGGAAAATTAATAAGGAGTATCCACTTGCCATTCTGGCACCTCTGTGGATTATCGCATTTGAGAGTACTCTTCAGGCATTTGGATCTTACAGTGAGAAAGGAGTGGCACTGTTTTACTCAGCCTCTTCATCACCTTTACTTTAGTTCTCCTAATATTTAAAAAGCATACATTCCTTCTTAAAAGCTTTGTTGGGTTTCCTGAAGGTTTAGTTCAATGACACCCACCCCCACCCCCACCCCCATCCCCTAAATGCTCTGTGGGACCATTTTCCTATGGTAAGCGTTCTCTTGTTGGTGAGGAACATGAGAAACCCAAGTAGGTGCTTGTGATCTCTTTGCCATGATCCAGCGTGTCCTGGTGAAAGTCCTTTCCAAGTTCCTGTCATGTGAGATTAAAACAAACTCCAAAACGGTATCGATTCCACTCAAGTCATTTGTTCTCTGTAGTCATATTCAAGTTTTATGATTGCAAGCTGAATCCTTTGCTTGCTAGCAGTGTTTCCTTTGCCACCTTTGCCTGTGAAATGTGAGTGTTCTTAACCAGGCATTTGTCTGTACTATATGCAGGGCTGCAGCATCACCTCATGCCAGTCGGTGAAGAATTGCTAGATACGCCTGATTTCTGATGCCCCCGCCCTGTGAGGATGTATCTAGTATACTGGTTGCAGTTCTCTACCCAGCCTGTCCTCCTTGCTCATTGAAGTAGCCTGCTCTGAGCTCTGCTGGTATACTAGGTATCAGATAGATGCTCATCACGTAATGCCCCTTGCAGAGACTTTCCTCTTGCATTGCCTCTGCAAGACTGCGGAATATTTTCGTTGCATTTCTGTTGATAATTATACCTAAATGACAACTGTTTCAGCATATTGTGAATACTGGTTCTTCATTTTTTTCCCGTTTGCTCTGATATGTCCTCCAAGTGCATTTAATGGAGGAGAGGAAGTATAGAATAAGAAAAAAACCTACTCACTGGCAATAGTTATAGCCTTCCTTGACCTTATTTTCAGCCATCCATCTCTTTATTAAATAGCTTCAGCAGATGTTGTGGGGTTTTTTGTGTTTTGGGTTTTTTTGTTTTTCTGTTGTGTTTGATAATGATACTCTTTGTATTGATTTCTCAGCTGTCTTGCTATAACTTTAAAGACAATACATTTTGTCCCCTTGCTTCAGGGTAGGTGAAGCTTTAATATTTAGTACAAGGAGACTGTTGGAGAATGGAAAAGATAAACATGGAATGAAAATACCCTAAAGAAAAATAATTTCTTTTAAGTTTACTCAATAACTTTTATTAGTTATTTTTGGAAACTTTACAGGTAGTATTAAAAAAAAGTATGCAGAAGATTAATCAACTTATATTTGTCGTATTGTTTTGAAGTAGCTTAGTCATCAGAATTTCTAAGAATTCTGATTATATGAATATCTTATTGCCACTGGTTGTGGCAAGTCGCATTTCCTAAGGAAATTATGAGGTGTTATAAAATAAGCCATAGTGCTTTGTTATGAAACTCCACTGTTTATTAATCTAAGTAAATTTAATACAAAGGTTTATTAGTGCAATGAACTGAACATCCAAAATATCCATTGTTATTTCAGTTCTGGGATTGATCCTGCTCACCATGCGTTCAGCCAGTACCCCATGGCAGTATGCATGCAGTGCCATTGGCTGCAGTTTGCCAGTACTGTGGATTAGAACTCCTAAGAAAGTGCAAGCACCATTTTCTCTCTCACTTCATCCCTGAAAGGGACATAGTGTATCCAGGCATCAAGGAGTCACTTAACTACAGTAGAAATAGACCTGAGATTTCTGATGCAATCTCTTGATCATTAATAGTGGCGTCTCCTAGACTTTCTGCGTAAATGGACAAAATTGAGAATACATCTTGATTTATGATATTGCTTATGATACTTCAATGATCAATCAAAAATCAATTTCAATGTGTCTTTACAGTTATTGTTTTATATGTTTTGAAAAACTTTGTAGTTTATAAAACTAAATTTATGTGGCATAGCACTGAGAGCATGTGTCTCTGTATAGTATCCTGTTGCTGACTACAGTAAAACAAACTTGAACATTTGAACCTAAATTATCACTGCCGTATGTTTCTTAATGAAGGACTGTAGCTCAAAATGGTGATAATTTTCTTGTGTGCATTACTTTAAACAGGAGGAAATAGAGCCGTTTCCCGAAGAACGAGAGAACTTTCTTCAGCAATTATACAAGTTCATGGAAGACAGAGGTAGGCATTTTAATCTTCGACTTGTAGAAGCTGAAGATAGATGTATTGCTTAGCAGTACTTTAAAGAATTGAGTCTGTAAACTAGCAGTGCGTTGCAGTTCAGTTTTGGAAACAGTGAGACTGTATTCATCACTTCTGACTTCCCTGCTATTTAGAAGATAAGTCTGTCACTTGACTCTTCTCTAAAATACAGTCACTTATTCCTGCTTTCAGAAATAAATGGATAGTACCTGATATATCCTAGTATTATTTTCTACTGTGTACTTACAGTGTATATAATCAAACATTTAATATCCTCAATCATATCAATGTATATGCGCAGTTTAGTAACTTTTAAAATACTTAAATAAAATAAAATTTAACCACCCCCCTACTTTTTAGGATCATGGAAAAAAGCATTTACTCTGTGCTAATTTTCTTGTGTGAATCCTGATCACTTTAAATCTTTACCAGGTATTTATACACTGCAAGAAAAGTATCATGTCTGTGGAGGCAGGGGTGAAGGTGTTTGTATTTAAATTAGTATTGTAACTAGTTAAATTAGTATCTTTTTAATTACCTGTGAAGGTATGTTGAGGAACTGTTTACAAGAGATGACAATGTGGTACCTACTGCTAGTACAGTAGCATAGGAAGTTTCAGCTCTTTGAAGCATTGTGGGATTTGTTCCTGGGGAGGTGGTTTTTTTTGATTGTAGTGAAAGGACTACGCTGGTATTTTTAGATGTAATTGTTACAGCGGGTGAAATAAAAGTACGTATAATATAGGTAGCAAGAAAAGTTGCATCATTTGTGCATGTTCAGTAATATATGGAAGATGCATATGTGTGAATTAAATTACATTGCTGAACTACAGGGAAAATGGGTTATTAAGACTTGAGTTTGCTTAGTTTCATGAAGAGAAAGTACCAGATGCGCGAGGTGGTCAGAGGGAGGGGTTTACAATACTGTATTTAATAGTGTAGTAGTGCATATGATGTGGATTTAATCTTATTCTGAAAAAAATACTTCAAAAGACTGTAATACTGTCTTTTTTGACAGGGACTCCTATTAACAAACGACCTGTATTAGGATATAGAAATTTGAACCTCTTCAAATTATTCAGACTTGTACACAAGCTTGGAGGATTTGATAATGTGAGTATTAGTATGATGAGTATTCCAGAGCCATAAAATCTGAGGATGCCATTTATTTTTGTTTAAGTAGTGATAAAGAAGAATCTTACACAGGCGCTTTAGACATATGAAAATTGAATACTACAGCTACGTAAGACACCCTGTAGCTCTGAAAAATGTGCTTTAATAGGAACCAGAAACTAATTATATTCTAAATAAAGTGCACATGTACTCAGTGTGTTTAATTATTGCTGCATAGAATCAGCCAGCATGTGTGTGTTTGTGATATTTCAAGAAATGTTTGTCTGATGAAGTTGCTACCTCAGAAAGTGAAAAGAGTCACTGCTCAAGAAAATCTCAAAGATAAATAATCTAGTTTAAGGTCTGATGTGAGGCACTTAATTCCTATCTATTCTGTGCAGTATATAGAAGAATTTGCTGACTGGGATTAGTGGGATTGGTCTTGGAGCAGTAATTGAAGCATATGGAATTTATGGCCAAGCAGATTCTGTTACTGCTTTGGACTGCTTCCCATAAATTTAGCCTGTCAGTTGAGGAGGTATGTTTGTTCAGTGACATCTTTCTGATATACAAGAGAGGATCTTGTACTTGGGTATTGCAGTACATCTGCTTTACCTTCACAGATGGTTAGAAATGAACATACCACACTGTCACAAAACTTTGACACCAAGGGGCATATTACGGACATAATGAAAGACCAGTAGCCACTGTTATCTGGTGCAGTACTGCCAGGGTTGAGTATTGTTAATGCTTTGAATGACTTTTTTCTTTCCAATTTAATTAAAATTCTAGCTCTGATAGTTAAGAGTTAGTTTAAATATAAAATAAAAATGATGTACTGATTTTTCTGATCTTTGTATTTTCTTTCCTTTGTTTTATTACCACCTGGAGAGGAAAGCCTGCTGTGGCTTTCTGAAATGCAGAAATGCTAAATTGCTCAAAGTAGTTACATTAGACTACAGTTTGCATTACAGTGAAATACTCTGTGTGTGATAAATAGTAATTTTATAGATCAGAGGAAATTACTTATAATTATTTTCCAAAGTTGTAAACTTTGTCGACTTAGTCTTTTTTGTGTCAGTGAATTAATTAAAAAACCATGACTTCATTTTCTTTAACAGATTGAAAGTGGAGCAGTGTGGAAGCAAGTTTATCAAGATCTTGGAATCCCTGTATTGAATTCAGCTGCAGGATATAATGTTAAATGTGCATACAAAAAGTAAGTAATAAAGCTATGAAGTTTGTCCTAAAACAGCAATAGAACAAACTGAAGTGATCCTGTTGTAGTGGTAATATGCTTAAGTCCATAACTTTTTGGTTGTAATACGGTTTTTTAGGCTTTAAACATACCGTTCATGTTTAGCTTCTGCTAGGTAGCATGTTCTTTCTTGAAACAAACTTGCTTATCGCAAGCAATTTTTTTCTTTTAGATATCTCTATGGTTTTGAAGAGTATTGTACATCAGCTAACATTGAATTTCAAATGGCATTGCCAGAGAAAGTGACGAGCAAGGCTTGTAAAGACTGTGAAAAAGAAAAAGAATTGAAGATGCGTGAAGAACCAGAGCAGGATGTAAAAGAAGTAAAAGTGGATAAGGAGGAGCACAAGCAGGAGGAAGTAGCAATAGTACAACAAGAAGAAAAAAAGTTAGCTGAGAATGATATTGAAAGTAAAGAAAATGATAAGCCCTCTGTTCTGGTAAAATATTTTAATGTTCATGTTATATCCTGTTTATAAAGTCAGGTGGTGTGTTGATAACCATGAATTCATGTCAACATTGAAATCTCCATAATGGATTTAAAACAAGACAAAAAGTGTTGTAAACGTAATTCAGAACAACACATTTGAGCCATATTTATCCCTAGGTGCCTGTTTTAGGGGATCATGATGTCAAAATGTCTGACTTGTTAGGAAGCAGCTGCAACGTTCCACTTGCTTGGGGGCCTCCCAGGTCAAATAGAGACTAGTGTGCAGCTTTATCCTGATCTGGGTAATGCATGCCCACAGCTAACTACAGTGCTGATACTTTTATTTTGCATTTAGCCATGCTTTTAAGCCCTCATAAATCTTGCTTTTACTCCTCTGCTCCAGTGAAACCAGTGAAGCTCTACAAAGACCTGGGCCACATGATGTACACAGTGGTCTAATGTAGTTCAGTGGTCCAGAGACAAATGTTTATATCTTTTCAAAATCCAATGTTGACTCAGTGGTTTTAGCAAAGGAAGTCCAGGGTGGTAAGCTGATGTGCTGCGCTGTGCAGGCATAGCAGCTTGTTCTGGAAGCAGTGTAGCTCCTCCAGTCAGTGTGCAACACAACTGTAATGCTTCTGCATGTAAGTGGCAGCCAGCCCTGGTCTGTCTGTTGGTACTAACTCCAGGGTGAATACCAGGTGGGCCAGTACTGATATCTCTGCATCTTAAGTGAAAATATACCCTGTGAATTGTTCATCTTAGGGATTGCTTTGCAGTTCAGGTCTAAGAGCAGCACACCTATATCATTGTGACAAAACTAGCTAGGACACTGGCTGCAACTTCGAAGTCTGTTAAGTTTAGCTTGAGATTGTCGGAAGAAATTACAGAGGTGCTGTAATTTTAGAACAAGCCCTAGACTCTAGATTTTTTTGCTCATATAACTTCAGTGTGTTGTGTCTGCCTTTTCTTAAATCCCTTGTATTTTTATTTCACCTTGTAAGTTAACGAAAGGTTTTATTATCCTAGGGAAACAAAAAAAATTTGCCAGATTCTGTGTATACTCAGCCTGATCAAGAAAAGGACTTAAATGTAATCAAAACTGAAGATGAAACCAAACTAGAAGATAAAGAGGAAGAGAAGATTAAAGAAATGGAAAATCCTACCGTAAATGCAGACACTGAAGAAAAAGAAAAATCAGGGTAAGTTAACGCTGTTTATAATCAGCTAAGGCATCTGATGTGTGTTCATTAAATTTTACTCTTGTAGTTTGAACTTCAAATCACACATCCCTGTTGTGAACTAGACTTGTATCTTCCAGAGACCTGTGTGTTCCTAACTTTGTCATGGTTAGGGCCATTGAAGTTTGTGGATCTAATTTAAAAAAAAAAAACCAAAAACGCAGCTTAAGTTTTCACAGGGTCCAGGCCTAAATATTTATAAGCCGAGTGAGAAAAGAACATATAAAGGATAGGTGACTATTTGATTTGAGACAAAAATATTGCAGCAATTACCGGTAGTATTTGTCTACTTAATTTTGGTACAAGTGTATCACAAACTTGTGGTTTCCAGCTTTTGCTGTTGGACAGTGGTGTGTTTTGGGTAATGTGGGAAAAGATGGAAGTACCTTCCATTGCTCAGTAACAGCTTTGCCATTGAGTAGACATGATACTGGCAGGAGTCTCTTGTGCAGTCCTTCAGACAAGAGTTTTGGAAGTAGGAGATTGAAGTAATAGGGATGCTTAGGGCCATGTAATCAATGGATGTGTGCAGGTGATCTCTCATTTCCTTTATGGAATGGGCAGGTTTTCCTGTTGCAGTGCAAAAATAACCCCCACAAGTGTTTTTCGGCAGCCACGCAAAAAACCAGGAAGTTTAAAACAGAATATAGTCCTCACTAATCACCAGTGTGTTAACAATTTATATTCTTGCAATTAGGACCCACCCCCCAGTATGATTTCAAGTGATAAGAACATAAAAATGGCCATTACAGGTCAGATCGAAGGTCTCTTTTAATACAGTATCTTGTCTTCAACAAAAAACAATAACAGATGCTTAAGGGAGAAGCTATTACAAGAGGGAAAGCAGATAATGACACCTCCTTATACTTTCACAGCAATCTGTATATCAGGGATGGGTTTTTTTGTGCTTAATACCAGCTGTTTCCTGACCACTAATCCCTTGTTAATTCCAGCAATCTTTGCTATTTAGTAGATCAGCTGTCTTAATCTTCTGTCTAAATGTCATTAACTCTTAATGCTTTTTCTGGCCCATTAAGAGTTGTGGCAGAATGGCGTAGTTCAGTATATTGATTTGTGATTCATTGGTAATAGTTCTTTTTTATTTTATTAAGGGTTTTAATTTCCATATAACAGATTCTGGAGGGACCCTTCTGTAAAATGTTTTTGTCTTCCTAAATATTTTCAGTGAGACGATGCTGGCAATTTCTGTAACTCAGAAGTGCGGAATACAGAAAAATCAAGTTTACCTGAACTCAGTCAGAAGAACCTTTTCTCTGTGCATGTGATTTCATTTGTATCCTATGTGAATTTTTCTTTTTTAAAAGACCAGTTGCTGCAATTTGTTACATTTGCCATTTTTAAGGTGAACTAGATGAGTTGTACTGTAACAGGTTTGCTAGATTTTCAGAATTATTAAAGACTGATTTTGCAATGCTGCTTCAAAATATATAACTAAATAGATGGAAAACTTTGCACTGCTTAGAGAATAGCCGTTTTTAAGGTTCCCTAAATTGTATATTTGTATGTGTGTATGTTTGTGACATTACTTTGTGTTTATTTGTATACTTGGAAAGTACAGTGGCTTAATACTTACCATGCTGCTATAGTAAATGGTACATAAAATTATAAGCTGCATTTGCTTTTCAGTAATCCTTTATTGTTGTTGTTTGGGTTTTTTTTTTATCCTGATTCATGTCCATTTTGGTTATTTATGACATTAAAAAATGTTATGAGTTTTTTTTATTTATGAAAGCAACAAAAAGCTGTAGAAAATGCTATTTCCTCTTAATTTTCTCCACTTCATCTGGTTGTAATTGAGTTCTTTTCTCTCTGCTTCTCTTTACTCATCCAGTAAAAACTCTTGAACTAGTATTTTGCTATTGTGATTCATGAAAGATTGAAGATTGTAATGAATTGCTTAGAATAGAAAGCGTAGCTCTAAAAATAAATGTAGGTGGTGATGTGGTCATTGCTGGGGATATGTTTCAAAGGATAATTTAAACTTAGAAAAACAAAACATTTGTAGCAGTTAATAGTCTGTAAGTATTTATAAGCAGTAGTACTGTAGTAGTGCTGTTAGCGTGATTACTTTTTCTTTCTTCCCTCAGGGATTGATAGGAAGTAAAAAATGCACTTGTATCAGCTTTAAAGAGTTTTCAAGAATGTCACTGTCACCCTAAATGCTAAACAATGTTTTTTAGTGTTTATACCATAAAGGCATAAAGGGGTTTTGTGAGCCTGGTATGCTGGTGGGGACGTTGTACTACACGTTGTACTCCCCCTATCCCCAGCTTTATGGGTTAGAAGTGGCAAAGGTTATACAGAGGGGGAGATGCTGTGGTTTGAGTTCTTTGTTGAAGTGAAACACAAAATGAAAAATGCATTTTTGTAGGTGGAAAACTAATCACACACACAAAAAATAACCAAAAGGTAATCAAAATAGATCACTGTGGACTGAATTTTTGTCAGTGTATTTAAAATGTATTCCTGGAACTTTTTTTAAGCTATGGACCATCTATCTTTCACAGTCCTAACCAAATAGCCAAACAAATGAAATCTAATATTATATAAAGCAAACCTGTAGAGTTTGCTATTTGAATTTATGTCTGTAGGACTTCAGGCATCTTCATGTAGCTTATTTGTATATAGACACAAGGAACCAAGAGGACAGAAAAACTTATGGGTTTCTTCTTGCTGAATTTCTGTTGCGTGGACTAGATCTAATTCCCAGCTTCCAGATCTCAGGAAGTGCTACTGGAAGCCAGGATTGTTTATTTTCCACAGGTTTTGTTTCTCTCTGCAATCCCATGTGTCTCAACCCTTTGAGATTTGCTACCACTTGAATCCTATGGTCCCTTCTGCACAGACTTTAACAATATGGTGAAGAGGAAGAAAGGCTGAATGTGGTTCTCTTCCTGTCTTCCCCACCATGCCTGTATCTTGCCTGCTTGTGTATCTGTGAACACTGAGAATACAGATTCAAAGGCAACTTGCCCCTTATTGTATACATGCTTTTCTTGTTTTTTTCTGTGGCTAGTGGAAGATGCATGTGCTAGGTACGGTTTTGTGCAACTTCTAGTCATAAAAACAGTAAAAAATGGCCAGTAACTTTTTATTTCTCATTGGTCTGTTCCAGAGAGATCTTTACAAAAATGACTTTGTAAACCCGTCCTTTTCCCTAATGTACAAAAAAGTATTCATTCTTAGTCAATGAATAAACAAGAAAGTTTAAAATCCTCCTTATTTTGAAGTTCCTGCTAACTTCATGTTGCGGAAGTAATGGTCTTCAAATGTAGCATTGCACAGTTGGTGCAATTTTCCTTTGTAGCATCTAACATTAACTGTTGTAACTATTCAAAGACTTGAGTCAAAGCCAACAAATTGAGAAAGGAGGGGCTTTTCTACACAATGAACAGTGTAGACACTTGAACATGTTCCCAAGGGACTGAGGCCAGGAGCCTAGCGGAGTTTTTAAAAGGTGTGGGGTTTTTAATATAAGTTAATAAAATAAAAAGTAAGTCCTTAAAAATTTCATAGTAGATACAGTTTGTGAACTGAAGTGTAGGTCGATTGCTAGTTAACCAATATTAGTAAGAAAATTTTTTCCCAGATGATTAATTCAACTTCAGGGTGGTTTTGTTGGTTTGTTTTTTGTTTTGTTTTGTTTTTTTTTTTAAACACTTTGCTCTAAAGCACCTGGGGCAGGCCACTGTCAGGAACTATATACGGAACTGAAAGATTAAATGCTCGGAATCCGGATAATGATTTTTGCCTTCCAATAAAAATTTGCATCAGACTAGTATATTGGTAGTACTTGAATTTTTGAGGTGACCAGGCAAAATTCTTTGAAGTAATCCCAGTTACAGTACAGAAAGATTGCAAGAGGTTTTGTTCTTGTGTTTTCCTTCGTTTGGCTGAGGTGCTGCCTTAACCCTAACACCAGGAGGGGCTGCCATCTCTGGATCCTTACCCTGCCCTTTCTCACCAGGCTGTCATTTTCAGTACTCACAAATAGTTCTTACTTGGTCTTATGAAACTTCTTGGATTTTTTTTTTCTTCTTCTTGAAAACTGCGTGCTTTTTTATTTCCTCCAAGGAATGCGTGAACAAATGTTCTTAAAGAATACTTCACAAACCTAAACACTTCTGGTTGTCTCATACTGCCGGTTTAGGTCTTCATGGTATGGTTTTCTGGGAATTGGTACTGTCATATTTCGACAGTATCAAAAGGAGAAAATGCTAAACCGCTTTGGCTAATAATCTTGAATGGAGTTAAACCATTCATTCACATGCAAGGGAAAAATCTTAATCTTAGAGCTGTTCTATACATAGTTACATGCAGTAATAGCATTTCCCCTCCTATAAGCAGTAGGAGGGAGCTAGGAGTAATAAAAGCAGTAGTTGAGAACTAGGTTAAGATGGGCATTGTTTCACGTGAAGGGTTTTACTAGGGTTTATTACCCTTGTAGGCTAGGGTGACTACCTGCTGTGCCTGTGCTGGTAATGGCTTCTGTATGTACAAGTGTTAAATTTTCTGGAAACACTTGATGGGGATTTTCTGAAAGCAATTTACAACGGGATTATGTAATAGTCAGAAGCTCCATTTCACATATGGGAGATAACAGATTGTTAGAGGCAATGTTTTCTTCAGTTCCTTATCTGTTAAAATGACATATCAAAGCTTTATGGTGGTGAATCTAAAATGGTAGCAGGAAGGTTAAAATGTTTTGGAGTGAAGGAGTTTTGATACAGAAGGCATATTTTCTAGCTTCTGGATTAGTGTTGAGAACTATATATTGAGCTAAGCTTTCTCCAGTCTGATTTAGGTTTATATGGAATTGATTAGCTTGGGAGAAGTGAGAGAAATGTGTCGTGTTCATTTCACAGTTGGTGTGAACATCTGCTCTGAATCTTGAACTGTTGGTGTGTATGCAAAAAAATACATTTTTAAGAAGCGTACTTGGGTAGTTTCATTTATAGGAACATATTTCTATGCTTTTATTTGTGATGTGTGTTCTGTTTATGTATTCCAGCTGCCTTTGTATTGGGAAGGAAGTTTTTGTATAGTCATGTTTTCAGAAAAAGAGTCTAATTGATTTATTTTTTTCTTAATATAGAACACGCACTGATACATACATATACATAAGGATTGCTTTTGATACAGCAATAAGCTGCTAATGACACAATAATAAAGTGTAGAGTGGCAGCATAAATGTACCAGTCCTGTTCATGCATCACGTTGAATGGAAGGGAGGAGTCTTTGATGTGGAAAAGTGGTTCTGTCATCACATTTTACATAGCTTGTGGTCACTACAGAGGTTATTAACCGTGGTAGCTGTCACTGAGACTTATGTGCGTGGGTGAGCCCTTAAACATTCATCAAATACTAGATATTTTCAAGCTGAGTGTGAACCAGTGCTATAAAAACGAAAAGTGCTGTACTCCTCAGCCAGACTTCTGAACCATCCATTATCCTTTCGAGGAAAGTTTCAAAATACTTAGAAAAAAAAAAAAACTTGGCTGAATGTAGAAGCAATAACATGAGGTCCTTTCGTTTGTCTTCTCCATAGCAGCAGAGGAAAACACTGGTTGCAGAGTTCATGCTTGCATGGTTGAAGTGTACTGTATTACTCTCAGATGTGATTCAAATCAAGTTAGTGCCTTTCCCCTTCCCTCAGAATGATGGACCATAACTGTGCATTTATTCAGATTTTCTGTGCTGTAGACAGAAGTCCTTGGAGCTTTTACTTTTAGGTTTTCTTTGCAACTTCAGAGGGAAAACAAATACTGGTGAATTTTGGGGTTTTTGTTGTTTTCTTTCATTAAAGATGAGATTCTAGTGTCATGGCATAAGTACAGGTCTTAATGGCCTCTCTGCCTTAGAACTTAAGGGCATCTTAATACAGCTGTGATTGAGAAAGTCAGCATATGAAGGAGACTCGACATCTTCCAGCTCTGTATTATGTGAAATAGAGGTTAAATAATGCTCTAGGATGAGAAAAAGGGAAAAAGGAGGGAAACAAAAATAGAAGCTAATTGCTAAACCTGAAGTGTCAATTACACTGGAGTTTATTTCTGCTAGTGGTTCAATTAACTGTAATGACTTAATTGAACCAATAATTGAAATACTCTTGCTTCCTCAAGTTTTAGAATAACCCCTGAAAAAAAATAATCTTGCATTTGCCATCTCACCTGCTGTGTGTGCCAGCATGGCGTGTCAGGGGAAGTGTATTGGAGTAGGGTTAGGTTAGCTGCAAAACAGGGATCCTAGGAGGCAGATCTAATGCTCCAAATCACACCCTGTCTCTTAGGTTTCACCCGGGCTTTGTGACAACGTTGTGTTTAGTGCCAGAGATTGTAGGTTGGAAGACGTTCGCATGATACTGCATTTCTTTTAGTGGTGTAATAGCATGCGCTGTTTCATCTATTAACAACATCTATTCATTGATATACATACCCTTATTATGGGCTTGTTGGCGTTAAATCTTTATATTGACTGAGAATTACCTGCCATATGTGTATTTTTGAACACTTGCAGTATTTTTAGCCTTTTAATGATTTCACAATGTCCTTTGGAACTAATGATAAGCAATATTTGTATGATCTAAACATTTTAATGATTTTACTTTGTTAACAAATATTTTTGCATTTTAATTCATTAATTTCCTGCTTCTGAAGGTTTATGTTCCCATTCCATGGAAGATGGGGTGAGGGTATTCTTTAGTCTGCAGTTGTAATTGGAAATACTTTCGAGTCCTCCTGATAAGCTTTCTGGTGGTACTTTGGTTTCTGGAACACAGTTACACTTGTATTGCTGAGTCACTAGTACAGTGTGCATGCACATCTGCTGCTGCCTTGTTTCATCAGCTGCTGCTTGGGTTGTTCAAATTGTTGCAGCGTTGTGGCAAATATTGCTTGGTACTGTTTTTAAGTTGACAATTATTGTCTGCTGCCAAGAGGCTTGTTTCTTTCTTTCTTCCCCCCTTCCCCAGGATTTTGACTAAACAGCATTAGAGGAAATCCGATGTTCTCATGCATACATACATGGACAAATGAGGTTATAACTGTGCATGCTGGATGGCTATAATCACAATTTTCTCTTACAAACCTCTGTTTCATGGCAGTCATGGCTTCTCCTTCATCTGCACTGCCAGGTTTGAGCTTTTTATGGCCTTGTAAAACAATATCTTTTCTTCCTTGCAACCATTGGAGTATGTTTTGGGTGGGGTTTTTTTGTTGTTGTTCCATGAGCTATACGAGTATGCCGTTTTTTCTGCTCCAAAACGATGAATGTTCTTTGCTTTTGTTTGGTTTCCTAAAATCTCCAGCTTATGATTGCTAACCAAATCACTCCTTAGAACAATTTTCAATTGAAGCCATCTCTGCTTCCATTTTGCTTTTGCTTCCTGACATTCCCTCCACCTGTGTACACTCTGCTCTTCACATCTACTTGACCATCCGAGTTACTCAACTTCACAATGAGGGTTTCACACATCTCTTCCAGAGAAGTTCTGGTTTTGTCATGGAGTCTGTAGAATATGTGTTGGGACACCAAGAAAGCCATAGGGTGATGAAGGTGAGAGAGACTCCAAACTTGCTCAGCTTCCAAAGAGCCACTGGCACCATAATTGGCAGTGTCTGGAAAATCCTGAATCTCCCTCATAGGCATGCCTTTCTTTGCAGACAGCATTCAAGGATTGTGCCACTAGTTCTTGGGGGGTGGGGGCAGAATTCTGGAAAAATATGGTGTGTTACAATTTTGAAAAGTCTTGTTATTAATGGGAAATCACAAGCTCATCTTGTTCTCAGAGCAGTGGTGGCTCTGCTCCTGATGCCAAGTTTTTTTAGCTTTTGTATGACAATAACTGTTAAGCTGAAATTAGCTAGGAGTTTTGACTTAGTGCAGCAGAGAGTATAATTTAAAAGCATTTAAATTACTGCTTGGTGCTTTCTGTTGTTAGGTGTGGAATTCTGTTCAGGAATTTTTCATCTGAGTCTTTATGGACCTTTATTCGTGATTTCTTTGGGAAATGAATTTTGCCATATGATGTGTAGTGGAGATGAAGTGAGCTTTCAAAGCTTGTTCATTTATGTTGCATTTTTAACTTTTAACTTGACCAGCAAAGTAGCCCACTGAAAGTATATAATAAATTGAAAATCTTGGCCTTCCAGAACAAAACTGTCTGGTTCATGCCATGTATACCTGAATAGATGTATCTTCTGTGATTTGATTTAGTTAATACACCAACAGAGGGAATTTTGGGCATTTGTCTCATGGTACATGCACATACATACATGTATTTATATATTTGTGTGTGGCAACATTCATTTCTGAAGTAATTTCATTAAATCAGTGTGGTTACGGTACAGTTGAATTTAGCTTATTATTCTGAATTCTCTTTTGTCAGCTAATTAGATGATAATACTGCAGTTTTACTTCTACAAAGAAGCATTTGAATAATTAAAATGCTGTTTGATCCTTTCACAGAGAGAAAGTAGCTTGGTTTATCTGAGTATTTTCTACTGAAAATTTCATGGAAAGATTTAGATTAATGCAGACTTTTGTGAGGTTAACTTCAATATTGATGTGAATCAGACTTGGAGCAGCACTTATCTTTTCTTACCCAGTCTGTAATACATCCAGACACACCTGTTCCACGTCTCAGGTTTTTAAATCATTAGTGGTCTGTAGTTACTGTGAATTTAGTAAGTGGCCCTAATCTGTTCTGTATTGCACAGAGTGTGGGATTAGAATGATGTGAGGGCCAATAATATTGTTTTGTAAAGCTATTTAAGATTAAAAGATATTTTTCCCCCATTAACTTTTGTAATGTAGTCTGCCTCTTTAAGCTGGTTGGAGATAATTTTCAGAACACTGAGCAGCCCATAGCTGCCGTTGACTGAGACTAGGAAGATTTGTGGGTTCTTAGTGCTTCTGAAAATTGGTGCAAATATCTAAAAATGTATTCAAAATTAGCTTACTTTTGAAAACAGTTTATATAATAATTAAATGCAAGTTTGACTTATATTTAGAAGACTTTTAGCATAATTGGCAAGGAGTGACAAGGTCATGAATTAGTACAGGTTGCTTGATTTGCTAAATAATCTTGCATAAGGTTTTTTTTTTTGCCTAAAATCTGGTTTTGGTTGCAGTCACTTCAAGGTGTTGAGATAGAGATTATTTATTATAATAAAGCAAGGATCTTTTGGGGAAGCAAGTTTCAAGAAGCACTTGTAAAACTTGTAGGTTGAAAAATAGAATTTAGGGAACTTTCTCTATATTGAGAAGGATGAGTTTGAACTGAAAAAACGATATTTAAAGAGACTGCATGAAAGAATCATATAAAGATGAGTTTGAACAACTTCTGCTCATACAGATTTTGATGGATTTTTTTTTTTTTTTTCTTTTAGTCAAGTCATTTTTGCATCTTACAGTCACTGGATTTTGTGTGTATTGCTATATCCTATTTTGCTGATATTATTCGGCCATAGTGCAGTTTCACATATTTGGAGCCTGCTGTTTCCCAGTCTCTAATGCATCCACAATATTTATCAATATATGTGGTTTGGAACTGAAAAGCTTATGAAGTTTCTCATATTAACTCTACAATTTTTTAAACCTTTCAAGAGATGACACGAATAAGGAAGAAGATGAAGATGATGAAGAAGCAGAGGAGGATGAAGAGGAGGAGGAGGAGGAAGAAGACAACAATAACAATGAGGAAGAAGAGTTTGAATGCTATCCACCAGGCATGAAAGTCCAAGTGCGGTATGGAAGAGGGAAAAATCAAAAAATGTATGAAGCTAGTATTAAAGATTCTGACATCGAAGGTGGAGAAGTCCTTTACTTGGTGCACTACTGTGGATGGAACGTGAGGTAACTTGAGTTTTAGTTAGTGATTACTTCTTGAATTACTTCTAAAATACACTTGTGTATTTTAAAAACTAAATTAATAGACATCTGGAGTCCTAAACTTTCAGTATTGGTGTTCTGTGAAGGTCATTGTACTGTATGAAACTATTAGATTTTTAACACTATATAAATGCAGTACTTTAGTTACTTAGAAAATCATCTTAAAATGACTTGTTCAAAGAAGGCTTCCTTCATTCCCCATCTTATTTTTAGATCTCTCCACACAAGTGACAGCTCACTCTTTCACAAATTCCTCCTCTGGCTCTCTTAAGCCAGTTTTATCTCATACAATATTTGAATAGTGCACTTAGCTGAGTCTGTATACACACTCTTCTCAGCGAAGCAGAGAGTACACTAGCAGTGTGGTATTTAACAAGAGAAGTACAAGATTCTTAGTGGCAAATTAGTGTGCAGCAAATAATTGCATTTCATTCAGATCCAATTTCCACCTCTCCCCACCCCTTCTTCCCCTGTGGCTGCCTCAAGCTTCCAGACAAGACTCTTCTTAGCCTAGTGGCTTCTTATTGCTTTTCTTAATATATGCAGATGTATATGCTTTTTATTGTCTTTAATACAGCATTAATAGACATAAATTGAAGTATTAATATATTTTTGCCATTTCAGACCACTTTTTTGCCATTTAAAGCTTAAAGCAACTTTGAAAACAGTAAACTAAAGCTTCTGAGTGACTTTGAAGCCAATTAGCAAGTCTCCTGCTTTTTTCCTCAGTTTCAACATATCTGCTCATTGTCCTTATCATCTTTTAAAAAATTTAAAAAATCTTTTAAACTTTATTACTGTGTTTATAGATCTGTTAAAAAAACAAGTCTGAGGCAAATCTGCTATACTTTTTATTTACTTATTTTCCCTCTTCTGGAAAATCTGAGGCTCTTGTGACCTTCTTCTGCCATCTGGACTCTGATTACTATCCTACCTCTGACCAAGAGGGCAGGACAAGTCTCATTTATTCAGTGCTAGCAAGATCTGCTAGCAAAGGTCACAATTACAGAAGCATGATACTTCTCTCTCTGCCTCCTTTCAATACACCTCTTTGCATCTAGGCCTGGTGACTTCCAGGACCACCTAAGCCACTGCTGAGGAGGAATGTCTCGATATTGCTGGTTTTGATACCGATCTTTTGTAGAATTTTGATCTACATATATATTGATCTACAAGAATATGATCTTTCACATAAACTGTCTTCAGGCAACATTTGTAAGCATAGTGGGCTATGAAGTCAAGATACTAGGGGAGATGCAGCCTGCTCAAGGTGGGATTTGGAATGTGACTAGCATTTCAGTCATTATTGGGGAGGGCTTTCTTAGGAGCGTAAGTTGCTGAAATTTGCATCCTACTCGCGGAGGATTACTGTGTACCATTCCAAGAGGTTTCTTGCTTTTAAACTCTTGTTTTGGAATTCATGTGTAAACATAGAAGTTATTTTCCTTTTTAAGTAACTATTATGCTATTATACATTCTATGAGGTGAGATGATCAGAGTTTTATTTGAGCAGTACCACTTTAAATCTGAAGAAATGAGAAGACAAAAATGAGCCTTCACCTTGGAGATCCCAGCACCCTGGTTCTTAAAGGAGAAATCAAGATTCTGTTTTTTGAACTCTGCATCTTAAACAAATATGTGGATTGATAATCAGAGGCATTATTTCTGTGACTAGGATATATTTGATAAGACAAGCATTTTTGGTAAACTCGCACTCATTTGAGAGGTGAGGAGAGTCGTTTGATCTTTCTGGCAGCAGGACTTGCATTTATGTTCTTACCTGGTGTTTCAAAAGAGCCCTCTGAAAGGGGCTGGGAGGGTAGGATTCTTCACTGAAAAAGATATCAGTGATTGAGATTTAGCTGTGGGACTGTGTGTGGACTCTGCTAAATGTGGCTAATTTTTTAAATTCAAGTAAAATTACTTAAATTTTTGGATTTGACAGTAAGAGTGGGTAACCCTGAGCTCAAGGCAGCATCTAAACGCTTTGATATTTTAGTATTGTGAAGACGAGTCTTGTATGATGTAATAACTTGATTTGGCTTTCAGTCAGTCACAACCTGGAAAAATAACTGCTTTACTTGGATAGATAGCAATTCCCTCCTCTCCTTATTCATTGTAGCTTACTTTTAGTGTTTAGCAGGGACAAGTACTGTAACATTAGGTCATGGGATGTACTGAACTAGGATTTTCTAATCATCCAGGATTTTTTAAAATTCTGTCATTCTCCTACCCCTTAAAGTTGACTCTCCTGTTTCCCCTTTTCATCAGCATGCCATTTAATGGCCTGTTCTTTAAACCCATAAGTCTGAGCAGGAATTGTAAATAACTACTGATGTTTCTTATCACAAGGTAACTTCTGTATTGGTCTGGGATACAGCGTAATAGTGTGTGTGCGTGCACGCACAGGCTTTGGGGTACTTGGAATGGAATTTGATAAACTTGGTGTTCATCTTTGTTAGTTGTTTTTTTAAACGCTCTGGAACCAGTGACACCACTGTGGAACTTTTTTCTATTTGCTATTTTAAAAAAAATACAGAAGTGGAATATAGCTTAACAGCATTGTACAGCTGCACTACTTTATGCTAAAGGATCTTGTTGTTAGCTCCTGAGATTCAGGTGATACGTGTCTCTGATAAAGGTAAAGAATTGTAGTGTTCAGTGGAGCCTGACTTGTAGTGAAAGGGAATGGTAAAAATCTCTACCCTGTTAGAGGGAACTGTTTACATGTTAACCACGTGTTAACCAGAAAAAGCTTATGAGAGAAACTGTATTTTTTTCTAACAGGCTGGTCATGTTCTGAATTGTGTATGCTTTATATGGAACTAGAACTTCCCTGGGGCCTACAGTGCCAGTTCCTTCTGCCATAATTTTAATTTTCAGCTGCCAGTGCAAGGAAAAGTTCATTGTGTAAATGTTTGAGGTGAATTTCTTCTGCAGTGTGTTCCCAGTAATTAAAGATGGAGGGTGCATATTCAAAAAGAGTTTAGGTTGTTTTAACTCTGTGTCATATGGTACAATATCACAAGACATGTTATTCTTGAATGTTTCAAGTGTTTAAAACTAAGACTTATTATTTTCAACATTTCTTTCTTTCCTTCAGAAATCTGAATGTGAAAGTGCTAATGTCTGTGTTGGTTTGTTGAAGCATTAACAATATACAAATTTTGTACTTAACAGTCAACCAGTGAAATTAAAGAAACGTGTAGCCAACTTGCAGGTTCTTGAGAGTAGTGTATGTCATGGGGGAAGAATTATTAAAAAATAAATAAAATTTAAAAAATCAGAGTCCTCATCTGATATTCCAGTATTTGGTTATAAGACTACATCTCCTTTCTTTGGTCACAGCCAAAGAAAACATTTGATTCTTCCTTGTTAGCAGATACAGACAGTATACTGGAACTTTTCAGTGAATTTGCCAAGGCTTGCTAGTCCCTTGAGGTCACGTGTCTTCCTGAGAAAGTGGTACCTTTCTCAGGATCAACTATGCAATCTCTGAGAATATGTTGTGGTTTATTTTAGGTTGCAATCAGTACCTATAGATGTAATAGAATCAGTACATACTCTTACGCAAAGTGCCAATTATTTTTTCTGCTATATAGCTATTCATTTCATTCTTCCTTTTTTCCTTCCTTTCAGTTCAAACCCACCTTTCTGGCAGGCATTCATTTTAACCAGTAAGGCAGAAAAGCTTCTCTCCTTACTGGCTCATCTTTGTCTTCATTTTGGTAAGGCAAAGGGGATGTTTCTTCTGAAGGCATTCCAGGTTTTCATATGAAACGTTATTTAAAAAATAAGTAAATAATAACTTCTTATTAAATCCCTTCTCTTTGTTCTCAAACAAGTCTGTGCAAACTCTTTTAGGAACACCTCCCCATCTTACCTCCTTCCTCTCTACGCCCAGCTGCTCGCTTTAGGGAGTTGAGGTAAGCAAGTGTGGAAGACAGCACTGCAGTAAAACGACCCAGGTCTTCTGGAAGCATGTACTTCTTGTAATAAGAGCTGAAGAACTTCTTTCATAATGTTTTTGGTTTTCTTTTGTTTTGTGAACAGGCTGTCTAAAGCAAGATTAGTGATGAAGTAAGTTTTCCTATTTTAATAAGGTGCAGTTCTATGAAGAAAGGCTCTAGTCTGAGTCATACATACTGTTCAGATGCAGCTTGGCATCTGGTGCGCTGTACAGCTTTCAGGGTGCTTCTCTGTCATGCAGTAGAGGAGAATGTAATTTAGGGTCAGGTTGTCAGCTGTGGCTTGGGATGTATCCCTTTTGCAGGATCTGTTTGAGCCTGGGGTCCAGTTGTCACAGGTTTAGGGAAAATATATGCATCTGATGTGTGAGTAGTGAAAGGAGCTGTGCCATGCAAAGGTGGGAAATGTGGGCATCTGATTCCCTGGAGAAGATTCAGGATTTCTGTGACACTGGGCCTCCTTGCAGGGTCTGACTGCTGTTCCAGGTGCAGTCAGGAGTAGAGCTGGATATGCTCTGGCCAGGAACTGTGGCTGTCACACATAGTTTTCAATTTGTGCTCCTTGAGATGAGGAGTTGACCACTGCTTCTAATATGTAACATTTAAGACCCTGTGGTATCTACAGATACTCTGTTAAGATTCTGCACTTCCTCTCTCCTTCGCTTCGGTATGCCCCCTAGTCTATCAGCTGTCACCCCAACAGGCACTACAATTACCTTGAATCACGGACAGTATGTGCAGTGCACAGACTTTGCATAGGGGAAGATTGTTTTCTTACTGGAAATGCATAGAATGAGTGAATACAAATTCTGTGTTTATAGCAACATGGTTGAGGCAGAAAGGACACTGTCAGAATAATTGCTTTTCACCATGTGTTTGTCCAGTCCTAGTGCTGTTTTCCTGCATGCATTTAGACTTAATGAAATACTCTTGAATTTATGTGGGTTGCAAAGTCCATTTGGCAGTCAACTTTGCAGTATTCCTTCTGGAAAGCACGTCTTTGACTTGAAGAAAGATTACTTCAAATAGAGTTTCCCGCAGTCTCACAGAATATGGGATTTTTCCATACTGGAAAGTACTCCGCAGAGTTGTATTTCAGTTTTGGAGAGAAATCTGAGCCTATTCACCTACATGTCACCTGGTAATAGAACAATTACAGCTGTATCTGCAGCAGTATACGTAATCTTGGTATGTTGTAGTCTGCATGTTCTGCTGCTAGATTTTGTGATTTTTATTGTCACATGGAGGGGAAAAAAACCCAAGAAATTGTTTTGGAAAACTATTTTTCAGAGACTACTGCTACTTCATTTTTCACTGTATTATTATGTGAAATTTAAGTTAATAAAATACAGTATTTAGCTTCTGGAATCCCTTGCATAGATCTTAACTTAGAGTATACAGGAAAGCAAGTTGGAAACTTGCATATTTTTATCTGATCCTTTTTAATTTATATGTCAGTATTGTAGATGTAATTGGCAGCAGTTGCAACGAAGCTGAATTGGGACTGTAGCAGCAGTTGTTGTATATATCAAAAGGGTGGTCAAGTAAGCCCAGCTGGAAAGCCAGCATGGTCATGAGTGCATTGTGCTTGGCTCCATCTTGTACTAGTTCTCTGGGGGTGTGTGATTTGGTGGTGGTGGTGGTTGTTGTTGTTGTTAAAGTTGGTTTCTTCCCATCTGTGTTCATGTTTGCCTAGGGGGATCAGAATTTGTGTGGCTGTATGTTGAGGCAAAAGTTAATACATACTAATTTTTAACTGACCTATTTCTTATTCAGACGATTCTTGAATTCACAGTTGAAGTACGACAGTGGACTATGCTTATTGGGGGGAAAAAAAAAAAATTGTTTGAATTGATTCTTGAGGTTTTTCAGACATACACAATGACACTGGCAAGTACAGTACCATAGTTACAGTATATTCTTACTAAGAATGTACTTCTCTGGTCTTGGATTTGTATTTAACAGGTCCAGCCTTAGATAATAAGACACCTGTTGTTAATATCTTGATGCTATTTAGTATGTTTTTGTCTAGTATCATTCTGATATAAAATGGAAACCTTTAACTGAAAATGAATTGAAAAGTGTTATTAAGTTAGTGACTCCTCAGTGTTAGTCACTCCAAATATCACTTTGCAGACACTCAGGCTCGAAAGACTTTATTTTTGTTAACTGGTCACATTTTATGTAGTTGTAAGAATTTCTTTTATTGTTAAGATTTTACAGTATATGTACAAAGTGTATCTCTTGGAGATCCATAGAAATTATCATTCTGGTAGTTTGTTTTACCTGTATACATGGATTTCCTGCTGTTCAGTGCAGACTGGAAAAATACCAGCTTTCACTCTTACCCATCAGTGTAAAAAAAATCCGTCCTATGTGTCCCAGCATGTGAAGAATCGAACCTTAGCTGAAACTTCACATACTGAAAAGTACACAAATGACTTCTTTATTCAAATTCCAGTTCAGTTTTTTATATGGCTAATAATTTTCTTTTTCCTCCATTAATTTCTCTTATGATGTCGTGATTATCTGCTGAAAACCATAAATGTGTATGGTTTTGTTTTTTTTTTTTTTTTTCTTTTAGGTATGATGAATGGATAAAGGCAGACAAGATAGTGAGACCAGCTGACAAAAATGTACCAAAAATTAAGCATCGAAAGAAAATAAAGGTAGTTTCTCTCCCTTTTTCTCCTTTATTCCCCCCAACTTAGGTTTAATATATTCTTAAGTACTCCCCCCGCTTTTGATTGGCCTACGAATGCTTGACAGTAAAAGCGACTTCCTAGCCTTTTGAAAACTAAAATTTTTTTCATCAAGGTTTTTTTTTTTCACTTCGGGATGGGGAGGAGAAGCTTCTCTTTCCTTCTTTTCTGTATTTTTTTGATGAAATTTATGTATGCATTTATAGAAAACATACGAGAAGGATCCATTTTATCATCAGTGGTGGGAGCCAGCTCGGGGGGGAGTGAAATTTGGGAGCTCCCTCTGCTGATTCTGGAGCGCAAACCTATGACTAGACCATGTGTATGTGACTCATTTTATTTCATAGCATTTCTTTCAAAATTCATTCTTTTAAAACTGATATTTAGGCTTAGGTTATGATATATTCCTTGGGCGGTGGGATGCAAGGAAGCTTTTCCTTCTGCCACAGATGTCAGCACTCCTCCTGCCCCCTCCAGCACCGTGGCGCCTCTGGAACCTGAGTTTTGTTCTAGAGCTCCCTGCTCGTTGTGACAGAGCGGGGTGTTATAGCCCTGCCCTGCCACCACTGAGCCTGGCATTCTGCGGTGCCACTGCTCCTAGAGCACTAGCTGTGTTTGCTTTCCCATTTGTTTTAGTGTTGACAAAGTTCCTGTCTTCGATATAAAATGTCTTGGCATGGGCCGTAGAAAGGTATTTGTAATCTTTTAAACAAAGAGGAAAGCTTTCCTTTATATGTTGAACGTTTAAGAAAACTGTAAGCATTGTTTAATTGTAATCTATGTTAAGATGTATGCTCAAATGAGAAGAGTTTTTAACCTTTTCTTTCACATAGAATAAAACTGACAAAGAGAAGGAAGAGAAGTATTCTCCTAAAAACTGTAAATTACGACGTTTGTCAAAACCACCCTTTCACACCAGCGCATCACCAGAGACTGGGTCCAAACTTGACAGCACTGAAGCCAAAAATACTGAACAAGCTCCAGTTAAATCAATAGAAATTACTTCTATCATTAACGGGCTACAAGGTATTGTACTTAAACTTTTTCTAATTCTGTAAATGGCCTTTAAACAGTGGTAAATGACAATGTAGAACAACTAATGCAACTGTACACTTGAGTCTGTCTGGCTAATTATAACATCATCTTCAGAAATAACCCTTGAACAAAAGCAATATTCGCAGTTTCTGAAAACAGGTATTGTGGATTCAGCGTATGTTAACACTCTTAAGAATTACGTCCTTTGTTTTGCCATCCTTTTTTTGTTTGATACACAGCAAAGCATTTTTGCTTCCTATATTATTTCTAAATTTTTAATTTTTTTGTTTATGTAACTTTTAGGGCCCATGATTTTTTTTTTTTTTTTTTTTTTTGCCTTGAAAAATGGAATTAATAAAGCTAGGTTTCCTATCAGCATGTCTGTTGTTCCCGTTCCCACACATTTACAGCAGCATTATAATAACTAGTTGCTTCTCTTCATCCTTAGTTTAGTGCGTGCCTCCAGAAAAAGAAATCATATATGGTATAGGTAGTTTGGGTAACCACCAATTTTTGTGAAAGTTGTATGACTTCAGTAATCTTTCAGACTTACTTGAACTCGGATGACATTGGCCACTGGGTTCCAAATTTGTAGGTAGAATAACAGTCAACATAATCTATTAAGCTTCGTTTCCTTAGGAAATGAGAAACAAAAAAAGCAATTAGTGGTGATGATAATGACACTATTATTAGTGCTATAACTAATCTGTAATTAACTTCTGATTACAAAAGCACAATTTGACATACACCCTCTAATATTTTGGAAAGCTAAATGTTTTCCATATTACGTAATTAATTTCCAGAAATGCTTTTAATTGTATGCAATTCTTTTATCATTTAAGTCCACATAGCTTCATGCTGAGGATTAACTTTTTTCTGTTACTTGCGGGTTTTTGTTTTTAAGTATGAAAGGCTCTAATGTTTTACTATTTCTTTTCCCTCCTATTTTAGAGCTGCTTGCTCAAAACTTTTTACAGGGCTTTTTTTTTTTTTCCTGAACTGGAATGATTAATGCTATTCTATTCAACTTTCCTTTGAAGGGCACAGCAAAGTAAATAGGTTGAGAGGAAACTTTGATGGACCTGATTTTTTTAAATGTGGTGTTCTTGGCTTTTATTTCAAATGGCAAATTTTGATACCTCTTATATTATAATAGTAGTGTAGTTTTGGTCCTCTAAGGTATGAGAGAGCCAAGTGTTAGAAGTCCATTTTAAGTGATAGAGTTCTTGGAACTTTAGGCCAAAATGTCTACCATAAATGTTTAATTAGAAAAAAGCAAACAACACTGAAAGGGTTGTGTAAAACTTGCTTTCAGATTGAGTGTTAGAGTAGAATTTAAGATCCTGCCTATCTTAAAACAAATAAACCAAGGAAAACACCTGAGGCAACATTTCTGAAGGTATTTTGTCCTGTACATCTCTTCTCTCTGTTTGTGTGCTCTTCTCTAAGTTCATCGTATTTCAGTAAACCTTTTCTTAAAAGGTTAATTCAACTTTGGTCATTTCAGTGAATTTTGTTGACAGTATTATTTTTCTTCTCTGTCATTGGTTACATTATCATCTTTAAAGAGATGGTGAGTTTTAGTGAGGAATTGAGAATGAGAGATGGGAAGTAGGATGAGAAGAGTTAAACTAGCTATGCCAACAAAAATGAATGAGTTACAAATCAAGGAGTTAGCCATATATTTGAGCCAGTTCTCATTGTTTCTTTTTGTATCCATATCTTTTCCCATTGAATGGGCTTGTTGTTGATTCCTTCTCCATTATATCTTTGTTCTTCTTTTCTCACTTTCTTTATTCCTGACCCTGAATTTTCTTACTGTTGTCCTACGCTCTTATTGTTCATATATTTCTCGAAGTGCCTTTCGTTATTGCTTTCACTTCCTTTTTCCAGGCTTGTCATCAGATTGGTTTGTTAGAGATTATCCAGTGTCTCTGTTGTTGTTCTGTCCTTTTAGACTGTGGATTCTCCAGGGAAAATACCGTCTCTGTTCTGGGCTTTGGAAAAAGGGCAGACAATGGTAGTATTTGTAATGCATAAGAAATATTTAGTTTTTATGTTAAGCACATCTTTCAATTTCTGTTTTGGTTAATTATGCAGAAGTTTGTATTTTATGGATTGATGCACTCTATGCTTTCTCCATCTCTTCAGAAATTCCTGGAGATGTACTGTATAATACAGAATTTTCCTAGTTCCTAATCTAGCCATTATACCTTCTAATAGAACAGGAAATAAATTTTTGAAGTCTTAGAGATCCCTGTAGCATGTGTTCATATCTGTACAGTTTTCTTTAGTTGTTTTTTTTAAGAATTCTTTGTAACCAGAATCAAGACAAACTTTTCTTGTTTTGTTTTTTTTATTTATTTATTTATTTTTAATTAGCTTCT